>NC_079150.1:4354330-4729330 GCF_945859685.1 Eupeodes corollae
TAATTAAAACCTATAATTATGCATACATACATTTCAAAAGAAATATAAATAGAATACGCAAAAATTACCTTTTTTCTTTTTTTTTATTTTTTAACTCGATTTCCAATTTTCCTAGATGTGACACTGCGACAACCGTGTTGGTCGTGAGATGCTCAACATGAAAAACTTCTTTCTTACGTCCTTTTGCTTTTTTCTGGATTCTGGATGGACGTCTTGGATTCACCGAGTATACAATTTAATGTGGGAGTTACGAATTGTGTCTTTTTTTAAATGAATTATATGCTGCAGATAGATGACATTAATAAATTAACTATTAGTTCAATTTCCTTTTTTATTGAAAATACACTCGTACTTTAGAAATCATAATTTTCTGAAATACCCGTCATCGTATCCGTTATCGTTTTCTTGAGGGCCGAGCGAAGGGCTGTCGATTTCGATTTTTGCTTTTGTTAATCGAAGTTGAGTCAAAAAGGAGGCAATGAAAATCAACAAAGCTTATGTTTCACGCAAAAAGAAACACAATAAATGCACTATTTCGGAAGAACGAAAGCCAAGACGATACAAATAGCGATACATCATCTTTTTTTCATCCAGATATAAATATTTTTTGATTCAAGTAGTTTTTTTGCATATCAAGACATGCAGCTTATTAGAAAATTTACATATTTTTCTAAAAGCCTGAAAGATATTTAGGAAAATCGCACCAAATATGTACTAAGTATAGGTACTAAAAAAGTTTCATTGCAAGAACATTTTTACGACTATAAATCCTCGTAGGGATAGATAGGGTATTAGGGAAAGTACTGCTGGGCTGGGTATAACTAAGAAAAAGCCCTGAATTTTATCCCTTTGGCCTGACAATGGTGTTATTTGTTTTCGATTATTTTTTTTTTGATTTGAAGAACTGATTCCGCACAACAGTAAACGAACGAGAGCGACATCCACAACGGCACTACACTTACACTATTAAAAAGTTATTTTCTAAGAGGTGAAGTTGGTTGTAGTTGACATTCATTTTGATTAATGACAAGGCCGTGTGTACATTTGAAATCGATGCTAGTAAGGTGTAGTGCACAGTGAGCAACATCGTAGGTAAATTCAGATAAGTGTCAAAAAATTATTTATTTTCGTGGTGTATGAAATGGGGCTGGAATTGATTTTTTTCTTCTTTTATGAGTGTAACCTCATGTTAATTCGTTAAATTTTTAGAATAACATTTTAAAAATTCTATATGAAGTATGCAAAGAGAAATAAAACAAATTTGAAACTTTTCAGTGTCAGTATTTATTACCAGCAATATTATTACTATAAAATAATTAGTTATTAAAGCAGGTTTACTGATCATCACTAACTTACGCCTCTCTCTCGGAATCAATATGAACAACATCTGTTGCAAACTCTGGAACCCTATTTTTGTTTTCCTCTTAAAATAGAATCCTCATCAAATCAAAAATATCTTTGCCACTTATTCTTTTTCCAGAAGAAGAAATAATGAATCTACAAATTGGTTAATAATTCATTAGACAATTTGTAAGGTTAGCATATAAAAAACAAAATTTGTGACAGTTAAGTTGATAGGTGCTAAGAATGGCAAATCTGCTGCAACATCCAGATCTGCAGATTTGATCGTAAATCAAAAGTTAATAAATTTATTTTGCTTTTTTTAATGCAAAATTAGAGGAAATTTGTCTTTGACAGATGTAGAACAAAAATAAATTCAATTATTTTACCCATGAAAACCCCTATTAGTTGACGGCAACTTAAGGGTGCTGGAAGTTGCTCGCAACTAAGTTTCTTTCAATCGCCCACTATTCAACTTCGACCAATTTTTTTTGCAATTCTTAAGCTAAGTATGCACGATTTGAAAATGTATCAGGTACAATTAACACCGTTGGTTGATTTTATTCAAATATTAAATAATTGCTTGGTTGAAAATCGGGTGACAATTGCCGATTGTATTGTATCTTCAAATTATTATTTGTCTGTTTAGATGGTCGAAGGCTATAGAAACTAAAAAGATTGGTAGAATCAATGGAAGACAATTTTTGGGAAGATAATAGAAAATTTGGACATTTATTTCAGATTTGAAAACATACGAGTAACTTCTAATGCGTTATTTTACCAATCAATTAATTTTTTTGATTTCCGTGATCCTGTATTAAAAATACTGTATTCTGTTGTTATGAATGAAATTGGATGATGTTGCTTGGAAAGACCATTACTTTTGACATTTATTTCTGTGTTCTTATACTGAATACAAGGTAGCTACAATGGGATTTTTTTGTAAAGAAATTTTTTTTGCAAATCCAAGAAAAAAGCGTAAGTAAGGTTGAGAACTGGTTTTTGGATAATTTTGGATCGAATTCTTTGCTTAAGTATTATTGTTTTAGATAATGTTTGTGGAAAGAAATTATTTGATTGACTTGAACACAGACAAATCAATTTTAAATGATTTTTGTATGCCTGAAAGGAATTTCAACCAAAATAGCGCCAATACTTTGAATACGATGAAATTATTCGATTTCAAAATCTATTTTTATTAACGAGATTTTTAGTTGAAAACCAATTTAAGCACCATTTCTTGAAAGTTTGTATTTCTTGTATAAAAAAAAAACAGATTGGATTTTTCTTAGAAAATGAAATCATTTTGAACTTAAAAGCTTCATTTATTCACGAGGTATCAAGAATCGAACATCAATTTTTAGCAATTTTGCATACGTTTTTTTTAAAAATATACTAAGGGTCAAAATAGTTTAATGCCATTATATTAAATATTTGAAATGATGTTTTAGTTAAAAATAATTTTCACCAAGATAAGTAATGTTTTACCACATCTTAAGCTCTAATAAATGTTTAGCATTTTGAAACAACGATGGTCTAGCAGTCACTGGGCGTAAACGCGTTAATTTTTTCTTTTACATGGCATGTTCAGAACAGAGCACTGAACAGAGCCTGAGCACATTGAGTACGCTCTGACCAGAGTTTCATCAGAGCTCTCCACTTTGTTTATGGAACACACTGGAGTAATAAATGAAACAAACGTAAAGTCAGCCACATTTACTTTATTCACAGCTCAGAGAGTGCGCCCTGAGTTAGCTCTGATTGAAAAAAGAAATACTGATTTTTTTGACAGCTCAGTTATCTGCTCTGAGCTTAATGGCTGGAACTCAAACACGCTTCAGCTTCGGTCTTCGCCTGACGTTTACGAGGTCAGCCATAGGAATTCAATGCATGCTTTTCACAATGAAACTTCGACCTCACGTTTGATTTGACAATCGTAAGAAAAAAACGTCATTTTACGTAATGTGACTCCTAATGGAAGCTCTAGTTCAAATTTGATAAACATTTGCTTTGTCTGACAGCTCACAGCTGTAAAAAAGTCAACAAACAAAATACATTTCTTTTGGAGGGATTCCTATTGGTTATTATAGGCTGTGTAAGCTACTTCCGCGATAAATTTAATTGTTTCAATTTCAAAATTATTTTGAGAAAAAATAACAGCTGCTATGACAGAAGTGCCATTTTAGAAATGTCATATTGGAAGTGTCACACGAAGCCAAAGCTGAAGCGTGTTTGTGTTCTAGCCATATAAAGAAAAGCGCCTATAACAGATGCACAAATTAGGTTAAGACGTACGCGTACATTCTATTCGATGACGTGTAGATTGAATATAGAACGCGGATTGCGTTTGACATTGAGTTGCAATCAGATTGCAATTCGTGACTAATAATTGGTTTTCTTAAATGTCTCCCATTTTGGCAATGAAAAAGCTAATTTTATTATTTAAAGATTAACCTAAGTTATATTTCTACCTTTTTGTTTACAATTGGCACAGGATTTAAATTGTTTATAAATTGTTTAAAATCACATGTATTCATTTTATTCGCCGGTCGTTAATCACTCTCAAATTTCAAAGTTCTTCAATTTGACACGCAAATAAATAAATCAAAGCATTTTATATTTAGCATCTCATTTATTTATTTTTTTCTTTTAAAATGTTTTATGTTTTTGTAAGTTAATGTTTTTTTGTTAATTAGTTTTTTTTTCATGAAAAAAATGTCACTTATAAATATAATAATTTTAATTTAACTAAAGATTGTATGTGTACTATATTTCTGTGTACCTAATAATAATTTAAAACAAAAATGTTTAACAAATTAAAGTATTGTATACATATACATATACGAGTATTAAGGAACAAAAATAATCGTTTATAAGTAATCTGGGATAGATGGCTTTGTTTTGTTATTCCGTAATGTACCTAATACTTTGTTTTATTAATTATATCTATCCACATTGCCTTTTACTTTTACTATATATTTATTTATTTAATACAAGCTTGTCAGAAATTCAGTTAAAATTTCTTATATTAATTATAGTTTTATTATTTATTTTTAAGTGCTAACATACAATAAAATTGTTAAAACTTTTTCCAAGTATAGATACTATTCTTAAGTATTTTCGTTTTTAAGTTTAATTATGACATACTTTTATTTTTACGTACAGTTTTTAAATATAGCCACATAATTTTAATGATTTTTGTTTAGTGTGCTTAAAGTTATATTATTTTCGAATTGTTATTTTATAACTTCTAAACGAAGCACCATTATGAACAAAATATTGTTTCTTTCTTATCTTAAAAAACAAACAGTGCTTTTGTTTTCCTTTTTTTGGTTTTTGAATATTACTCTAAATTAATGTTTTATGTATTAAGGGGTTTATTTTCCTAGAATTGAATACTTTTAATGGAATACATAGTTAATGATGAGACTATATTTTTCTTAAATTTATTTACAACTGGCTTTTCTGTTGTCAATTTGAGATTTTTGATTAGATTAGTTTTTCGGTGGTTGAAACTACAATAAGTTAAAAAAATAAAAACAATGAAGTAATAAAAATATGATGTGGAATGACTTCATTCAAGTTATGTATCTAACTAAGACATTGGGAACATTCAGACGACATATGGGACTTGAAAGTAAGTTTTTTTTAGCTAGCTGCCAAAAAATTGCCTTCCAATTAAATTAACTTTATTGGAAAGTTGACTGGAAAGTTAGCCAAGAAAAAATTCTCTAACTATCAAGCCAATCCCACTTATGTCAAAATGGCAGATAATCATAATTTTTCATTCAACTGAAAGCTGAACTTTATTACTCTGTGGTTTATTTATCTTATGCAAAATTCAATTTGATGTTTTATGTAAAAGTGTTCCTTGTCGAATTAGAAAAGGAATAAGAAATATATTTTTAAAATATGAACTTCAGGTGGTGCTGTAATTCCAGCTTGTCTTAGGAGTGTTTTGGAGACAATTATTATTTGGTAGTTTTTACACTTATGTTGTCTGAATCTGCCCATTGTTAATTTTGTTGACACGAATTGTAAGGACATTTTACCTAAAGCTCCGTAAGCATTTTCCGTTAAGATTTTTTTTGTGAAAAGAAACTATAACAGTTGTGAAAAATCAAGTGAAAAAAACAGCAAACAGCTTTGTCAAACACAATTTAAAAAACTCAAAAAGAACTTTTTTAGAAATATCTACTTTCGATAGCTTAATGTCGGTCATTTTATTTATATACGAATAGTGTGATATGAAGGAAACGGACTTTATATATGTACGTACGTATGTACGAAGTTCAAATCGGATGTCAAAATCATAATATTCTGCCTTAAAAAGAAAGTAGTCGGTTTTGTGAACTTAAGATTTTCATTCGTATAACTCATAAGGTACGTAATAAAGTTCATAGAGTGCGTTAACACCTGTGTTGAATGGTCTGATTTTTTTAGTATGACAAAATAACTACTGAATAAAAGGCCAGTTTCATTTGCAACAAAAACAAATTTTTAAATTGTGTGTCTTAAAAATTCAGGAACCTTACACCTATGAACTATTTCATAGCCTCCATAGAATTCGTAGATAGATCTTCCGGTGCAGCTTTGATATCAAGTCCACTAAGCTCCATGTCTTTGCTTTGACTTTTAGTAACATGTTCTAATAAAATTTCAGACTCTGATTGTTGGTTGTGAAGCTGCTGCTGCAATTGATGGTGTTGTTCTAAGTTTTTGGCCAAAGCAAAAATGCTATTCGAGCTGTTATTTAATGCACTTCGACATCTTCGTTCCAAGTTCGATAGAAGAATTTTATCGGATGTCGATATAAACTGATTACAATGTACTGTGTTGTTTTGCTGAAGTTGCAACGATCTGGGAAAAAAGACTATATATTATATTATGTTATTTTAATTATTTTTATTTTCTGTTTTTTTTTCTGAACTGGTATTTGTTATTTCAACAAAACATGAGATAAAGTATGGTTAATTTTCGAGCTTTCAGTAAGATTTAATGTTTATGATTAAGCTTTGTACAAGTGCATTGAAATGCACGAGCGATCTGTTAAATTTAATTATGAAAAACTTTGTCGTTTGTATTCATTTTGACATATTTTGAAACAACAGTAAGAACTCCAAAAAAAACAACAACACAATTAAATTAATCCTGATGTCATACAATCACAAATTTACCTTGGGTCGTTGTTGTTGTCGTGCAGTGATCTCTGTAAATTAAAATTTCGATAGTTCTCGTGATTTTGCCGGAGCAGCTGTGCATTAACAGTCAATGCAGCTGCTTCTTCTAACGACACAGGTGGACATGCCCAGATGTTCTGTAATTTAATTTTAAAAATGTATTACAACAAAAAATACAATTTTGCAAAATTAACGGATATTTGAGTCGAAAGATCTGTTCGCTTAAGATTAAAATCAAAATTTAAAATTATGACCAAATCTTAAAAATTCTGGCGCAAAACTTTCAAGAACCTATTTTTAAGTGTTTAACAATTTACTAATTCGTAATTGGGTAAATATTTAGAAATTTACTAAGGAAGAATTTAGACCTTTGCTAACTATTAAATTGCTAATTGCCTTTTATTAAAAAACGAGCTTCCAAACGTGTCTTAAAAGTGACATTTCGGGAAAATATACTCAAACGGATCTATAAGTTTAAATTCTCAACTATTGACTGCAACATTCTATCCACTTCTCTTTTAAGATTGATTGACAGATGTCATATGCATTTACGAATTCCTAAATTTTTTAGAAAATTGTTAAGAGATAGTAACATATTATTATCGTTTGAAATTACTAAAAATGGATTTAACAATTTACTAAATTGTTTAAAATTTTGCACCTTTATTTTTAATTTTTGATAAAAATTTGTTAATATTTTTTGAGACATATTTTAAAGAACTAATTTGGTTCTGTGGTGTGATTATTTTTAGAAAATTACTAAGGTCGTCCGAATCAATTGGATTTTTATGGCAAACTCAAGAAAAAATAAAACATTTTTTATAAAAAAGGCCAGGTTTCAAAAATAAATATGGTTTCCAACAGTCAATTTCTGCAAAGAAGGCAGGAAAATAATCTCTATTTTATAGATTTTTATATGTACGAATCTTCATTTGCTTTCGCTATTTTTTTTTTGGACAGTACTTAAAATCTGTTTTAAGGTAGGACCCCTCTCATTATCACCACTCTTTACAACCGCCGACCTTAAACTCAAATATCTTCCCATGGAAAAGGAAGATAACACCTCATCGTTTGAAAGTTCTAATAAATATAAATACTACGTTTTCTCAAAATATAGTCGAACCTGTGAAACAAATTTTATAGAAGACGTGAAACTGAAAAGACACCTTAGTATTCCGGTTTTAAAAGTCATTGTTGAGGAAATTAAGCAAAAAAAAAAAAATGGTGGCGTCTACAGTTCCAGTTAGGTGGAACTACTAAGTGAACACCTTATAGGAGGTCAATAAATCTTCAACTATATGTGCATCAACGAGCTCCTAATGACCATCCGCATCAAGGCTGAATTCGGCAACATTAGCCTAATATGCGCGCACGCCCCCGTGGTAGAGAAGGATGACAACACCAAGGATATGTTCTTTGAGCTCTTAGACAAAACATATGAACATAATGCCAAGCAAAGAATGGAAGACATCTTTGGTGAAATAATCGGGAAAGACAGCCTGCACGACAACGGATTCAAATTCATCGATTTTACTGCGGGAAGTCATGGTAGCCAGTACGAGTTTTCCACGCCTCAACATCCAAAAAGGAACTTGGAATTCTCCAGATCAATCTAACATCGACTCGGACACGAGGCAAAAAGAAAAAAGTTGGAGAAGGTGCAACGTTGAACGGCTTCAATCGCAAGAGATCGCTAAGTCCTTCTCCGAACGAGTTACAAGTAACCTCTCTCCAACCAATGGCAACATTGCCAAGATGCAATGAGAGAAGCCGCCTCTGACGTGCTGGGTTTCAAGCAGCCACCAACACGGAACCCCTAGTTTGATGAGGAATGTCGGCAGGCAAATGCAGCCAAAGAACGATGAGATGTAAGGGCTGTACAGCGACGTAGACTTAGCCACAAGCGCAAAAATCCAAGGACTAAGATGGCTGAGTCATCAAGTCACATAAACGAGGGGCAGTTAACAGGACTACTTGTGGAAATATATTTGTCTCCAAATTAATAATTTTATAAATAGCGTTTTTGTAAATAAATTATGGAAGCGCTGCCAAACAGTAGCCTCTTCAAGAAATAAGGAGCGATAATTTCAATGAATGTAATTGTAATTCGCAAGCCCTTAGCGAATGGCTTTAGAATTATCTGCGTTTCATATGCGCCAATTTCCCTTGTTAAGAAATAAAAATGCGTTTCAATAATATTTAAACTAAAACTACATATGAAATTGAAAATTTGAAGGAGGTGTGTGAAAAAATAATTTCTATTAGGTATCCGGTTTTGGACGTTTACAAACATACCCGATACTAAAGTATCACAGATGGCCTATCAGATTGCGAATCGAACGTGGGCAATACTTTGGACAATTTGGAAATTTTGTGCTGGCGTTAAACAATTCATTCAGAAATGTCAACAAAGTTTGACATTCTTAACTGTGGACCATGGATAACAACAATCGAAACTTTTCATGTTATTGATAAAACTTTTAATAATACTTTTAAATTTTTGACTCGGTAAATAATTTTGAAAACAGTTTGCCAATAAGAGTTTTTATATTAATTCAAAATAAAAATAACCTATTTCAATTTTAGTAAAAAATTTACAAAATTGAAAAATGTACAAAAAAAAATTTCAGATATCAGAAAAAGAACAGTACTTTCTTGGGTATTAATTTTAAAACTCTACCGAAATTCGGAGCCGGTGACCGCAACATAAAGAGCATTTTGTTTCTAAGTGAAAAAGCTCATTTTTGGCTCAATGGATTCGTAAAAACTTATGAATATCCACTTCGTCTACAAAAAAAAAACAGTTTTGTATGGTTTGAGGTATGACGGCGGCGCGCGGTTGTGCGTTTTTGCGCCATATTATTCTTCAACGATAACGAGCATCACTTTACAATGACGATCGCGAGTTATCGCTCTTATTTTTGGCTAGAATTGAATGATATGGACTTGGACGACAAGAAAGAAGTTTTTGAATAAAATCTCAAGCCCTTATTGAAAAACACTTTTTAAACGTATAAAGAGATTCACCGTTAAATCATTTTCTTACAGCTGAAAGTAAACGAAAAAAGGCTGCCATAAAATTATAATAAGGAACTCGTTTTCTGTGATGCCAAAAAAGAGAACTTTAGAAAATTAATATATATATATTTTAAGTAAATATATATTATTTTAAGTAAAGTCAATTCCGCTTTATTGTTAATTCTTAATTATTTAAAACATTTACCTGTAAGCTTGGTGAAAAATTTCCATTCCCATAAGTAGGAGAACTCGACATTGATTCGTGAGATGCACTTCTATATGAGAATGAATATACATTTATTTAAGTATCATTATATAACGTTTGAATCACATTGCTTTATTCAAAGAATCATCCTACTAATCAAATTATGTGTCCTCTCTTTTTCTCAAGATATGAGTCATAAAATCTCGTTAAAATTAAAAATCTGTGTTTTTAATCTTAAGAAAATGCAGAGCTTTGAAAGAATTTTTATTTTTTTCAAAAGACAAAAAACTTATTTGATTCTTAAATAACAATGTGCTTAATTTTTAAGTATAATATAATTTTCATTTTAATTACGAAATATGTTTATTATAAAAATGATTAGAAAATTGAGTAAAATAATTTCCAAGGAATAAAAATTGAAAAGTTAAGCTGAAGTATAAGCAAATTGTGTAGGAATATAAAGCATTGAATAAAGAAGAAAAAACAGATGAAAAGGAATAGCTAGTTAATTAAAACCAAATACTCAATATTGAAACTAAAGGGCATAAATTAGTATGTGTTAAGAACATTGACATTATTATCATATAAAAAATGTTACCTTGATAATGCTTTCAGCTTCGTATAATATCAGAAATTGAGATCTATTTTGAATACATTTAAAAGTAAATAAATAGTTGCTTTTTGCCTTAATGTAGGCAATAGATAAAATATTATTTATTTTATTCCGAACATATTAATAAAGATAATTTTAGATTTATTTTCAATTTCTGCGTTTTCATTTGTTTACCTCACTTCCGTGTCATTTTCTGTCTGTGTTTACGGGTTTTGTTATGAAAATATTGTCTTCTATACTGTTGTGGGGTTTGATTCTTGTAAACAATATTTCATCATCATGATCAGAAATAAACTTATTACACATAAGATACTAAATATGGCTGTGTGTAAGGAAAACTACTTCAACAGGAGCGCACCCAAATTGCACAGGGTATTAGGCTCCTTCGCATCTCACACATCATTATATCAGTTAGAAAAGATTTTACTTTCTACAGCACCGGCTTGACGTGGCTAGGCCTAAAAAGTCTATTGCTTCTGTTTGAAAAAAACCTTTTATTTACATTTTGTATGGTTTGTCTTTCAACTAAGCTTTGTATATAAAACTTAATATCAAAAGTAACATAAGCATCTTCACAAAATACTTGTTTCTATTTAATTTTGATCTCCAAAATTTTACATAAATCATGCTGATTACAGAATCTGACTTCGATCTCCGACGGGAATCGAGTCAAATCAAGCTCATTTCAACTCGATTCAGGTATATAAAGGCGATCTTCAACTCGCTTCAACACCACATGTTGATGTAGTAGTCTACAAACAAACCCCCTTTGAAGCATTTGTTAAATGAACTTTTTCTCACTTTCAAGATGTTTTCTTAACATTTTTTCTTGAAAATTGTCCATTTTATTTGTTTTAGTTAGTTTTGTTTGCTAAGTTAATTTTAACATTTGATTTTCGCAAAACTTTCTTCTATTTGTGTGCGTTTTTATTTATTATTATTGTGACAGATCTTCTTTCAGTTGTAACAATTTTTAAATAAAAAAATCTCGCTACTGCGGATCGTTTTGTTGGAAATTTCTCACTGTACTATATATGGAATTCCAAAAAAACACACTTATTGAAACTAATCAATGAACATTTATGATTGAAATCTACTGACAAAAACTGTCATTGTTTGAATTTAAAACACAAATCAGTGGAAAACATAAAACAATCAGCTGTTTACGAAAATATATTTCCGACCGAAAAATAGAATTATTTGAGTGATTTCCGATCGATCAGTACAAAGTTTGAATTTTTAGTCAAAAGGAAACAGGGTCAGTAATCAATTCCAAAAACACTTCATATGAATATGAAAAATCCTTTTGTTCATTGTTTCGATTTTGTCTTGTATTTGTAATAAGACACAAGTAACTTTATAATACCTAATCCCTAAAGTGGTTCCTTGTTACCAATAGTTTTGTTTTACAATAAAAATTAAACCTACATCGCTGGCAATTTTAAAGCAACAATTTAGTTACTAATATATGATAAACTTACCATAAACTGCACATAAAGGGTCCGAAAATAATAGTTTTCAATGACATATAATACATAGCACAATAAGTTATAAAAAAAAACAAACAAAACACAAATAAATAAAAAGTAGAGGGACTAAAAAACATTCCATTCTTACTGCGACTGATAGTTGCATGGTAAAAATCCACCACCAATCAAATTATATCTATTTCCTGTCCTACCGATTCCACTGCCATTGTCATTTATACATCCATTACCACCAGTACCAATTTCGCTGATATTTTTTCGACACAAATCCCGATCCCGATCATGGTCGCGATCGCTTGTTGAAGAGGAAGATCTGCCATCAATTCTACTGCTGCTTCCCCCGGCGCCAATGTCAGTCATGTCGCTATTGTCATTGCCCATTGCCTGTGGGTGGTAGTTGCTTTCATTATTATTGCCAATGTTGTCTCCAATGTTGGTTGTTAAATTTATACCAACACCGCCACCCCCACTGCTACCACCATTAGATGGTGCTCCTGTAGCACCATTTTGTGAGTTTGGCGGCGATGATGGCTCATATTTTCGGGGTCTACCTCTTGACAGATGACGTCGCTTAACAAACTCATTGTCATCGACCATCCAAAATGATCCAAAATCGTCTTCGTAACGCACAAAACATTTATGCAGAGATAAATTTGTTCGAATGGCATTCTTTGAAAGTGGTCATCATTTAGGAATAAAGTGTGTGTGATTTTAAGAATTTTTGTTTTCGAGTTTTTGGTGGTAATGTTTTTGCGGTTGTATTTATTTTTTTTTTGGGAAGTTTTATTTGAACACATTATACGTATTATACAAGTAGGAGGGCACAATAAAAAAAGAACAAAGATGAAAGTTTTGAAATAAGCAGACAAAATATGAAACTTTAGTAAAGGAAATAAAAAAAAACGATTTATTCAAAATATTAAATATATGTAAAGAACAATTATATCTGTTATTGTTTGAATATGTAAAATATTAATTTAAAATTAGTTATGTTATAATGAAATGTATATTTTTAAAAGTTTTTAAATTTAAGTAGAATTTAACATTGATTTTATATTTTTATTTATGACAAAAAATATATAAGATAATAAGAAAATAATTGAAATTGAAAATTGAAAGTAGTTAAGTTTAAGTGGTAGGATAGCATGCGCAAAATATATTATCGCTTTAGGATTTCAATGATATTAGAATTAAAATAGAAACTTTTAAACTACATCAACAATAATAATTTAGAGTCTCAAAATTTAGATTAAGAATTTAAAAGTTTAAGTTAAAGATACAAACATGCAGAGAGAAATTAGTGTTTTATATTAATAAGTTGTTAATTTTTATATTTAATAGTTGAAAATTTATTATTGTATTATATTAAAGGTTAAAAATAGGAGTTAAAAAAAGTAGCTGATTAAATTTTTTAAAAAGATTTTGAAAAGGTTTAAAAAATATAAACAAGAATTTAAGATTTGAAAGATTGTAAAGATTGTAAGTTTTTAAAATTTCGAAATATAAGAATTCAAATTATTTTATTAAAAATAAGACAAAACCGTGCATTTGAATATTAAAAATTTCAATATTATGTTAAAACCATAGAAACGTGTTTATAAGTTCTGTATATTCTGAATGATGTTTTTTCTTATACTTTTGGTAAACAGTGTGTCCATACTACAAATTATAAAAAGTGGAACAACCGAGTGCCAAATTTCCTGCCCCAAACGTTTCTATCCCGCAAATTGATTTTTGTCGGGGAAATGACATGCTTAAAAAAATTATTTTCGCTTATTCGACTAAATATCTCGTTAAGACCACAAAAATTTAATAGTCATCAATTTGTGTTTAATACTTGGTCAGTTTGTAAATTTAGTTTTTGGTTGCACTAAACAAATATGTTTTGTTTATCACTTTCTTCAAAAAAATAGAAAGTTGGCAACGCTATACATTCAGCCAACGATACCAACTTAAGTCATTCTCTATAAGACACTCATATCAGAATGGTTCACATTTATGGAGTTAAGGCTATGACACTGTCAAGTGAAGATGAGACCGTTTTAAGATGCTTCGAGAGGAAAATTCTCCAAGGTATTTTTGGTTCCGAGTATGTAAAAAAGAGTGGAGGTGAAGATACAACGACAAACTGTACAGCGACACTGACTAAATAAATAAACTTTGAATTTATCTTATTATATTTGGGTATTTTTCATTGGTAGCATAAAGACCAAGTTAGTCTTATTTCACACAAGCAATGTGGTGGCATTTCCATTGGCTTTATTTGTATGCCACTTTAGTCGCCATAGAGCCAACTACTTTGCAATTATTACAAAAAGTGGTGTGGTGTGGTGACATGAACTGATCTTTGAATGTATGCCACAATGTTTTCAATGGAATTTAAGACAAGGGACTAGGTTGTCAAACATGAGCAACAGAACACCAAAATTTCTACCAAGCCGCATGGTAGTTTATTGGAGTATCATCTTCTTCGACTTTTGTAAGGAGACATTTGTAAGATGTATAACTTATTAATTTCAATAACGGTAAACAAAGCGAGCATGTAACTGATAGGTCCTTTTCAAATACTCTATAAATACTTCAGTTTTAAAAAGCAACTAAATTGGAAGACATCCTGAAGAATAAGAAACCTCATTCATTTCTTAATACTTAGAAAGCCCAAGAGGGGATTTGCGAATTTACTGAAGCACAGCTAATTATTATACGGGGGACGTTTTGCGGCCTCTAACAAAAAGTATGTTGTTTTTGGAGGTACAGAACCTTGAAATGGAATAAAACAAAGATGGATTTCTTAAATTGAGATCAAATTTGCCTTGTTCGAAAGATTATGTTCTGGCACTATAATTTAAATATGATTGTAAAATTATGAGATTAATGAAATTCCTTGGAATAAAATCTTATATTTTGTTCCATGTTTAACCCATCCGTACAGCCACCCCCACCTTTCAAACGGTCAGATTGTGAATTAACCATTCTTAAAGATACATTATTTGGAATACATAATATCAATATCAGACGCGCCCCCACCGATGAAAGGGTGCATTGTATGCACTTTTGTTTTTATTTTTATTATCAAAACTTCGAAATGTCAAAGTATTTCACGAATCACGACGCTTTAGCAAATGCACATTTACCATCTCCTACTAAAAAGAGGCATAATAAAGATCAAGGTATAAGTGCATTGGTACCCCATAAGTTTCTTCACTTACAAAATAAAAAAATTTAAAAAAAACATCTTTGATGTGATAATAAACGGCGAGCATAGAGTTGAGGACTTTTTTTTGTTGTGGAAACGAAAATGGTGTTGAATGGTAATTTATAACAAAAAATATACAGTGTGAATACTGATGCAGGTATATTGTTTATATTATTGCGGATATGCATGCAGAAGTTAAAAAAATTGAAGATTAAAAATAAAGACCATGTGTCGATTAAGTTTAAAATTTTGATTTTTTAATTAAATGTTTTTAATGATGTCTGCATTAATATTAAGTTATTCTATGTTATAAGTGTCAACAATTTAAAACAATCTAATTCGACACATGGCCTAAAAGTTTTCAAGTAATATAATAAATATTTAGTTCAAAAAGATTTAAAAGTAATTTAAATTTTACATAATGTTTTCTTTCAATAACTATATACGCACATTCACACAACAACATTTTTCAAATTTATTTGAAACGATGAGACCTTTGAAGATAGTAATTACCTTTCAAGTTAGAGAAACTTGCTAAATTATTAATTTTTTGGTAATTAGTTGTGACAGATTAGATAATAATCATATCGGCCTTTTTTTTGTAAAATACTCTTATGTTGAATGGATTATTTTTTTCTTGGTATTGTACTTGGTTTCAACTTAGTAGCACCCGAAAAAATTGAATTTCATTGAATTGGTTTTTTTCCTCGTATAATAGTTGTACTAAATTAATATTTAATTCTTCTATGTTTTTTTGTGATTTAAGTATTTCTGTTAGCTCAATATAAATCTATCAGCTCTTAAAACCAGGTAAAAACTTACAATATTAAGTTAATTGAGAGGTTTCAAGACACAATTGAATATTTTATGGCAAATGTCAAAATAATGATACAAAATTAAGAGCGAGTTAATGGGACACAAAATATTGAAAAACCTTTTCACCTCCTACGGAAATTTGGTAATTCCCAAACATTGAAAAACAACTTTCAGTAACAAAAGCTTTATTTCAATTTTTTGGTTGCTATGTCCTATATACGAGGTGTGGCAATTAAGATCCGGGAATTTAGTTATAAATTAAAAAGTGGCAACACTTTTTCATTTGTTATCATCTGTCTAAAAAGGGGGATCTTCTTTTTAGTTAGAGTTCAAAGTTGAAGTATATAGCACGTTTGGTTTGCGTTTTATGCGCATTTTTTGCAAGTAACCTTTGTAGTGGCGTAGTGAAAATGTGTGATTACATTACAAGCAGCGTGTTGTGATTCAATTTTTAGTGAAATCTGGCGAAAAACCTCGGAAATCCTCAGAAAATTGCAGGTTGTCTATGAAGACGATAGCATGTCAAAAACGCGTGTTTGAATGGGCGAAGCGGTTCAAGGAAGGGCGTGAATCGGTGTAAGACGATCCACGTGAAGGGGCTCCTGTCACTTCTCGTACCGACGTGAATGTTGTCCCCTTGCGCATGTTGATCACGTCTGACCGTCGCCTAAGCATTCGTGCATTGTGTTACGAGTTAAACATCAACAAAGAAACAGTTCGGAAGATGTTACACTAGAATTTGAACATGCGAAAGATCTGCGCAAAGATGGTTCCTAAGGTTTTCACCCATTCTCTTTCGTTGTGCAAGAGGCATCCCAACCTTTCCTCACCCACCCTATAGCCCCGATGTTGCTCCCTGCGACTTTTTTCTATTCCCCAAGTGGAAGTCGTATCTCAAGGGAACTCATCATGGCGGCGTACAGAAGGTCCAAGAAGCTCTAACCGTGGTGCTAAACGGGCTTACTTCGGAGGACTACCAAGGGTGCTTCAAATCATGGGAGAAACGTTGGCATCGTTGTGTAGAGTTAAAGGGAGATTATTGGGAAGGTCGATAGTAAAATTTTTCCTAAAACTTCATTTTCTTGTTTTTATTGACAAATTCCCGGAACTTAATTGCCACACCTTAGAAGAACTTCTATTTTGAATTTTGTTGCCCAAACATTTGGTTGCCGTAAGCACCATCTTAATGTTTTTAAAAACGCCGTCTTTTTTATAAAAATAAATTTCTTGAAACTATATTTCTAATGAATCCCTGCTACTAATGCAAAAAAGAAGACATTTTTGTGTTGATAGATCTTGATTTACCCATGAAAAACCCCATAAGCTAGAATAGATATTGCAGAAGATTAGTAAATTGAAATGCTTTATACTGCATTATGATCATTTCGTTAAGCGTTGAATTGCATGAACAATTTAACCAATATGATTTAAAGGCATTTTAAGTATTCAATAAAACTTAGGCTTTATAAAAACATTTGAAACAAAAACTTGATAACTACTTTCCAAGGTGTATGCACTAAAGTCTAATCAATATTGAGTTATTGAAGTTTAATAGTGCCAAAGCAATTTCTTAACAAAAATTAATATGTTCTTTGGAAAAAATGACATACTTAAACCAATGGGTGAACTTGATGAATTTGATGATTGATACGTCAAAACGATTATTTATATCATCGCTTTGGAAGAGATAGAGAAAAATGAAAATATAAGACTGCACACCAAACGTCAAAATCAACTGGCATTTACGGTGATCCAAAATTAGGGCGGCGATTATATTTGCTTAGTACGAATTAATAAGTATGTTTTTCGAAATATTGAATTCAAAATGTTTTTTGGGAACGATCACTAGTTTTTGACAGATTTTTTTAAATTTAAACTTACATTAACCCATTCAAAAAGCCGTTGTGCGATTCGGGCTCAACACGCAACAAGTTCATCAAGATTTAAATTTGCGTTATCCACTTTTAATAAAAAATCGGTTAAAGAAGGAGGTGTTAATCAAAGAACTTAAACTGTCTCACAAAATCTCATTTAATATTCGTATAATCACAATATCCATTTATTATTTTTTGTTAGTAACATTTCTAGTTGATAACATTTAAAGCAAATACCGAAAACAGAAACGCGAGCACACGCATACACCGACTCTGAATTATTTAATTTACATGTACTTTATGTGTAACTTTTACCATATTGTTAGCAAACAAAAACTCACACTAACACACTATTTAGCCCAGTTGGATGGTTGGTACAAAAAAGTTAGGACTCCAGGAGCGTCCATTTATGAAGAAGCAACTTAAAACAAACTGCTACTTTGTCAGCCGACACACGTGACTAACTGGCTGAACACAATGGGTACGTAGCTGCAATTGGAGCTCCTTGTGAATACACATAAATTCGATGTTACGCGAACACAACGGAACGGGACTGCAAACTTTTAACTCTTTCGTACTGATATGTTGACATTTCAAAAATTATGGAGAAATATGGTATCTGTCAGTCTTTTTGAGTGTTTATTGTGATTTCGTGGTTGAATAATAATGGACGAAAATGAACGTCAGGTTTTGTGGAACTTGTCCTACAAAAGATTCAATAGCTGAACCCATCAAATGAAAACAATGAAAATTTGAAATGCCAAAAGTTCCATGCCTCATCGTGGGCACTTACAAAATAGTACCTGTGACCCATTTTGACAGCTCGTTTATCTGCACCATGAAATTTCAGTTGCAGTTGCCTATTGTGTTCAGGCAGTAAGCCCATGCCTTTGAAAACATCTTAAAGTATTTAAGCATTATCTATGCATTTAAGATATTTCCAAACCCATTAATTCTCTTTAAAAAAATAATTTTTAAAAACTAAAAACTGCCGACTGGGCTAGCAATCACACAAAAAGGGGAAATTAAAAATACAAGTTAGACATGTGAAGAAAATTGTTTTTTTTTTTGTTTTTTTTAGATAATTCAAATTTTGAATGAGATGAAAAGTAGGTTCAAAAAAGGTAATTAATAGAGAAAAAATTCAAAAGTAGATAAATGTACATAACTATGTATATTTTCTTTAAAATATTTATGTTTTGATTTTATTGTGTTGTTCCTTATATCTGTTGAACGTACCCAAAATTAGGATTTCCAGTAATAGCTGCCGCAGCTGCAATCGACCTTTGAGGTCGTCTCTTATAAAATTCTATTTCGTCAACTGTCCAAACCGCACCCTTTACATTTTCAACTCGCATGAAACATTTATGTAGCGATAAGTTATGTCGAACTGCATTCTATTTTAATATGTTTGTATATTTGTGCATGTGATTTTTAGATTCATTGTTTATCGGTTATAAACGTAATATATATTTATATATAGGTATTGTTTTAATATAGTTTTATAATGATATCAATATAAACAATTATTACGAATTAAAATTAAAATCATAATTCCATTCAAACACTCATTCTTTCTGCCAGTAGCGGCGCTGCTGGCTAAAAAACTTCTTTGATTGCTAATTAAAATGCTCTACAAACTTAAT
Organism: Eupeodes corollae; assembly: GCF_945859685.1. Lineage (NCBI taxonomy): Eukaryota > Metazoa > Arthropoda > Insecta > Diptera > Syrphidae > Eupeodes > Eupeodes corollae. The sequence continues at coordinate 4,373,707 of NC_079150.1, forward strand.
TATTTGTTTTATGTTCAACAAAATAATTATAATTAAATTGCTAGCTGTATTTGCATAAGCGCTTCGCATCGTGTTGCATCGGTAGCATATTATAGAGTTGATTTTATTTTTAATAATTTTTGTTTTATGATAATATATATATATATGTATATAGGATTTATTTTGTTTATTTATGAACTATAGATTTATTAAACAATTGTTAATATTTTTACATGTGAGACAAAAAAATAGAAATAATTATAATATATATATACAGCAAATAACTCACCTTCCAGGTTGCTGCATTTCGTCGAAAATAGCAAAATGTATTTTGAAACCAATTGTATATTTCATTGAGAGTTAGTTGCTTATCTGGTGACTCAATAATAGACTGAAAATGAACATAAAATGTCACCCTTATATGATCCAAATCCACATGAAATGTTATAGGAAGTGAGAATTTTCGAGCTTAGAAGCCTATCATTGATAATAGTAATTTCTACTTTTTTTGGAAGTATCACATCTTTACTGTTTTTAAATTTTCTGTACAAGTGTAATTAAATTTTCTGATTGACTTATTTTAAAGTCAGTGGACAGGCTCAGCAACAAAAGGGACTTTAAAGTAAGCTAGTTTCTAGTATTTGATTGATAACTTTATTAAAAACTTGACTGGCTATCTTAGCCAAGGAAAATTCTACTAACTACCAAGTCAAGTCAACTTATGTCAAAATGACAATTGGTCATGTTTTTCATTCAACTAAAAGCTGAACTTTACTAATTTATGATTGAGCAGTGTTAACATGAGCGCGACCCACGAAGGACGAATGGATTACAAAATGTTAGTTTATATACGTTTGAAGACATATTTCCACACAAATTCTTAATAAAACGATAACAATATAGTTTCTATTTGATTTATGATGCATACTTTTACTTTTCAATATCATAATTAATAATTAAAAGAAAGAAACAAATTTATTCGTCGTGAAAATAATTGTAGTTGATACGAACTGTCAAACTTTATTCGCGTTTCACATTATCCACACTCGCAACGAATTAAATAATCGTGCGTACTTAACCTAAAGAAATCATTTTTCTTTTAGTTTCAGTGGTGAATGGTGTTTGGCTGTAGAACAATTATTGTCAAAGTCAAACTTCATTCACGACCAATTAAAAACCCTCATGTGAAAGAAATGTCAAAATCGACGATTATTCGTTCATTCATTGGTCGTTGGTCGTGCTCATGTGAATAGTGCTTTAGTCAAAATTTACTCTCAAAGAATGCAGTTTACTGTAAATGAAGTCCCTCATGTTGTCCGAACTTGCCCAATGTTGATACCTGCATTGATTATTAATGAACACAGAATCTTTCTTTCGGAATAATTATTACAATCAATTAAAAGATCTATATTAACTTTTATTTTCGCTGCAATTTTTTTTTCACAAAGTAATAAAAGTAATAGTTTCCACTTTCAAAGTTAAGAAGTTTAGTGTTCTATTTATTAACCTTTAATTATTCCTTTAGAAAAAAAATCAAAAATAAACTTACTTACTTGTCTTATTAAAGATGCATATGTAAAAGGAGGACGAACATCTGCATTTTTATAAAATTCACGATTTCGTTGTATTTCTGAAAGTAAAATTCAAACAAATAGTTTTCTTTTTTAATAATAAGCGGACGGATCGCACAAGGATGATTTAAAATAGTGTCTTAAAATTTTTAAATTGCGGCGGAATTTTTCGCTAAGTATTGCGTATTAACTAACTGTTCTCCAAAAAGAAACCCGGACTCGAAATATTTGAAATGAATCTTCAACTTTCATATATAGGAAATATGCGGACTCGAAATATTTAGTCTTCAACTTTAATATTATGTAGGTTAATTGCGGAATATATGCCGAGCTTGTAGTCTTAAAAAAAACGTATACGGGACATAAAGTAGCCTAATATTCCCTTTTAAGAATAATGGATTGTCAAAATTAATATGCGCCGTTTTCTCAAAAATAAACTACGGCAACTATCCCGAAATGTGTGTGTTCAATACACAGAATATGTAATATTATCTTGGAATGACTTTGTCTTAATCCTCAAAATATTAGATTTCAAAAATTTCTAAAAACTATCTTAAATTTACACTTGCGATAACATATGGAAATTCAGGAGGCGTGTAGTGCAAATTTTTAGTGTTCTAATTTTTACCATATGAAATATGCCATTTAAAATAATTGCAATGGAAACAAAACACATAAATACTTTTAAATAGACACTTTGCTATTAACACATTTGATAGTAAAACAATGTCAATTTTTGTATGGGAGCTATGGTTCAGACAAATACAAATATGAGTGAAGAGAGGCGAATCTAAGTAGTAATAACAGTGGGCCACAAGGTTTTCTTGCCACAATTCAAATTACACTTTTCTAATGGGTTTTTTGATCTTTATTCAAATACAACTCCAAAATTGATTTAATAAGTTTTTGAGATATTCCTTTCTGAAATTTAATAAACACGTGTTTTTTAATATACAATGTAGTTATTTTTCAATAAAATCAGCGATGGTTTTATAAATCTTTAATCTTTTCATACATTAGTTGTTAACATGAGTGGCGTTCCTGTTACGAATCTATTGTCTAAACAATTCTTTTATGTCATGATTTTGCAATATATTAAAAAACATTAAAATAATGTCAAAAACGCTTTTTTACAGTTGTGTTCATAAAAATAACAGTGCTGGTCACATTTTATAAGATTGTCAATTATTTAAGTAATGTAAATTCTTACAAAAAAATTACCATGTTACTTGCATCTAACGGTCTTTCGTTTTCATATAAGAGACTTTTAGCTTGACGTTATACCCTACTTTTCCCGGTGAACACCCATTATTTCAAACCGTCTGGATAAAGAGTGTTCATAAAAATAAAAGTTCTTTTGATATTATAATTAAAACGTGTTAAAAATTCATTTTCTTTTATTTTTCCTTAAGTGAATATTCAAGACATCCTATGCTGTTCAACAAAAATGGTCAGTAACGCCTTAAAATAGCAAAATAAACCGGAAAAGTGAGCCCCAAAAAGGATGACTACTCAAAGAACTGACAGAAAAATTGTTTAGTTAGCAAAATAGAACCCTTCCATAGGCTCTAGGAAAATAAGAATTGGTTTTCAACTGTCTGTTAGCGCTGTCACAACACGAAGACGTCGTTTATAAACGAAGTGACCAGCCCGAAGTCCACGCAAGGAACCATTCTTGACGAAAAGGCATGTGTCAAAGAGAATAGAGTTTGTTAAAGCGCATATAGATTGGGCAAAAGAGAAATAAAGGAATGTTCTGTGGGGCGATGAAAGCAAAGTCGTTCTTTTTGGATATAAGGATAGTCGAGAATATGTGAGTAGACCCTAAAATGCAGCATACGACCCACGGTACTCTATAAAAACAGTGAAGCATGGTGGAGGAAAAATTATAATATGGGCTTGCTTTTCATATAACGGGGCCGGGCTTATTTATCCATTGGGGGTATAAGGGATGCAACCGAATATGTGAAAATTCTCGAATAGGTTATGTTACCCTGTGCTGAAGAGGAAATGCCGTTGGTTTGGGTATACCAACAAAACTATTACCCAAAGCATACGTCAAAAAATACAAAATCATGGTTTGCCCAGAAGAAGTTATCCGTTATGGAGTGGCCCCCTCAATCCCCCGACCTTAACCCCATCGCAAATTTGTGGGGGGATCTTAAGAATGCAGTTTATAAAGCACAACCCAAAAATTCGAAAGAATTGTGGGAAGCAGTGCGTGATTCGTAGAACGCAATACCAGTCGAGAGGTGTCAGGTTTTAGTGGACTCGATGCCACGTAGATGCAAAGCATCATAAAAAACAGTGGTTATGCAACAAAGTACTAATTGTAAGCTAAAATTATTTGTATACTTTCATATAAGTTATTACAGTTTTTCTTACTTTTTACGTAATAGATCTATTACTTTGTCGTGCAAAAGCGGTTTTTACTGTGACAAAGCTAAAGGTAAAAAATCGATAATACTTATTTTCTGTTATTATGAATAAAATATTTTAGTTTGTTATTAGAAGTTTAATGAAATATATTAATATTATAACGTTGATAGTAAAGGCATTTTTGTTTTATTTGGAGAGCACTGCTATTTTAATGAACACAACTGTACATCTATGTAAAGTGTTTGTGTTATTTATAATTTATAACAAAAAACAGGGTGATATTCAATAGCAGATAGTAATTAACATTACATCATTAAAACCGAAGTAGACACGCCCTGGACACAAGGATTTTTTAACGATCCGTAAAATTACATAGCCCCGCCTAAATTTGATAGTTCAACTCTTTAATTTAAATCAATTCTTATTCATTTAATAACACTGACGTTTTGATTTCTAAAATCTCAGATATTTTAAAGTTTCTTGATTTTCTTTTTCTGTGTTGATACTCTGAAAAAATGTACCCCAAAAAAAAAAAGAAATTTTTAATGTACATCAAAAAAGGGTGTCTAATTTAATAACATCATGAATGTGCATATATCATTTTTGTATACACAACAACATCTCTATTTCAATAAATATTTCCAATATCAGACATTAAATACTCTACGAAAAGACAAACCGACAAAATATTCACAAAACCGCAACACATTTCCTACCCTAAGAACTAACAAATCAATACTTCTAAGATAAATAAACATTCAATTTTAATTCATATTTTATATCTACATTTTTGTGTGTGTTTAAACATAATTGTTTTGTTTGTATCTTTTCATTGTTGAAGGAAGTATTGTATGTTTATATAATTTGTTTTCGTACACGGATAAAGATTTTTAATTGGAAATAGAACTAGTAGCGGCGATATGTAACAATGAGTCCGATTACGCCTCTTCGACCACTCTTTTTAATTGCGACAAATAGGAACTATATGTTGCGTTATGCATCAGTTTATGAAGTACGAGTATTTCGAGCTGGAGATTTTAATCAAACATGACATTAGGATGGTAAAGAAGTCTGTCTGTCTGTCAAACTATTGGGTCGATTGAGTTCAAACTTGGAAATAAAGGTTTTTTTTATTTTTTTTTAACGAGAAATAACAGAAGTCCCAATACAATTTGTATGGATAAAAATCGAAAATTTGAATTTTCTTAAAAAAACGATAGATCTAAATCTCATATTTTTGACGCACAAAAAGAGTGAAAGGCTTTTTTCAAGTGTATTTTTCTTTTAAAATTGATTTTCTTTTAAATACAAAATCTTTTAAGTTCTTAAAAAAGTAAAGAAATCTACTTTTTGAAGTGAAGATTAAAACATGAGTATCGAGCATATAAATTAACCCAAAATAGCAAAAGTGACACTTTCGTTGAACTAATTGGCTAACTGAAAAATAACTGAAGTAAAAAGATATTCTGCAACGTTAAATTTGTGAGTGCCACACTTAAGTTTCTTTCCAACTTATTTGTCTACCTTAAGTTGTGTAAAAGGAAGTACCACGAATTATATTTGAATTTGGGATTTGCTGAGACAAGTGACAACAAACCTCAATGTGTAATTTGCGGCAAAGTTTTTGCTGGATAGCTTCTTCAACTATTTTCCAGACGAATTCCACCTGAACATTAAGGAAAATGTATGGAAAATTCTGGTGTATGTTGAAAGACGAGTTCAGTTTATTGTCAAAGAAAGCAAGGACATACATACATGTGCGAATCAGGGTTCTCTGCATATGTCGGAACCAAAACAAAATAAAGATCCCGTCTCGATGCAAAGCCTGATATACGGTTGCAATTGTCCAAATTCAAACAGATATTTCAGCTTTATGCAAAAATAAGCAGGCACATTATTCCCACTAAAAAGGAAACTCCATATAATTAAAATGCATATAATATAATTATGTAATATCTTATTAACTTAAGTAAAGATCTTGTGTTTTTCGTTGTAGAATCTGTTTCCTGAATACAATTATTTAATTTACTACATGTAACTACAAAAAATGGCATTTGAACATCGAAGTGCTCCGCGTGAAGTTTCTAAAGCAAAAAGTGCTCTGCGAATAAAAACATTTAGAACAACTGCTCTAAGCTGTTGTATTTTAGCTGTTAAATATGGCATATTTAAAAAACTGTTGGAATCTTGGAATACTTTCATATGTAAAGAGTATTCCTTGCTGGAAAACATTGTTCTTAAATAGTCTAATAATTTAAGTTCTCATCCATAGCCCTTGAAATATGTGAATGTAAGGATAAGATACATATTATGTTATTTAAATTTTGAACATTTTCTAAGCGGTTTTCAAAAACTCGTCTTTATGTTAAGTGTGTGACTCCCGCTGATTAAAAGTCTTCGTAAATAGTAAGGCTTTTTATATAAAGCCCAGCCGATTTTCAAGGGCATGAGGCCAAATTCGTTTTATTATAAATAAATAAAAATAACAATAAAAAATAAGTATTATTTACAGCCATTTTTTGACTATTGTTTGATGACTAAAAAGTAATTCGTTATAAATCTTACCTTGTTGTACATCAAGGCCAGCTCGTTCCAACATGTAAGGAAGACCTGTTAAAGACAAAATTGCGCTAGAAAATTACAATTACAAAAAGAAATTATCGAAAAAATATCCTAAACATATCGTCAAGCCTACAACTATGGTTTTGTTCAGTACCTCTTCTCAAAGACATTTCTGTTTATAGACATGGACTTGGAATACATTTTCAACATTGGCTGACTTAAGAATAAATACATTTTAAGACTAAATTCTTCGAAAGCAGCGTTGTAGAAATAATATTAGGAATAATTTTAACAATTGTAAAAAATTACTAAACGTGTTACTGATTGTAACATTCGTACCCATGAAACTTTTTTTTATTGCAACTTACCACCCGCTATTGATAATGGATTTTTGTCGCTAATTCTTTTCCTAATTGATGATATGTTTGAGTTATTTAACATTGGTGAGCTGATTGATACTGGCAAGACAGGATTTTGTAAATTCGGTGGACATGGTATATTATATAGTCCATCATTTTCTTGCTGAAAAAAAGGCAACATAAAGAAAATACAAAACTGCGAACAAATAAAAACTACACGATGACTCTTTTGTACGTACGTTTTTTAGCGCTTAATCTAATTAATAATTTAGTTTTTTTATTTAAAAGTTTAAAAATTCAAGTGAAGCTGTAGGTAGCTAGTGTCAAAACAAAACTAAGAGTTTTTAGTTGATTTTCATCATTTAAACCCAACATCATTTATATGCTTATTGTCTGGTATTATATAAAAGTTTTTTTTTTATAGAAGGGTCATTTTTTACTTTGGGAAGGGGATTTATCTCATCCCTTTAAGATAGCAGGGGTTATTGAATTCAAAAACAAATATTAGAAACAACAGAAACACTTAGGTATATTTTTTTCTATACCTGTACTAAAAATCAAATATGTGTTCTCTAATTTTAAGTGTTAACTAAATCATTTTTGTCATCAGTGTTTGAAGAATTCGATTGCAAACTCAAATTTTTTATAACAAAATCAAAACAAAAAGCTTATACACATTTTTTTATAAATTATGAAATAAATGTAAAATTGTTTTTTTTAAACACAAAAACACAAAAAAGGTTTGATGCATTCCAGTATATGAAACGATTGAAAATTACTAAAACTACTTTTTGGTGATTTCATTTGGAGGATCAATGTTAATGTGATTCATCTTTAAAATCAAGAACAGACATTTAACTCATGAGTTAGTTAAAAATAGTCAAGTAAATTTTCAACGAATTTAAAAGATGTACAAGAAAAGGTTGTAAAGTTTTCAAAAACTATTGACTATTCTCCATCCTAAATGGGGAGAAAAAGACCCGTTTTGGACTTATTATATGCTTTTCTAAGATGAATTTTGAAAATGTTTGCCGGGTTTAAGATAATAGACCATAATATAAAATGTACTTACAAAACCATACAAATTACAATTTTTTTTATTCAATCCTAATTTTCAATTTACATCAAAGTGTAGTGAGTTAAAAACGTTATCAAAACCTCTAACATTCGCATCGACGAGGTCAAAGAGTCACCGTGTGTATCGTATAAAAACTAGTCAAACAGAACACAGTCATGTATGAATCGTTTTTTTTTTCAATTTTAAAAAGAATTTTCATATTTTATTTATAATATTAGTAGGAAATGCTTTAATATTGATATAAAATTTTACCTTGCAGTCCCGTTTTTCAGGTGATAAAAACTGCTTTGCCATGTATAAGTGATGCATCATAGCTTGCAAGCGATCGCGTTCTTTTTGCAAATGAATTTCAAGTTGAGATACAACTTGCATTTGAACACGTGCTTGTGCCGTTGAGCGGTCATCCAAGCAGTGTTCAGTGTTAAGATGCCTACGATAAGAAATTAAATTGTTTCTAGTTTATTTTTTCAATGAGATGGTTGTATCCAAAAAGAAAGAGATAATGTTTTTTTGCTATTTAAAAACCCTTGAACTCCGTGGTGTATATTTGTCTTAAGAAATTCTTGGTAATATCTAAACATTTGTATTTCCCAACTTGAACGTTCTAAGACGACAACCTTCGCGACTTAGTTTTGATCGCAACGATTTTCAGTATGTAAGGGAGAATTCGCAGTGAATATTGTTAACTTTTGATTATGAAAGTGTGGAAATGTTTTTCTTTTGTATAAAAGTATTAAAGTTGATTATAATATAAGATTAATTGTTTTTTATTGGAAAGTGTGAATAGAGAATAAATATTTTAAAAATACTAAAAATAGTACAATGGTGACTTGTTGTGTTATGAAGTGCGCAAAAAGTGAATACAAGAGAGTTCAACGGTAATGTGCTGAAAAGTGAATAAGTCAAGGGAGAACTTAGTAGAGCAGGATCGAAAAAAGAGCTTATTATGCATTTGGCCGTATATTTGAACCAACAAAGTTAAGGCCCAGACATTTTCGTTTTTTAAATTGAAGCTGAGAATGTAGACTTAAGATTAGTTTCGTTAATTCAAATATATTTAAGATTATGCATAAGGTGCAGCAATTTTACCACTAATGAGTTGATGAAATAATTAAACTATAAACCGTAATCCTGAAATTAGAAAGTCTCGAAGACACAAAATACAGGATTCCGAAATTTAGGAATCGAGGAAAGCCAAAATTCTGAAAATGAAGTCCCGATAAGTATTATAAAATAAAAATGTTTCATTTTCAATTTGCGCAAATTTCTACTACTTCCCATAGGAAGTTATTGTAATCGACCCGATTTTACGAATCGAACATTTTGACATTACTCCACGTCCCAAGAACCTAAATAAAAGATTGTTAAAAATATGTCTGTGTGCACATGCGTACGTACCCCCGTACGTTCGTTCGTCCGTACGTTTGGGAAGTTTATTTCGTCGTCCATATTGCAAAAACAAGAACCAGTACAGATATCGACTTAAAATAAATTTGTCTATACAGATAAAACAGTACTACCTATGGCATGATGGTTAGTGCGTTGGACTACGGAAGCAAATCCCTTGGTAGTGACGAAGGTTGAGCTTCAGCTCATCTTCAACTCAATAAAAAACAAAAAGTCAGCAGGGGTGCTAAGACATTTAATGATGGAGGCAATTGACATTTACACCACACTCTTTCGTTCGAGGGCAGTGCTTACGACGCTGTACAGGCTTATATCGAACAGCCGAATCTTCTTATGTACATTACTATTCCAACGAGATCCTATACAACTGGGCAGTTCAGCTGATCTACCACGATGGACGAAGAACCGTGGATAGGCGACTCCTGTACAATCGGAACGTCATGGCACAATGCAGAGCAGAGCTCCTTCGGTTCATTAGGGCTGTGTCCGAATGGGACCGAACTGATAGGGTGAAGCAGGAGAATCAGTTTTGGTGGCTTCGATGGAGACTTGATAGTGGGTAGTCGGGATGGGGTTTTAAGCCTTGGCCGGCTTACATACTTGTTTTATAATTAAAGGGTTTAGTTTTAAGTAGAATAGGAATGATGACACAAAAAAAATTAAAAGAAACATGGAATAATTTTTATTGGGTGGCGCAACAGTCCGTTGAGAACTAGGGCCTAGTGACTTACAACTCTCAACCATTCCTGTGTGCGAGTAATGTTGTCAGGAATGGAGGTGACCTACAGTTTATATGCCGAGATAGCTGTCATGCCGGAGGTCTTGGGTTCGATCCCTGCCTGTGCCATCTAAGGTTTTTATTCACGGGTACTGCCTCTTGCAAGGAATTGACAAATTCTCCAAGAGTAATTCATGAAATGAAAAAGTGCTTTCCCAAATTAGACGTTCGGATTCTGCATATAAACTGTAGGCCCCCTCTATCCCTGCAATTACTCGCACACAGGAATGGTTGAGAGTTGCAAGTCACTAGGCCCTAGCTCTCAACGGATTGTTGCACCACCCAATTTATTTTATTTTATTTTTAAGGTAAGCTTTGATCGAAGCTAAGAAAAAAGGTGGAAATAATTTCGTGGCTAAGTTGGTAAAAATACAGTCTACACACATTCAACTTACGTAACCTTGTTGTAAAACTTTCACCGTTTGTTGGAAATGTGAGAAGATTTTTAGTGGTAAGAAAAAGATTTTCTCATTAATCCGTGTTGCTGTTCGCAATTGATATTCTTTAAAAAATGCAACACTCTCACAAATAAGTTGTTTAAGAAGTTTAGGAATGCAAGAAAATTTTAAAATGTGCAAGTAGTTTGTAAGTCCGACTAGTCACTGTTCTTGAAAATTGGTGTTAGAAATGATGATTTCCATATGCTGGTAAATTTTTTTGTTTTTAGTGAAGTTTGAATATGTTAAAGGGGTTAAACTAAGGTATTTCTATATTTTAGTAATACTATAGGGGGACTACCCTCGGTTTCAGGTTATTAGTCATTATTCAATAAGAAAACGCGATCAAGGATCGTACTCTGTAGTATAATGTTATACTTACAGCTAGTTTTCAGAAACAATTATAAATGGTAAAAACATATTTCACCAAGTATTAAATGATAATTAACAAATAACCCTCGAAAATTGGTCCCCATATCAGTAATATAGGGTGTTTTTAAGAGGTATAGAGCTTTGAATTGAAATAAAACAAATATAGTATTTTAAATTGACATGAAACTTACTTTATTGGAAACATTATCTTCTATAGCAAGATAATTTAAATAAGATTTCTGAAATATGACTGATGACTTTGGACTTCCAAGTGATCAATCGTACCGGCCTTATCGAGCTTTGGTCTTATTAGAACAGAGTTATGAAAAGTGCGCACTTTTTTACATTATCAAAACGATTTTTATTTGTCAGCCTATTTACAGCATTTTGAAATACAGAATTTTGGTATACAGAATTTTAAGATACAGAATTTTGATCATACAGTATTTTGTACATACAGTATTTTGAAATACAGTATTTTGAGATACAGTATTTTAAATACAGTATTTTAAATACAGTATTTTAAATACAGTATTATGATCCATACAGGATTTCGATCCCAACCCCCCTCCCAAGTCCATGCGATATGAAATCGTTAGATTTTGTTCAGTAAGGCTACGCAAAAACGTGCTTACGCGAATATTTCGGAAATAAAACTATTTTATTTTACATAAGTGATTTAGTTTTGTTTGGTTTACAACTATCTCTGCGCGCGTGGAAATAAGTACAGCTTTCGATTTAAGGTTATCAGTGTGAGATTCTACCATTTTGGAAACTTTAAGAACAAAGAAATGGTCTGAAATAAGCAACTAAACTTCAACTATACACATTTTTATATAATACTTTAAAGATTGCAGGAAAAATTTGAGCTTTATTTTAATCGCTTATTATCAACTAATTTTTAGGGAAATGTCTATCAAATTTGTTTTCCTAAAAATGAATGACCTGGTCTATCACTATATTCGTTATTTTTTATAAGGAAACTGTGTTTAACTGCAGTTATTTAAAACCCTGTGACAAAATACATACGTACTTCTTGAAATGTCAAAATAGACATTTCACAACGGAATAATTTGAAAATTGACAACTGGTAAATTTTGTTTAATTAGTCACATGCCTAAAAAAGGGCTAATTAAAGTTAATTAAGATTATTTTGTTCTTTATTATTAGCTTAAAATCTTATGATGTGCAAAATAAAAAGCGATAAATCTCTAATAAAATAAAAATAGGAGCATTGAATTCTGAAAACCTAAAATACATAATAATAACACACAATTTAAAAAAAAAAAATATCTTTTAAATGGAAGCGGATCAAAATGCTGTATTTTAAAATACTGTATGGTAAAAATTCTGTATGATACTATATGGTTATAATACTGTGAACTTAAAATACTGTATCTAAAAATTGAGTCTGTCGTTGGTGATGTTTTGACCGATACGTAGGTGTTGTAAGTCCTTTCTTGACGACAGTATTTACTTTGTTCTCCCTCATTAACCGTTTAACCCATTTTTGCCTCCTCTGGCTCAATACTCACAAAATTTTCATTGACATCATGCTGAGTTCTTCCGATTACGTCAATGTCATTATCATATGCTAGTAATTAGACAGACTTTTGAAAGATATTGCTAGTGTTGACGTGGGAGCTCTGCACTATTCTTTCAAGTATGATGTTAAAAAAATTGCATCATAGCCCATCACCTTGTCTAAAGCCTTTTTGAAATCGAAATATTCTGTTAAATTGTTTCCAACCGTTATGGAGCAGCGTGAATTCTCCATGGTCATGAATGCCAAAACTTAACATGGCTCTAGATAGCTCATAACAAAATTAATTACTGGTTTTCTAGCCTTTTAAAACGATTTATCATGTAACTAGTCTACCACGAAATTTCAGAAATCATATAAGCTAAAAAGCAAAACCCTAGGGTAAATATATTGAATTTTGAGAAAATGTAATAAATACAAAAATTCTAGCTTGTAATTTGCTTCCATTGTTTGTCTTAATTTTATTTAAAATCAATTATTGTTCAGCTGTTAGTCACAATGTTATGCTCGAGTTTAAGGTGAAGCTTTCAAGGCTGAAAACAGTATTGTCATTTCATTTTTGTTTTATTTCAGAATCTGTATGTAGCAGTGTTTTCCCTTCTGTTGTTAAATTTACTAAAAAATTAAAGAGATAAATAAATTTTAAAAAAAGACCACTTCTCCAAATTATATAACGGTGATGACGAACATAATTCCGCTGTAAGGGAGACCTAGGCAACGCAGATCAACAATTCCGCCTACCCGACCTCGACGTTATATCTAAACTGAAGTCAAACAAAGCTGCTGGAGCTGACGGCATCGCTGCCGAACTATTTAAAGCAGCAGGCGATGATTTGGTAGGGAGCATGCACCAACCACCAACTCATCTGAAAGCATGCCCGATGAGTGGAATCTCAGCATAGTTTGCCCGATACATAAAAAAAGAGACCTTCTAAATTGCGCCAACTACAGAGGCATCAGTCTCCAACATTGCATATAAGATCCTTTCTGCCGTATTATGTGAACGTTTGAAGCCGTTCGTCCAACAACCTGATAGGTCCTTATCAGTGTGGCTTCAGACCAGGAAAGTCCACTATTGACCAAATATTCACACTACGGCAGATCTTGGAAAAAACCTATTAGCTTCAAGTCGATACCCACCATCGCTTTATCGATTTTAAAGCCGCGTATGACAGCAAAGAAGAGCTCTACAGAGCAATGACGATGGAGAATGCATGCTGCTCTATCAAGGTCGGAAAAGATCTCACCGGTGCATTTGATGTTGAAAAAGGTTTTAGACAAGGCGATGCACTGTCATGCGACTTCTTCAACATCGTTCTGGAAAGAATTGTGCAAAACTTAATTGTCAACACAAGAGGCACAATCTTCCAAAGGTCCATCCAATTATTCGGATACGCAGATGATATTGACATAATTGGAAGATCAAAGCGTGATGTGAGTGGAGCGTTTTTGAGCATTGTAACGGAAGCGAAGAAGATGGGCTTAGTGGTCAATGATGACGAGACCAAGTATATGCTTTCATCAAAAAAGGACATTGAACAACGACGTCTTGGACAAAACGTCACCATGGACAGCTATAACTTCGAGGTAGTTAAGGACTTTGTCTACCTTGAAAGTTAATTGAGAAGTAAAGTCCTCTCTCGATAATTTAAAATCACCATCTATAAGACACACATCATCCCGGTTCTCATTTATGGCGCTGAGGCCTGGACCCTGTCAAAGTAAGATGAGAACGTCTTAGGATGCTTCAAGAGAAAAATTCTTCGAATGATATTTGGTCCCGTACGCATAGATGGAGAATGGAAGGGAAGATATAACGACGAACTGTACAGCGACACTGACCTAGTTAGCAGAATTAAAGTCCAACTGCTCAGATGACTAGGTCATGTAGAGCGAATGGACATCAACGCTCCAGCCCGAAAGGTCTTCGAATCCAATCACGAGGGACGGCACAGTAGAGGAAGACCAAGACTCAAGTGGCGCACCTAGGTGGTTGAGGACCTCACACAACCACCGCGTGCGAAACTGGAGACAGCTAGCTAGGGACTGAGCTGGCTTGAAACGCATGTTGGTTGAGGCCCAGGTCCGCCCGGACTGTAGCGCCACCTTCTCCCTCCTCACCTCAGAACCCTCAATTTTCTTTATCTTTTCAATCAGAGCTAAAATTGTGTGTCATAAATAAGTCGGAGAGCTTTGATTAAACTCTGCTTATACACTATGTGCTCAGGCTTTAGTCAGTGTTCTGTTCAGAGCTTAAAAATAAAAAAGGCCTATTATATTTAGCTAAACAACAATTTGTGGCAGCAGTGTCTTCCTTTCTGTTGTTAAATTTATGGAAAAGTATTCCGCCCGATGATGGAGAAGCATCTCCGAAACGAGTAGCAAATATAAAAATGTTATATTAAAAATAAGTTGTAATATTAAAAATTAAAATAAAAAATAAAATAACTTGTATTTATTTATTTATTTTTCATAAACTCTAAACTTCAACTTGGAGACAAGTAAAACCACGTCATGTAGTTAAATTTATAAAAAAATAAAAGAAATAAGTTAAAAAAGCGCACTTGAACTTTCTTCTAAACGGCCAAGGTTTGACGCTACATTATGCTGTTAATTTTAAACGCTTGCTCGTAGCATTTACCGCTCAAAAGTAATCGGCTAAAAACGAAAATTTTCGACAAAAAACCTGAAAAACTTATAAAGATCATTTGGGATTCTCGTATACTATATGTTACTTGTTAATAGAGTTTCCTCAGTGCCTGTACTAATTTTCACCGATATGAGAACAATTCCTAGGTTTGATAAATTATATGTCTATTTTGACGTTGACCAACTGGACACATGGCTGAAGTAGCTTATCAAATTTCACAAGTTGAACAACTTTGTAGGTATACTCAAAAGCATTTGGAAAAGAAATAATTTTCCAAATTGTTTACAAAAACATTAAGCGACTGGCCTTAGACTTATGTATCGGCATTGCAAATACTAGTACTGGAAAATGTGGAAAGAAAAGTCTTCATCTTTTTGATTTTTTTTAATTTGTTCATTAATTTTTTGACTTGTTTATATCTGACAAGATAGTTTTTACCGATCCGATTTATAAATGCAGATTATAAGTTTGTAGTCAGTATTTTAGTAGTTTGCCTTCTAACACTGTCATGCTTGATTTTTATATATAAGCTAATAACCTTTATCGCTTGCATTGATACGCATAGCTAATAACTCTGATTCACCCGTTTTTACAGTTACAATTAATTGATCGATATGAAGGACTGGACTACTGAACATTTGTTCCAATTCAACAAGCCCACATGCCCGGATTCAGAATTCTGTCACCTATTTTATTGCCTGTCTTTTGTAAAAAAAAAATAATAATAACACTGGTCCACAAGGTTTTCTGCCTGACAATAAAATCGCACTTTCGCATTGGATTTTGATAGCCTTAATTTATATCCGACTTCAAAATATTTTTTGAAATATTACGTATTCAAATTTGAAAAATATACGAATATAAGGTTTCTTAAGGCTATCTTAATCAATGAAGTAGCTCTTTTTCAATAAAATCCGTGATAGTAATCTGCCTAAAGCCAAGAAAAATTATATAAATATTTAATTACAAATTCCAATAAAGTTCAGTAATGGTGACGTGTTTCATATAAGCATAATTTATACTACCTAGAAAGTCCACTTTTTTCCACTAGAGAACAAAATTAGGCGTGTTGAAAGAGTGTCAAACAAAAGGAAACTTTTTTCCAAATTACTCGAAATGCCCAGTTAGTTTTTTTTTTGTACAAAAATAGCGGCAAACTCCGCTGTGTTAAATTGTTTACATTTTATATAATATACCTAACTCACAAAAGTTTTTAAAAATAATCTGGAGACAATCTCGGGCAATACAATTTTCTATAAAATAATATATCTATGACATGCTATGTCGTTCTAAAGTTATAGCTATTTCTTTTTATTCAAGTATTAAACATCTCTTTCTCTCTCTCTCTAAATTATTTAAGTTTTGTTGACTCCTTTTTGATCAAAATATTTTCAAAAGTTGCACGGAAGTAGGAGTTTTTAAGATTGACACCAATGTTTTGAAATATGTAAATATAAAGTTAAGTTGCATACACAATATGCTATTTTAATGTTGTCAGCCTCCTTTAAGGAACATTAAGAACATATTTGAACAATGTCCAAAAATTCGTCCTTATGTTAAGAGTAGGACCGCCCTCTGATTAAAAGTATTTATCCTTTGTTTACGTGTGGTATCTTAAATATTTTTGTTTGTTTTTGATAAATTATCCAACCTTTTTCCTAGTGCTCTAAAAAATATTAACATTTAAATAAGTTCCTAATCACAAAGGTCTGAAAAAAATTTGTAAAATTTTTTATGTGGGGCAAAATAAGAGGACTTTTTAGAGAGCATACGTTCAAATCAAAGGGCACGCACTGTAGTTCTGACACTTCTCCCTATTTGTAGGAACAATCTCAGCCAATTTTTAACGCCTCTCTTATTAAAAAAGCAGTCAAGCTAGAATCTTAAAATTTGAAAAACTTACTAAACTAGTTGATTACATACACTGACTGACTTACTGACCGATTATAAAAATTACAAAAAAGGACTTCGTGGCATCGCAGACCATCGAAATTTCGTGGACATAAATTGTGATTTTTGAGTTGGAGGCCTTGGTGTGCGTATTTAAACAAATAGCGTTGAAGACCTTAAATATGGAAACTGTATCAACATAGTTTTACTAAAGGCAATTAGACCAATTGTTGTTTAAAGTAACTTTGGCAACTTTCGGTTTTTCTTTAGCGTGTGCATGAACATTTAACTCATATGTAAGTATAAAACCAAGATATTAAAATTCATCCAGAACTCATTGATTTAAAGATGTAAAGTGAACGCGTTATCTAAATAGTTACGAAACCGTCTGCATAAGGAAGGACCTTGATAACAACATCATCTATTTTCAATATCCTTAATAAATAAGGAAAATAACAAGGGGCTTAAAACACAGCCTTAAGGAACGCTTGTTTGATATTTGAAGTTTCTTGATAAGTTTGAGTTCCCATGTATTTAAACTGTTATAACTGGCAGAATGATTTTGAAGGTTTAATAGACTTTGTGAACAATTTAAATTTGGAAACAATTATGATAATTGGAGAACTCGGATTTGAAATTATCAGAATATATCTATTCAGAACCTTTACACTCAAAATACATTATTTGAAATTAGAAACTCAAAAGATAATAATTTGAACCGCAATGGGAAGCTCCTTTTTAAGCTTTTTGAAAATATTGGACTATTTGTGCTTAATGGAGCAACCAAAAGTGATACCGTGGGAGAATTCACATTTATTAGTAGCCAAGGACAGTCAGTTATTGACATTTGTGCAATCTCGTTAGACTGGCTAAAATTATGTGCAGACTTCAAAGTGAGTGTAGCAAATTTGTCTACTTATTTACCAATACAAGTTAAATATACAAGTTTCCGGTTGAAGCTTCCTAACGAATTCCAAGTAAATTTCTAAAATTTAAATTACAACAAAAGTTTAAATTACAACTGCAGTTCCTTGCCTTGTCCATTAGCATCCGAAATCGACCAATTAGACGAAAAAATATTAAATGTGATTAAAGAATTAGCTCATAGCAATAACACCCATTCATTGATTCCTCGAAATATATGGTAGGATAACGGTTGTAAGAGCCAACGCAAATTATCTTTTGTGTATCTGAAGCTTTTTAGATCCACAGATGCCTTGTTTTCAAAAATATCTACCTTCGGGTAGAAAAGAAAAGCTGCAAAAGCTTTAGGAATCCAAAAATTCAAAAACATTTCTGAATAACGTACATGAACTGGGTAGTCGTAATCTGAATATGGTGAACATTTTTGGAGCTGAAACTCTAGCAGCACATTTTAAGACTCTTTTGTCGACTGAGATTAATCAGCATACTTTTTCTAATGCTTTACCCAAGGTTGGATTGTCCATTATCTTTGTCTGAACTCGATTCTTCACTTCATAAGATGAAAAACAATAAAGCTCCTGGCATTGATGGAATTCCAGTTGAATTCTACAAAAATAGCACAGTTCAATTCAAGAATTATCTTCTATCATACCTCAACAGATTGTGCGGCGATTCTTATGTGCCACACAAGCTAAACAAAGCAGTTATTTTTGCAATTTACAATAGCGGTCATGCCACCCTATCGGAAAACTACAGAGGAATTTCTATTTTAAGCACTTTGAGGAAGATTCTTACTTCGATTCTATATGAAAGGCTTATCAAATGGATCGAAGAAAAAACCTTTTAAGTATGTTCCAAGCTGGTTTTTGGTTGGGCTTCTCAACCATGGATCAAATACTTGCTTTGACAAGCATTGTTAGAAAATCCATTGATAAAAAGAAAAAAAAAATACGCTTGCTTTGTAGATTTCAAGGCAGCATTTGACGAAGTTAACAGACAGGCTTTGCTGTAAAAGCTTTCAACGATAGGAATCTCCCGAAAATGTTTGACCATGTACTCTTAATTTCTTGTTTGATCTAGTGCATCTTTATGGGATTGAACGGACTTCTCAGAATCATCAATACAAGAAAGACAAAGGTGATGATTTTTGACGCACGTCAAATAAGAAGACAACCCCATAAAAAATGGTCTCTTAATAATGTAAACTTCGACGTTGTGCAAGAATTTAAGTACCTGGGTGTTTGGATTACACACAATCTCAATTTTTCAAAACATGCCAAACAAAAAAGTAATGAATCAAAACTAGCCTTGAGTATGGGTTCTTTGCAAACCAAGATATTGATCTTACGGCAAAATACCGTGTTTTTCATGGAACGGTCAGCACTTGTATGTGCTATGGTGCCCAGGTTTTCGGCTATCGGTGCAGAGAATTTCTTCAAACGATTATTCAGACTACCTAGCTCAACGCCTAATTATGCTATCTATGTGGAATCTGATATAATGCCTCTGTACATAAGAAATCTTAAAGCCAACTATGATTATTTGATAAGAGTCATGAGAAGAAATAGAAAAAGTCTTCACAAGACTATAATGACAAGACTTTTGCAAACTAACGCTTCTCCATTCAAGGGCTGGAATGAACTAGCTTATTCTTATGCCGCTCATCTATCATTATTGGAGTCAAATGTTGATGAATGGCATGGTATATATGCGGAGGTTACTGCGAAAATAGACGAAAAGATTTATAACCAACATCTATCAAGAGCGAATTCAACATTGTCTAGGAGCACTTATTAGAATCTCAATCACCAAATTTCTTCAGGAATTTTCGTAACGAATACTTGCTGAAATTATTATAAGCTACATATTTAGAGCACGCGTTGAAGTTCTTAACTTAGACTTTATGCCTCATCGAGCAGATTTACCCCAAATCTGTTGGCTTTGTGATAGAAGATAAAATGAAGATATAAAACATTTCATTGCCATTGCCCAATACTGCAGGAAATCCGCCGACTCTATTTTGATGAGAGCACGAAATATTAAACACTCATTAACCTTCCGCAACAGTTTCGATATTTGAATCCTTAAAAAATCCAGGTACTACAGTTTAATGCATCCTATTTTTGTGTTTCAAATTATTTAAAAATTGAATTTTTTCTTGTGTTCCAAATCACTTTAAAATTAAAAAAAAGTGATAAGCTCTTATTCTTAAGAAATTAAATTTGTTAATCATTTTTTGTATAATAAAGAATTAATCTATCTATCTACATCGAAATTATTTGAAAATGTTATTTTGATAAATAATTTGATCTATGATGTTTTTAAAATGAATTCTAATATTTTTTTTAAGTATTCTTTTATTTTGCTGATTTTTTCATCCATTAACATATTCCGAAATTAAAAAAATGTGAACCTGTTGTTTTAAATTGTACATTTAACTAGAATTCGATGACAAGGGATTTAGTTTAGATTTTCAACTAATTCTTTATCGTAATAAAAATGAACGAAACCTTATATTATTTTTAGTATATATGGATGTACATATACATTACAAATCTCATAAGTGGCTCCTCTCAAATGCCTTGTTTCAATAGGCGTTTATTCTGATAAGGCAGCTATAAACAATAAACTTATTACATTATTTATGTAAAATAGATTGACTAAAATACACAAATATAGGTAATTTTATATAGAGATTGAGATAATTATTATTATTTTTTTAATCTTAAAGTTTGAAATGAAAAGGAATACATACATTTTTTAAAAGAAATTAGGTGCTGAAGGTAGTTAATCAAAAGACATTTATAACATGAATTGTATACGAAAAACCCTTAGAATTCTGATTTTCAAAAAATAAAAGTATATATGCGTGTTATGTATTCAGAAGAGAGGAAGCACTTATATATACTTTGGTACGTGCAACTATTTCAATATGCTTTTTTACTATAGTACTTAAAATTTAATATATATTATTAGAGATAAAATACTTATAAAAAGTTGTGTCAACTCACCACAATTAACAGCCAAGAAAACTTACCTTTAAGTTGCTTTTGTCTTATTTTTTTTCTTCCAATAAAAGTGAATTTAATTTTATCAAACAATGTAATTATTTTGGCATTACGCTTTTATTTGAATTATATCATCGACATTGGTGAAAAAAATTCCATGAAATTCACATGATAGTAATTTAATAGAATTTTTTCTATGCGAATCCTCAAATTACACATCTTTCATAAAATTAAATAATATTTTAATCAAAGAAATAATAAATAAATAAAACTAAAGATTAGTTAGTAAAACACGTTTTCAAAGCCTCACAAGCAGATTGTTTATTTTTATTCTTTTTTTTTGTCAAAATTTAATAAATAGGTCTCAATTTTTAACATTTAAGTTAGATACTCAATTTTTTAAACACCTTTAATAAGAAAGTTAAAAAGAGAACCAACACCAATTCAAATATAAGCTGAAAAGAAAATTATTTGTTAGAAAGCCATTATGCATGTTTTTAGTATGTACGTTGGCACCATATAGATAAGAATCGTCACGATCTTCTCAAACTAAAGTTAGTATTCAAGTATTTGCAAAAATTAAGTTTGTTGAAAAAGAAATTAACGAGAAAAAATGTCTTTAAATTATCTCTTTCTTCTGGAGTTGTTTATATTTGAAATAGATAAAATAAATAAAGAATAAATTACCTCTTCAAAGCACATACTTACTTAATAAAGGACGCCACATCATCTAAAACTAATTCACAACCAGGCCAACGGCACACTCCGTGAGCGTACAACGGATGGTAATACTTTTTTGTATTGTACTCGTCGATAAGGTGGTTTCTTTGTGCAGGATTTCCGCCGGCACCCATGTGGCCAATGGCATCAATAATTCCACCTAATCCTACCATGCATCCTACACTGCTCCCGCCCAAATGGTTTCCATCTTGATGCGGATGTTGAAGTTGTTGGAGGGGAGATGACACGAACCCTAAATTAAACAATTAGACCAAAAATAGACACATTTACGGCGTTACAAGAAATACAAATTTAAAGGTTTTTGTTTTTATTTGATTATATTTTGTGTCAAATTACTTGGGGCAATAATATCGCTATTTATTGTTTCCGTTGACCACGTAGAGTCACCATTTCCGGGAATAGTAGAGATGGCATGCCCCGTACTAGAAGGCGTATGTTGCTGATCGCTATCGATGTCAGATTTTATGTCTGGAGGACTACTGCAACGAACAAAATCATCACTCACGCTGCTTTTGCACTTTGTGATACTGTCAGATTCGTGGGTAATATTGCCAATATTAGTAATGTTGTTGTTGGAAGCCGTTTGACAGTTATTGTTTAGGTGGTTGTTCAATGAAGCAGGACTCCTAACCTCATTAGGATGCGGTGATAATCTTTGTTTATCTTCGAGAGGATTTATTATCATCATACTCAAATCGTCAATAGAGTTATTTTGTTGATTCGACGATGTTGATGATTTCGGTGAGAGCTGTTGTTCTTGTTGTTGAGTACGATTTTGATGGTGATGATGATGGTGGAGTTGTTGATTTGCCAGATGCGATGAATGCGAATGATGTACTACTTGACTAGAATGTTGTTGTAGGAGATTCGACGTCACTTGCTGATGTTTCTGTGTCTGTTGTTGCGGTTGCTGCTGTTGATGTTGCTGGTGCTGCTGGTGTTGTTGATGTTGCTGTTGATGTTGATGTTGCTGCTGCTGCTGTTGTTGTTGGTGATGCTGATGCTGATGTTGCTGCTGTTGTTGTTGGTGATGTTGATGTTGTTGCTGTTGATGGTGGGTGTGATTAGAGTGCTGATTATGGGAGATATTTTGATTGTTGTGATGGTTTTGAACAATTGCTGACATGGAATTAATTGGTGACATTGATCGATGAATTTGTGATTGCAAATCTAGTTGCAGAGGTTTGCCAAAGCCTTTTTGTTGTAATAAGGAAAACAAACAAATATTTATGACGGTAGAAGTATTCAGCATTCGAACTTACCTTGGTGTATTAAGTACTGCCTTTGTACCAACTGCAGCTGCTGAATTAGCTCCTGCTGTTGTATGCTCAAGTGATGTTGCAATTGCATAGTGGAATGGCTTGTCCGTGAGTCCGACAGATGGTGGTGATGACCGTGAGTCAGGATTTGAAATGGAAACTGATTTTGTTGTTGCTGTTGGTAATACAAATTTCTGTCTAAGCTTTTTTCAAAATCCTTAAATTCATTATCATAATCCATAAGACTTCTACGATACAAATTTTCAGTTTCAATTCCAGTTGCATAACTTTGGCTGTTGTTGGAACCATCTTCATATTGCTCGACTTCGTTTTTAATTGTATCTGTATCTATTTCTGTTTTAAAAAAACATTGATTTGTTTTGCTATTTTCTTTTTTGGATTCCAGATTTGATTGATTAGTGTTAATCGAAGAAGCCGTGTTCGCAGATTTTCGTTCGCTTTTGATAAGTTCTGTTTCAAGTTGATGTTGCTGCTGCAGCCTGAGAAAATGGTTTATCTGCAAAATATTTAATTGCAAGCGTTCTTGTAATTCCTGAAGTTTAATTTTGAACTGCTCTCTAGTCAAATTGAAACAATACGGAGTTATTGCTTTTGATAAAAATAATCTAGGATCTGATGTTGATGTTGTTGATAATGATGTAGAAGTAAGTACTTTGTAGCTTCTTTGGTTGAATTTTTGTTTAAGATGGAAATTTCGTTGCTTTTGCCGTCTATTAAAGTGATTTCGAAATAATCCTCTTCTATAATATAGATATGACTGATTGCTATAAATATGTGAAGGTCTTGATTGATACTTCTTTTTCTGTGATTTTGTCTTATATTTTAAAAGAATTTGTTGATGTTGTGTCCAATTCATAAGTTTCATTCCGTGTTCTGAAAATAAAATTGAATATACACACTTTTAGTATTATTAATAGTTAAGCTTTGAGTTAATAAAGCATAGAAAGAAAATGTAAATAGATACTTCGAGCATTAGTATATTATTTAATTGGTATATTAAAGAAAAGAAAGCATTAGATCATTGACATACAATACAATATCTTATTTTCATCGTTGATTTATCTAAAAACTAAAGCGAATCATCCTCATTTTATTTGACTTATGAGCAAGTTTATAAATGTTCATGAAAGATTTAAAATTTAAAATTTCAGAATTGCCTTATTTGTCCCCACTATACAGTAAATAAAATAATACATAGCTTTCAATGAAATAATACAATACTCTTATTTTGTGTGCGCCAACTTTGAATTTATACATAAGCCCCTTAAGTTTAAGTTTTTCTTTCAAAATTGATTTTCATTAATACAAAAACTTTTTAAATCTTAGAAAAATAAAAAAAAAAGTCTACTTTTTCAAGTGAATTTGCTTTGGATGATCAAGAACTGAGATTTGAACCCGAGTTTGAAGACTATAAATGTCCCTAAAACAGCAAACATGGCATTTTAGTTAAACGATTGGCTAATTTAAAAACATAATACTATAAATTAATTTAATATTAAAGCTTTGAATCTCTCAAGAACAAGGTGAACAAAAATTCTGCAACGTGTGATTTGTAAGTGCCACACTAAAGCTTCGCCCCAACTTATTTGTTTGCCTTAATTTGTTTTTAAATGCACCTATTTCTTTTAATTCCAGAACAAAACATTTGTCTCTACATTTTATAAGTTTTGTTGACTCCTTTAAGACCATAAATTATTTTCAAAAGGTTCACGCAAAACAGTATTTTTTCAGAATTTGTCTTTTATTATCAGCTCCATTCTATGACTAAGCAGACTGATAAGGATAGTAATAATAGACTCGCCAAAAATTGAGTTGGAAAATAATAAAAACCAAATCTTTATATCACATCCTCTTTTGTTTTCATACGGAAAAGCTCATATTTTTCTGGCAAACTTTCTTATTTTCTGGATTCTTGCATCTATATTTTTGTAGCGTAGCGTTCTTTGCATCTATAGAAATGCCAACAAGAAAAGAATACATATATTATTTTTGGAAAAAAACTACTTTTTAATACAATTTCTACATTTCTGCTTGAAATGCACCAAAAACCCTCTAAACTATTGTAATTCAGCTCTTAGGTATAGCATATTTAGAAAGCTGTTGAAATCTTGAAATACTTAAATATGCAGGTAGTCGTTCATATTAAATAGTTAGACCATGCCATGCTGGACGACGCACAGTAGCGCACCTTGTATGGGAAACTGGAAAAAACTCCATAAAATCTGAACCACTGAATTGATTTTCATGAAATTTTCAGAGAAGATTGATTAATGCAAGGAAAATCAACTTTAAAAATAACCGCAAACAGCCGAGCCCACAATAAGAGAAAATGGATTTTGACCAAATTTTTTTTTTCTAAAATCTAACATTGAAAAAAATATTAACATTATATAACTTTATTTTGAAATCGTACTTTTTTGGTGAAATCAAATTTCTTTTGTGTTAAAAAAAGTAACAAACTTCTAGTTGAAATGCCAGAAAAAAGAGATATTTTGTGTTTTTTTCGTTGAATTGAAATCTTGTTTAAATATCTTTTATTTAAGAAATGTATATATGTTTATTTTGAAGAAATCTTTCTCAAACAATTTAGAGTTTTTGTAATAAATATTGCGTTCATAATTATATTAATAAGTATTTGTAATATGTATGTGTATTTGACCAATTATTTTATTTATATATAAGATATTTTGTTTGGCTCTTTTGGTCTTTTTGTTTTTGGAATGCAAATAAAAACTTATTTCATTCTTTCCCAACGTTCCTTACTTCTTCAGGGGTGTCTTTATTCAATATTTTACATTAAATCACATCAATTCTATTAATTTAACTCCCATTCCTGCATCCTTCCAAACGACGGCACTGACACAAAATTGAAAATTAATTAACAAAAAGAATATGAAATAAATAATAGACATAAACAAGAAAAACTACCAAATTAAACAGAATTGACACTTATATCACAGAATGTTCGCAAGTACTTTTTTGATTTTCGATCTCCTGCAACTCCAACTTCTTCTGCCACCGATCCTAAAAAGGGTGCCGGACCTGCAGGAACAACACCAAAGAGAAAGCGTCCTTAAAGGCATCAAGACTGTCCTCAATTTTCAATTCGTTTCGACAATGTGGGCCATTTCCCAAAAATTAGAAAAAACAGACAAATTTGCAAAATGATTGCTCCGTTCGGTTACCTATTGCCCAAAATGTAAAATTCATTTATGTTACAATGAAAAAAAGAAATTGTTTTTCTAAATTTCATAGAGGTCAAATTCACGAGGATTAGCTTTTTTTGATTTATTTTTATATTGAAATACCTAAATTTTCATTTGTGTTTTTACAAACAATTTCTTAACGAAATGTAAGGGTTGTAAACCTTTAATGCATACGAAGCCAAATTTGGCTTATCTCTCAAAAGTTTAAACAAATTAACTTTTTTTATTTTTTTTTTCACCAGGCATGTCTTATAATGAACTAATTGAAAGCCTATTAAATTGTTTTCCTTTGTTGGAAATAATTTATGCGGTTAATATCATCGACAGATGTATTGAAATGATCCAAAACGCTGGATATGGTGACTTTTTAAAAGAATGTTCCAGAATTTCAAGTTTGAAATAATAAACAAAATGCACCTGAGTTTATTACACTGAAACAACAAATCCACAACTTAATTTTAATTGCGTTCTTTGAGTTGAAAAAGAAACAACATTGGTTTTATACTGTAACTTAAAATATATAATTTCAAAGAAGAAGTAGCCATGTCCAGTATCCACAGACTAAAGGAACACTAATCGTTTCGATTAGGAGAGTAAAATCTAATCGATTTCAAGCGTTATGGGGGTTTCAACATGTCCAAATTTACTTGGAGCGCAACTAACATGTATTTGATTTGATTTCTTTAAGCCATTCCCCAATCACCAAATGAATTTCTAATATAATAAAATAAATAAACAGAAATTCTAACTTACCCACTCTTAAGAAATATAATGAAATAAGAAGTCAGTAATCCAATATTATAAATTTTTAGGTAGGTATATATTTAACAAACAATTTTCCCATCTAAGTTTTATTTTAAAACTAGGGAATTTTAATTAATATGGCAACTGATAATTTTAAATTTACACTTTTTATCTTCAACTTCTTTTAAATAATATTAAAAAAAAAAACAAAAACATAAAATAAATAAGTAGTAATGTAGTTCAACAAATGACGATTATAATGAATCTTTCAATCCTTGCGCGTGTTTCCACTCAAATGTTAGGAAATGTATCACATCGTTAATGTTTATTTGTTATACCTATACCGAGATATAAAAGACTAACAAGTGTCTAGACACATTTGAACAAAAAAGAACAAAACAAACCACAATATTGATATTTATCCCGTACTACTTATAAAAAGGGAATAAAGAAAAGTATTCTTCAAAACAAGGAATATGTTGGGGTTTAAGGAATGCAGACAGATAGGTTTATATGGACTTTTTCACAACATAGACACTAGTGTGGGGCGACGACGGCCGATTACAAAAGGACGAGAAGGTAATGGTAAACAAATTTGTACTTCTGTTGAACTTACGGACATAATAACTAAAAATCCACTTTAATTTCAAAGTATAATGAAATAAAAGAGTAACAACTTTTTAACAAAATGTTTTCCACAACAATAACTATTTACACCACTTTATAATTTAAAATTGAAATTTGCTCACAACATTTACACAGCTAATTTTCGTAAAAATGTTCACTAAAAATAATTTAGATATGTAGGTACATATATGCAACACTAGTGTTACAAGTGAAATTTGCTTACAACATTTACACAGCTAAGTTTTGTAAAAATGTTCACTGAAAATAATTTAGATATTTAGGAACATATGTATATGTAACACAAGTGTGTGAATCTAGTTAAGTATTAATTTGAATAATTATAAATAATTTCAGAAGATGAACAATATTCGCGGGCTTTTCAACTTGATTGCCAGATAAACAAAACACATCTACCTTACAGCTCCAACAATGTTTATTTATTTATTTCGTCATGACAGAAGTTAGTAACCCAAAGAAAAACAAACACAGCCAATTTTACGACGCGGTTACTAAAAAACGACAAATGCAACACCACCGTGGAACATATGAGGAAGATGTTCTTTCGCATCCCAAAAAAACTCCAATTCTAAGGCACATGAAGCCCGCAACGACCGACGACAACTCACGACGACAACAAAATTGCGAAAAGTAAACTTCTGTCGTAATGATAACAACATGAATAACCTTTCACCAAAGGAGTAAAGTTCGAGTCCTGGAATAGGATATATGATTAAAAGATTGTTAACTCAGGTAGTGTTAAGGAATGCCGGTCGCTGCGCCGCGCCGCGTCTCGACGGCCGCGTGTCGGTCTCACTATTTTTTCAAGCAATGAGATATGACAAAACAACCTCCACCAAGAGAGGAGATCTCATGTAATAACACATCATACGGATTTACAAACGTTTTCAAGGGTTAGTGGCTTGATGCAGATTTTAGCCGATGGCAAACAGAAATTATTTTTGATTAAAATTTTAAAAAAAAATTAATATACTGAACAGAATATGGACTTGTTAACACGATTTTCAGCGCGGTTGTTTATTAGAAATTACAAGTTGTATTGTTGGACCTACAACAAGTGCGCCAATGTGTTGTTGGCGTGGCTTCGGTCATCACTTCTTCGTAAGTCACCCGATCGTGAAATAAACTGAAATTTTTGTGTGTGTTTTTCTTACTCCGCGTTGTGTTTTGTTTATCTGCATGTACGTACAACATGTGTATGACTAGGTGGGTAGGTATTTGTGTGTGTGTGTAAATTAAAATTACTGCCAGCTATACAAAAGCCCATGACCAAAACCTATAAGTGGTATAGTGGGGTCTGGAGCGGAGAGACACCGGGTGGCTGACGCAGGAACAACAGAGAAACTATACACAACTATTTATAAGCAAAAATGCCCGAGTTTAAAAAAAATTAAATATTAAATTAAATTTTAAAAATTAATTCATAAAATAGTTAAATTCAGAATGCGTTAGAACCGATATAGCGAAAAACGAAGTAACTTTGAAATAAAATCCTTTTTTTTTTTTTTTAATTAAAATAAACTTTTGTTAAGTTACATAAATTCGCATTAAATTCTTAATGTTAAAAAGACATTTTTTAAAAAAGAGGCTGGGAAGCTAACCATACCGATAACTTCTCATCCCGCCTGTAGATTTTTCTTACCTCAAACTTAAACAAACTTTGTGTGAGAAAAATAATTTGAAGTCAATATCTTTTTTTGTTTTCCTAATACTTGAGTCAAAAACCATTTCTTTAAGTTTGCGTACTACTTTTGGAAAGATATTGTTTTTTTAGGTTTTAATTTGTTGTTAAAAAAAAAACTTTCAAGTCAATTTTCCTAAAAATTTTAGTGAAAGTTGAAAAAAGGTTTTTATTTTTCGTAAAAAACACTGTCAATTACATTTTTCTCAAAATTGTACTGAATCTTGAAAACAATTATTATCTATAAAATGTAACTAGCCAAACTAATTCTAAAAACTGAAAAACCAATGTTTAATAAGTTTAAGTAATGTTTTTTTGTTAGGTTTTTCTTATGTTTGTACGAAAATTTTGCAAAACATCCTACCAGGTGTCAAAAACATTATTTTTAGTTGCATACAATTATTTTGAAGGTAAAATCAAGGACACAATTATTTTTGGTTTGTTTTTTTTTTAATTAAAAAAATATAATTGCATGCTGTTAGAAATTGTATTAGTTTGGTATCAAGTCAGGCCCTTATTATGAAATACAAAACGAACGGAAGAAAATTCGAAACCCAGAAAAACGAAACTCATGGCGTATACCGATTATGAGAAAACAAAATGGAATCAAGAAAATGTTGCCAGCCAAAAATGAAAAAGTGGTATTTTTTTTAAATGCCATTAACTTCACACCTATTTACAAATGTTAAAATTGGAAAAGTTTCAAGTTTAAATTTGATTAGCATTCGTTCGGTAAAATGTATTTTAATTGCGATTACTTTCTTGAAAGTGAAGATAAATCTGAAGGAGAAATGGGTGTAACAAGGGCTCTCTTAAGAGATTCAACCGACCCATTGAGCTTTTCAAGTTCCACGTAAGTAAATGAAAAGCCTTTGTATTTAGCTTGGCTCGTCGGCAAATAATTTTTAGCAACATTTATATTACTTTCCATGATAGTTACCATAAAGTCTATTTGTTTAGCATTTGTGTAAGCCTAAATATTAGAAATATCATATTTTTATGTTTTTCACCATTATATTTATTACTTAACTTACCTTTTTTCTTCCTCATCAAAATGAAAACCAAACCAAAAAAAAAATAAAACAAAACACAATAATGTTTGACACTTGACAGTAACCCCCCAAAACAAAAGCTAACCGAGTGCTTAAAGGCACTCGTAAATAAAAATACTAGTATCGTTTTTTACGGTTCTCGTTACTGCAATTTTACAAATACGCGCTTCTGCAATCGTTTTTCGTAATAGCAATTTCAGAAATACTCCGTATTAAAAACGATTATCGTTTTTCATAATAACCCCCTCAAAAATGTGGAAATTTTCAATTCGTCAAATTAAACCATTTATAATAACTTCCAATGTGAAGTAATAAAATGAAAAAAAACTTCTCCTCATATCTTCCTATTGTTCAAAATCTATGTAAATGAGATTGGCTATATTATT
The DNA here is from genome assembly GCF_945859685.1 of Eupeodes corollae. Taxonomy (NCBI): domain Eukaryota; kingdom Metazoa; phylum Arthropoda; class Insecta; order Diptera; family Syrphidae; genus Eupeodes; species Eupeodes corollae. The sequence continues at coordinate 4,404,379 of NC_079150.1, forward strand.
AATTTGGTATTATTTTTGATATTTTTATAAATTATTACTTTGCATAAACTCATAATATTTAAGTCTTAACAATTTACTATTTAGCAATTTGCTAAATATTTAGCAATTTTCTAAGTGAGTATAAAAATTTGAAAACTTTCTTTCGTTTTTTTTAACTAGTGAGCTGCTAATTACCTTTTATTCAAAAAAAGCACCCAACCAAACGTGTCTAAAAAGTGGCAGTTCGCAAATACGCTTAATTGGACCTATTAATTGGGATTCCCAACTATTCACTGGAACATTCTATCCGCTGCTCTTATAAGAATAATTGTAGATGTCATATGGATTTAGTAAATTGTTAAAAGTAAAAGGAGCCATTCCATGAATTAAAAGTTAAAGTAGCCATTCCGTAAGTTTAACTTTAGCAAATTGTAAAGAGATAGTAAAGCGAATAGTACAAAATTTCAAACTCTAGATTTTAATCAAACATGACATTACGATGAGAGAGAAGTCGATAAAAGTGGGTCCCCCGATTCCATGCGTCTTTTTGTCAGTCATGGGCACTAACGCCCGAAGTTTTATATCGATTGACTTCAAATTTAGAAATTAAGGTTTTTAGGCGATTTGAGTTTGGCATTTGTTTTTTTTTTTCTAAGACTAATAATAACAGTAGTACCCATACAAATTGTTTTGGTCAAAATCGAAAATTCAACTTTCTCAAAACCGAAAACATAGAACCGTTTGTTTTTATTTCTGATTGTTAAGAAAACATTTAACATTTTTTTCGAAATTCGATATCTCAAAAATGTGTCATACTTGAAATTTTAAACGAAATTAAAATGTAAAATATATATAAATAAGCTCTAAATAGCTGCATACTACAAATATTTTGAAATTTAAATAAAAAAATGTATATAAAAAATTAATTTAAAAATATAAAAAAAAAACACTCGAACGACTTTCAAATTAAAATTTTAAATAATTTAGGTATTTTTTTGAGAAAACGAATGTCATTTAAATTATTGAAAACAAAAGGTATATTTTTGAAATTTTAAAGTATATTTTTAAACAGACTCTTTGAAGACACGAACAAGGTAGTTCATTTTATTTTAATTCAAAATTGTACGTTGCAAAAAGGTTGGTTGTTTTATTACTATATAAAATAAATGGTTTCTAATTAGCCGAAATCAGAAAAAAGTTTAAAGGTATTTCCACTTTGAACTTATTTTGAAGGTTTAGTAAAAGACAGCTATAGTAAGTGTTTGATAAAACAGGCCTTATCTACATTCATTCATGTGCGACTTGAATTGAAAACAAAATCTAAACTCACAAAACTAGATAATACCAATTAGATTTTACAAGAAAACTATGATTTGGCGGCCTTAACTTAAAAAATGAGAAAAAATAATAAAAACGAAGCTTCATAAAATATTTAACTTAAAACCAAAAAAAAATCGAATTACTTAGCAATAATAATACACACATAAAGCTTTTTTGTTTTATTTAGTAATTTCCTTTCTCGCATATTGCAACTGTGTTTGCCAACTTCGGTTAAAAATCAATAAAAACTAAAATTTAAACAAACAAGACAACAACACAAACACAAACTTCAATCTAGCATGTAAACACAAATAAACAAATAACCAAGCCTGGCACACGGCATCTTATAAGGGTGATAAGGCAATGCGATACTTAACTTAACTCAGAATATTAGACAAAATGAGAACAAAAAAAAAATTAAATAAAAGCTTAAATAAATATTTATATATACCTACAGTATGGAAGGCGCACACATGAATCAATAAATAAAAGGTATCTTGCAGTGAAGATCTGCGCGGATTCAGCTTTAATATGGTGTTAGAATGTTTATAGAAGAACGACCGGCCGGCCGTGCGACCGAAGTACAGTAGACAAGACGCATATAGGAATTCATGAAAATAAGAATATTTTGCTCACAGAATTACACTGGTTGGCAACAATTTCTTCCTGCCAATAAAATTGCATTGGGTTTCAATTTAAATCCGACTTCAAAATTATTTTACATCAAGTCAGGTTTTTCAGGCTTACTAATTTTATGTAATAGCTTTTCATATTATTTCATATAAAATATTCGAAAAAAAGCATCAAGAGTTGAACACTTTTATGCTGGTTCGATTTTAAATCATAATTACTGAAATTGTTAGATTTAATCTAAAGAAAGGACATTTTATTCATTTAAAAAGTATTATTTTGTTGGTTGGACAGAAAGAAGCTTTATTTTGTCAACCAGTGATTTAATTAGCAATGAATAAATGTTTTCGCCATAACATTTTTTTGTAAAAGTGTAAAACGACAAGCATGAAAATGAGCAATTAAATTTAAAAAGTAATGTAACCGACGGCTGTAATTGATTTAATGAGAGCTTTTAAATTTCAATTTCGTGATGAAATGATAACCGGCTTTCAAGATATCGAATTTCGTAAAAATAAATGTTTAACACACCCGTGGCATGATTGTTAGTGCGTTGGATTGTCATGCCAGAGGTCTTGAGTCTTTTCACAGGCACTGTCTCTTGCGAGGAATTGATTTCCAAGAGTAATGCTTGTCATGGAAAGTGCTTTCTTAAATAAGCCGTTCGGATTCGACTTGAAACTGTAGATCTCCTCCATCCCTGATAACAGTACTCGCACACAGGAATGGTTGAGAGTTGTAAGTCACTAGGCCATAGTTCTCAACAGACTGTTGCGTAACCAAATTGTATTTATTTTAAATGTTAAATATTTTTTTTTAAAACAAAAATAAAAACAATATCGAAAAGTATAACAGCCTATGCAGATTTTATAAAAAATTAGAAAAACGACTAATGTGAATTTGCTTAAGACCTCACTTATCAAGTTTGAACTCAATCCACACATTGGACAGACAGACAGACGGCCGGATTTAGAGACCCACTTTTTGGACATCTCTTTAATCGTTATGTCATGTTTGGTTAAAATCTCGAAGTTGTGATACATTTTCAGTTGTAATACATTTTTTAGGTTGCCCTACTGTACTTCGTTGGAGCTAACGGTGTGGGCACAACAAACGGACCGGACGGTATTATCAGCATTCACAAATATGTAAATTTTTGTTTCTGTTGACAAATTGTTATAATTATTATTTTCACCATTGTTTGTCTACTAAGCCACATACACACAATATAATATCTCGCCTTAGTGTATTTTTGTTTGTTTTCAATTATAATGATGATAATTATTTTGAAAAATGTTCCTTCCTTTGTATACTTCTCATGGCATCTGGTTTTCCCCAAGCCCCGGCCTTAGTCACTGTTCGACGCCTTACGGGTTGGGCGGATGCGCGATCATCTATCACTTCAGTATTTATTGCTGTTTGTTTAATGTTTCAATATTTTCAAATATCTATACCTAACAGCAGCCGCACGCAGATGGTGTTGCTTGCATTAAATTCTTGGAAATATTTATCTGTACATATCTACATGTATATATGTTTTCGTCTATAAAGAATTTCGCTAAGCTAAAAATAATGGCAATAACTCATTGACCAGTGATTCAGAGTGACTAGAACTAGACAAAAAGGACACTTAGGGTATTAATTTAATAAAGAAGTATTTCAAACTAGCTGACCCGACCACGCGTTGCTGTATAACGTTCTTTTTTATATTGGGTACCACCATGCTTTTCTACATATTAGATAATAGTAAAAAAAAAACATGGCAACCTTCATGACTGATTTTCAAACACAGTTAACCCTTATTACAATAAAATTATTATTTACCAACGAAGATGGAAACTTAAAAGCTGGTATAAAAATGTACTACTTTGGGATTTGAAAAGGAAGGACTTTTAACACAATTGATCAAAATGTTCGTACAGTTGTAAAATAAATGTATTATTATTTGTAATTAAGTTTGTAACAAATGAGCAATATTACAAAGTTTTTAGTTCATGTGACAGTTAAACTTAGGGTGGATAGTGTAAAATCTTCCAACAGTATTAATTACTTTGAATTATAAATATTTTTAATTTCAATTTAATGTAGCACTAATCGGTGCACAGTGTTTTTGGTTAACCTGTATTTCGGTTCGACGGTTTTTCTTACTCGTGAACGTGCAACATATAGCTGTTCATATAGGAAAAACATGGGCTTTCCAAATCTAAACCACAAATGGACATTGTTGAGCTTTGAGATTTATTTATAGACATCTCAAAATCATGACTCCGTGGCAACAGGACCACTTTTCCTTTAAACTTTAAAGTTTAAATGGTTGCTTCAATAATATTTTTGATGATTAAACGTTGCTTAAAATTACGCAGGAGAATTATGTCTGAACCAATCTTTAATCGAAGATAATGCATTCCAGGTATGTCTACTCTGTATATCCACTAACAACAGTATCGATTGATTTAAAAGACCTAGGATCGCGTGGTGATAACTGTTGTACCTGGAAGTTAATTTCGTCAACATCAACACTTTTGGCTGCCAAAATAGCAAGATGACTAAGCCACTTAAGATTCAAGTATAATTTCTCTGTATATCCGGAAAAAGTAGAATTCACTGTATTCGTTTACTAAAAAATAAATTTAACATATACTTTAGCATCAGCAACATGTTGGGCGAGCTTATATGAAAAGTTTCGAAGTTTGAAATAGCACCATCCATTAAATACTAACTCAATCCAGATAACATATATTGCCATCTGTTACAATCGTTTGAAACTCACAGATAATTGTGACTGTCAAATAATAAACAAATAATTTTTAATACAATAATGTTGCGATTATAAATTGAGATGTGCGTGCATTACATACATGCAGATATTTTCTTTTTGCATTCTATTAACACTTCTTCCACAATTTTTGATGCACTTAAACGAGGATTTGATTTAATTTTTCTTACTATAAGCCGTTCTTCTTTCGTTGTTAACTTTTTTGGTTGACCCATCTGCATCTTTGGTTCAATCCTTCCTTCTTTTTTATACCTCCAAACAATATCACCGACAGGGTTTGGCTTTATGTCTAAAATATCAGTTATTTTTTGTATGTTTCTCCTTTATTATGGTGAAAAGTAACAAGGTTTCTTTTTTCAAGGCTTGTATTTTTTTCTTTGCGCCCTATGATTAACTTTTTAAATAAAACCAAACGATCTTACACTTAGTCGTTTTAAAAATGTGTGAAAACGCCTAGTCAAAACTTTATTTTAACGGTACTCTTAAATAGACAAACTGTTAATCGGAGCAAATGTCAAACTCAGCAATAGAAAACAAAAAAAGAGGCGTTAATCTGCCGAAAAATCCAGGTCTGTAGATTTGATCCTAAATCAAAAATAAATCAATTTATTTTGCCCATGTAATGCAAAAAAACAGAGGAAATTTGTGCTTTGACAGATCTAGATCAAGATCCTATGGAACATATCATAGGAAAAAATTAACATAGCGAGTTAACTATGCACTTTAAAAACCTATAACACGGTGTGTTAAAGAATCTAACCTTATTTATGTAAATATTGATTTTACTTTTCACACAAGTAGAACAACTCTAAAAAACTGACTTTTATAGTTTTTAAATTAGTTGTTTATATTTAATGTGTGTATAGTTATATGGACAAAGTTGTATTATAATTAATTTAATTTAATCATGTTTATCAACACTTTGTTTTTAATTGATGTTAAATAAATAAAAAAGAGGCTGGGATGCGACTCACACTAATAACTTCCCATTCCGTCTATCGATTTGTCTTGCTTAAAACTTTAACAAACTATTCATAACAACAATTTGTGTGAGATTAATAATTTGAAGTCAAAATCTTTCTTTGTTCTTCTAATACTTGAGTCGACACCCATTCCTTATGAGTTTTTGTTTTTTTTTTGTTAGGTTTTCGTGTTTTGTTAACAGAGTTGTTAGTAAAATATTTCAAAAAAAAATTAACTTAAAATTAACAACAATATTTTGCATATGATGAAATAGTTTGATTTTAAAATCTATTTTAAACGTGCTTCTTTGCCAAAAACCTATTATTGCCAATTTTAGCATTTCTTGAAAGTTGTTATTTCTTATGGTATAAACAAATACAGATTGAATTTTACACAGAACAAAATAATTTTGAAGTCAATACCTTTCACGGGATAACGAGAATCTAACATAAATTTTTAGCAATTTTAAGTACTATTTTTTGTAGAATTTAATGTTTGTGAAAAAACTGATTGTTAAATTTATATGTTTATATATATAAGAAAACAATATTTTCTATAAGATGAGATTAGTTTAAAGCTAAAGTTTTTAATTTGTATTGTTTGTAAAAAGCTGTCAATTCGATTTTTCTCAAAATTTTACTCAATTTTGAAACAATATTTTTTTATAAGATGAAATTAGTTTAAATTTAGATAAAAGTTGATTTTTTTAATTATACAAGTTTTGTATCACGTTATATACCAATATGATATACAGTTTAATTAAAGTCGCTAGTGTTATTGGTTCATGAGATATTTTGGGTTAATTTTTTTTTTTAATTGCTATGGTAAAAAAACACCCACTCAAATTTTCGAGAGTCCTTTCTACATTATTATCTGTATAAATAAATGTGTTAAAAGTTGATATCTCCACTGGTTCTTGAGATATGGACAACGAAAACATTTTCCAAACACAGGCATCTATCTTAAAATCTTTTAAATCTTGAAACGTCGAGAAATGTCAAAATTTTTAATTTGACAAATCGGACGGATTGTAATAACTTCTTATGGGAAGTTAATAAAATGCTGATGGGCAACGGCCTAGTCACTTATAAAGAATCGGTATCCATCGACCATCTGTTGTTTTTTCTCTTCTGTCCTTCTGTCTTGTATAAATGTCTTGTGTTGTTATCGCCTTCCATACTCTAGTCGCTCAAGGTGCTGTTCTGATGCTTTTCCGACGACGAAATGAAAAATACACGCACAAGATTTGTAAACAATGGACAATATGCTTACAAAATATTGATTATTTTATGTAGTTGAAAAGGAGTGTATATATACTCAAAAATTTGTCTAATAAATTTAATTATTTCAAACTAAATATGTAGGTCTGAAACTAACTAGAAAAATAATATTTCGATTTTACGTCGCCGGAACAAAGTTACCCATAAAAATTGCTGAGAATAAGAAACAACTCATTTTTTGCTATTGATTCAAAATTAGTCCCTTCAGATGGTATGCTGGTTTATGCAATGTATTTAATAAATCATTAGTTTTGTTTATTTTTCAGATATTTATATAGTTCGAATCAATTAGATTGTCAACAATTTATAGGTTCAAATAGTTCAAATCAATTGGATTATCAACAAATGACAAAATAAAGTCAGAATAAATTAAATGTGACTCGTTTTTAACGGCCGGCTTAGAAGTTCAACATTAAAGTACTCCTTATTTTTTCAGTATGTCTCTTGGAAGGTAGAAACTTTCAAAATTTTCTTTAAATTCTTTCAAGGTATTTATAATTTGAATAGAAAAAGGTTACGTTTTACGATAAATACGCAAAGCTTATGCAAATGCAAAAATCTTTATTTCGTCAAAAATGCGTACAACTCTACGTTCCTGTATTATTTAATTAAAACTCCTGAAACCTGTTATTTTGTGTACCTATCGATTTCAAACATAAAATATGAAACATGACAAATCACAAAACTTCCGGACTTCCGGATTAATAAAATGGTGCATACATTCAACCTTATTTATTTATTCCTAAAGATTTCGGTTATGCCTCTGATATTTTAAAGGCCTCCTACATTTGCGTCAATTGAAAATTCTTTAAGCGTTTTCAAGCAACGAGTGTTCTAAGGTAGTTGTCAATAACATTCTATGTGAAGATATGAATCCGTAGCTATTTTAGTTTCACTGCAAGCTAAAACGAACTTCAAAAAACTATGAAAGTGCCCTGTAACAACCAAATCGCATGTTATAGTTGTTTCAGAGCAAAACAATTGAGAATGATTGATAATTTATTTTTGTATCAATTTTTTCGTAACTTAACAAATTAATGTTACATTTCCGTAAACAAATGTATATTCTGTCTAATTTAACGAAAATCGAGGAAACGACATTATGACTTTGTACATTTTTTAATAATTCTACCTTATACAGCGGTTAACGTATCCTTTTATTCAATTGAAAAACTTACGACGTTGCACTACTAATTTACCAATTAAAAAAAAAACTCGCTTAAATTACAAACATATATTTTTTAATTCCAGGCACCAAAGTTTACCTGCTCTATTTCTCTATTTAATTCAGACAAGTCGCTCTTAGATTTTGTATTCCCTCGTCTAAGGGTATTTATGCTAATGTCTGTATGTATATGTTGCAGACAACATTAATCTTGGGCACGTAAATCAAAAACAAAAATACCGACGGACATTTTGTATTACAGCAGTCCTGTCTGAAGTCAAATAAGTTTGCATTCCCATGGTGCTGCTATAGCTCTTATGTTTCCGAGCCTATGATCTAAGTGAGTTTTTGAAACAAACATTACATTTGCCTTGATTTAGACTTTATATCTAAACAAAATTTGGACAGTACATGTAGATGGTGTTTTTCTCATATTTATTTTTATAAACAAATAAACACTAAAAACTTGAAACTTTTTATGCTCCATAAAACCGTCAATATTTTCATAAAATTCACCTTTTTAATGAAGATTCAAACAATTAAACCTGTTACATATAAACCAATTTTGGTTGATGTTATTAATTATAATGGTAATGCAATTCCGACGGCAACGACACGGAGTAAAGGAGAAGTCGGCATGCACCACACTTGTATCAAAAACCTGCTTGCACCAGGAACAATTTTTTATTAAAATGAAAGTAAGGACTTGTGAAAAATATTGAGAACTTTAAGAAACTTTCACTCATGTACCGATGCAAAGACAGACAGAAAAAAAACACATCACATTATCATAGTTCATAGTTCCACCAAAAATTTTGTGCGTAAAATGTAAGAAACAATAATTATGAAACGCATAGCTGTCAAACTCACCTCTCCTCGGATTCGACTTGATATCGTTTCCATTGAAACAACTTTTTTCTCACAAGAGTTGCAATTAAAATGTAATTATAAGAAAGTTCGAGATTATTTTAAATTTTAATTAATTTTTAAATTTAACATCACTTCCAACACAGTTAAAATTAAAATAAATTGGCGCTGAAGTTTTATGTAAATGTATTAATTGAAAAATTCAAAAAAAAAAAAAACAGTAAATTATAAGCTAAAGACATAAATCCGAATTTTAACTACAGAAATATTTTACATAGGTATGTGGATGTTTTCGAATTTCTTGTAAGTTTTGAGTATTTATTGATTTGCTTTGTTATTTCTTATACACAGTTTAAAAATCCTGCAGCATGGCTATGGCGAGAAATCAGCGACAATAAAAGGAATCCTGCTTACAAATCCACGTAAAAGCATCGTCACATTGGAAGGGTCAGGGAGTTAATGTGAAATGGAAGGAAAGGGAAGGAAAGTGGTGGCCTTATAGGTGAGGTGCAGAAGGGATGTGATTATTACAATTAACTTGGTAACACCAAATTCACAACAAATTTATTTATATTTAAATATAAAAGAATTTATATTTTTTTATTTTTTTGTTTGTTAGTATTTTTGAAAAATTATGCAAATATTTATTTTGTTTTGTTTATATAAATTGATGTTCCTTTTAGAAAGCTGTTAACCAATAAACTAAACTACAAGCCGAGCCAACTCGTTGCGCGATAAAAGGGGATTCGTTGCCGTTTTCACAATACCGAAGCAATAACACAATGCAGTAGTGTTGTAGTTTTCCATAACTATAGAAATGCACAATTTCCAGTATACGAATACAAAAAAAGAAAATATAGGAAAACATAGTTCACAACAAAAATGGCAATAAAAAAGGAAAATAGAACCACATAAAAAAAGCAAAAAAACAAGGAGGAAAAACTGACACGAAGAAGTTAAGAAAGGACTGTGGGACTTTGCTCTGCACAAACAGGGTTTTCAGCAGAAGTTCCGTTGCATAGTATGTGCAGATTCCTACACCACCATCAACACCAGCATCAAACACACAACACTCAACCCAAAAGCGCCTTGCCGTTGCCGTTGTCGTTGCTGACGTTACAACTTGTTGTTTCTCCTTCAGAGCAGCCTCAAAATGTTTTTTTTTTTGTTTCTATGCACAATGACCCTACTCCTTCTTCCACATCCACATCGTCCTAGGTTGGTTTTGATCCTTCACTCTTATACCTCTGCCTGCAATTCTACAATCAACCATCAGCTAGCGTCGTAGTGTCGTTCCTTGCATCGTTGTCGTTGTTCCATGTTTCCCTGCCTCACCATCCTTGTTTTATTATGTTGTTTCAGCATACACAGAACATTTAACTTATATCCATCCGCCATCCACCTCCTTTTGCAACCCCGTACACATTAAAACTGCCATCCTTGGGGTGTTCAGTGTTCAGTTCAGATATAGCAGCTTCCATATCACACCGCCAACACCACTGGCGCTTCTTCATACTCTTGCCACCCAATCACACAGCAATTCGCTTTCGCAATATCTGCAGCAGCGACATAAACAGGTCTTGATGTGGCTCCTACTAAAATACTAACAATTCCCAACACACAAAGTATACCGTCCTCATCCCCATCGCAACCCCCATATCCTTTTTCCTATTCTCCATAACACCATTACTATCAAGCCGAATTGCATTTAAATTTTAAGAGGGGTTTCATGGGACTTGCGACTATGGACTGGGGATTGGGGACGGACGAAGTTTTGCAATATACACACAATTTGCAATTGCAAACACAGCAAGCAAAGCAACCAACTACCTAAAACCTAAACTACCATCTACTAACACTCACCGTACCAACCCTCAGTGATCAGTGGAGAAAACTAATAGAGAACACAAGACTCATAGGTATGAAGGGGCAGGGCAGATGGTAAAAGTAGATAGCACTCCGCCGCCACCGTCGCCGCCGCGCCATCCGCCTGGCCCGCTGCACCTCGCCGCGCCCAAGGGCTCCCTTAAAATCTAAATTGTAAACAATGAAATAATGGGGTGCTGGACTGAACTTTTGGTCGAATATAGAAAACAATGAAAATAAAAACTAGTAACGAATACAACGAAAAACAATAATAATACATAAAATAACGGAAAATTTGGAACTGAATTTAAAAGTTCGATTAATTTGACGGAAACAACATAAAAGTTGTTAAGTTTTAATTTGTTCTTTATGGTTAATCTGTTGACCTTAGTTGTAAAGTCTTTTTCTGACAGATATTTTTTTCTGAAACTTAGTAGGTCAGTGAAGGTTGATAAGGTAGTATTTATAATAATAACTAAAAAGAAAAAACCGCTTCACAATTCAATTATAGTCTGTATTGTAAAATAAAATAAGATTAAAATCGTTTCATAGGTTTAAAAAGAAGACGACATTTCCCAAATTTACCTACCGACTTGGTAGACTTATTTTACTTTCATATAGTTTTACATCTCGTGGTAGTTTGTTATTCTACAAACGTAAAATCCACTTTCACCATCCTGCACCCCTTATAGCTATGCGGCTGCACCAAAGCATATAGCAAGTTGTAACCCCACACCCACAAAAGCAATACACCCACTCACACACACATCTACATTTCCATACTTTTGAGCTTTTATACTGTGTTTTAAATTGGAAACAAGTGCAAAAAAAAAAAGAAATATGTAGAACTCTAAAACACGAAAAACACAGATAAAGATACAAACAAAAAGAAAAACAGAAATAACAGACTATACACAATATTCTAGAAGCTTTTACATAGGCAAGGGGCCCGCACACATGCTTAAACCTTAGAGTTAATAATAAGTGTTGTTATGTAAAGTATCGGACTAAAAAGTTGCATTCTTGTATCTACCCTGCAACCAACTACCTTAGCAGGGGGTTTCACACCGAAAAGAAAAGTTTAAGATACAGTAACTTTGTTACTAATATGCATAGGTATTCTTTAAGCACGCTTTAATTTCAACTAGTTCTCAAGTTTATAGCTCGACCTATGTAAATATGTCATCGTCGTTCTTTCGATTAATTCAGTTTATGCAGGATAAAAAAAGACATGCTTAAAATTCTATAAATCATAATTATTTGGGTGGCGCAGGCAGCGTTTGAACTCAAGACCTATGGCATGACAGTCCTACGCACTAGAGTTCACGCAACGGGTACTAGTTTTTTATAGTTAATTTATTTAACTTGGTCCCAAACATTAAGGTATTTAAAGATCAAAGAAAAGTTCCTTAAAGAAATGTATGCAAATAAAAAAAAAGTTCTAGCTTTTTGAAATTTACAATAACAAATTAAAATTACACCAAATCATTTTAAAAAATAAGACCTACTTATTTTTACAAGATGGAGAGAGTGTCGTGAAATAAAGCCAAGTGATTCTTTCCTAAATAGACTTTATTGCTTTTGCTAAAGTAAAAATGTGAGGTATCTATGGGGGGAATGATGCCCCCTGCAATCCTCTCCTTTGACACAGTATAGGATTTGGAGTAGGTGCAAAGCTGGTAAAATAATAACCAAACTGTTGAAAGTGGGAAAGTAAACAATTTGGTTTTATTTCGCCTAAAAATTGGCCTTAATGCAATTGGAAATACTTAAATATGGGCAAGTTTTGAAAATTGGAATAAATTCTATCCGCTTCATGTCAATATATAATAATATCATTGAATGTTTCTTGTAAGTTATGACGGGACTAAGTAGCTGAAAAGTATTTCTTGTTAAAAAAGGAAGTATGATTGTAAGCCCAAAGCTTTGTCTTGTTTTAGGCAGATTTCAATCGTACTAGCTACAATTTATAACTTGCAAAGACAACCATGGTATATTGTAGTATTTATAACACTATTGCTAGGTATTGAATCGATATTTATTACAGTTTCCAACAACTTAATTTTTTGTTCCATTAAATGCAAGTGCCATCAATGGATAATGGCAAGGGGGTTTATCTCGCTTTAACGATACAAGACAGCATTGGGTTTTCCATTGTACAATGCTGTTTAGGTCGGAATTTAATGAGCTTATCATATTTTGTCGTTGCAGTTTCACATCCGAAGAAGAGGGATGTGATTCTGAAAACGAATGTGAAAAGCTAAGAGTGCCTTCGTCAGCGAAACAAGGCATTGGATTAGAAGTTGCAGACAGGAGATCATTAATAAAAATGAGAAAAAGTGTTTGAGATAAAACAGAGCCCTGGGGCACACCAGCATTTATATTGTGGTTTTCAGACCTGAACTCATCCAAAACTACTTGTATTGAACGATCCTAAAAGTAATTACTAATCCAATGAAGCAAGGATTCATGAAAACCGAAAGCACGCGTTTTTGATAAGGGAGCCTGATGCCAAACTCTATCAAATTCTATTGAAATATCAAATGCAATAACCTTACTTTCTCTCCAATGCGATGTAAAAATTTGCTCCACTGTTCGGTGAGATGAACCATGAGATCACAAGTGAACCTATTGCTTCGAAAGCCGTACTGCCGGTCATTAAGAAGCTTTCGATCTTCAAGATATTTCTTGAGCTGATAATTAATCAACGTTTTCATGACCTTGCAAAGAAGGGACGTACATAAGTGCAATCGGTCGGTAATTAGAGGGTGAGGAAGATTTGATTTTTTTGGCGTAGGCTGGACAAATACAGTTTTTCATGCGCTCGGAACGAGACGGAGAGATGAAAAACCTAACGCAGTGGTTTTGCTAGCGTTGAAGAACACCGCCTCAGAACAATAGCGGGGATACCATCCGGACCAGTGGATTTATGTATGTTATAATCTTTTAGGACTCTCGCTACAGTCCGAGTGCTAAAAAAGATTGGCCTTATAGAATCACTAACGCCCTCGATAACAGACAGAGTCATAACACTCATTAGCTTTCTTTAAAGAGGTTACAAATGGATTCTCATTGCCATTGAGGAAGAATTCCTCAATTTTTTTACAAATGACCTAAACATTTTGTCTGCCTTTGGGATATTGCAGTATTTTTTGCCGCAATATTTGGTCATGTAAAAATTTGGTCCGTCTAATATGGGCGTTGCAGGCCTGCCTGGCTTGCTTGAACTCCGGTTTCTTTAAAACAACGGAAACTTACCTTCTCAACCCTAATAACCTATTTAAAACTCCCATCGAAACATGCGTTTTCCTTAGGTCTGATGCTTTTAACCCTATTCGGGATAAAAAAAACTTATTATCATATCAGCACTGGCGTCAACGTCACTATCGAGGAAGCATAGTGACCAGTTAAAGATCCTAAAATAATTATTGAGACCGTCCCAGTTAGATTTCTCGTATTGTCAAACGGTTCTCTTAGCTTAGGAGCTCTTTTTTTAACTAGAGAGTTTTTACACGGGCAATTTGCTGATATTATACTCCTGAGCGACCGCGACGTTTGCAAATCGTTTAAATTTGTTACAAAATTAGAGTTCGGTTCGCGCGGCAAATGAAAGCAATTAATTGAAGGAAACTCTTGGTGAGCGCATTATTTTGCATTGTGGACCTTTGGCGTAGCCTCCAAAAATGTGTGATAAAACATCGCCGGACCATTTTTTGTGGGGTTGTGTGAAGCAGATAAGCGTTCGAAGAGAATATTCGGCCATAACATTAATGTTGTATATAAGTTTTATTTCTTTTTGGAAACAACAATTCTTATAAAGAAAAAAACCTTTATATAAAAAAAAACAAATAAATTCCATTTAAATTTAGTTTGTAGAATATCGTAAAAAAACTTGTGTACACCTTTCAAGACATAGTTGCAAGAGACTACATTTAAAAAAGTTTCTAATAAAATTGATTTATACCAAGATTTAACATTTTAATTACATTAAAAGCGATCTTATAACGTTTAAGAATATCTTTGGTTTATGTCTGAACTAACAGAGTAAGCATTGCATACACTTCAAAGCAAAAAACGACTTTTTTTAAGAGTGTAAGAGTGTAATAACGAAGAGTTACCCTTGGTAACTATGTTGTTTCTTTGGTCTTAGAAAGCAATTGCGTATAAAAACCCTCTTTCGAGCAACCAGTGTCGCTATATGACCAACCTCAACCTCGTCTAGCTTTATAGTGCAGAAGCTTCGATTTTGACACAAGTGGAAGCACATTGATTCATTTTAAGACAAAACGTTCTTCGCGTGATCAACGGTCCTGTATATTCATAAACGAAAAGTTATGGAACGACGAATAACCATAAATGGAAGCTGACCTCACCCAACATGGACTGTGTCAATGCATGCATCCAGCTTGGGACCTAGAGCTAGATGGAAAAGTTTTTTTGGCTGAGGCCCTACTTTGCACAAGACTGTTAGCGTCACCTTAAGTTGTTAAATAAAATCCTTTTCCATTGAATCCAAGGCATCCAAATTTGAGTATGAGTCCTTGAACATTGCTTTATTTTATGAATTTTTTTAAATGAATAAAAAAAGCACCCAGTTGAATTAATTTGTATCCGATATTTGCATCTTTTTTTGCAACAATACACTTAATACATTTATTTACATAACTTTATCATTAAATTCTTGTGTTTTGAAGAAACAAATCGAAATTCAAATAAAAATATAAACATAATTACACTCTCCTCTAAATATATACCTACATACTTATATATATAAATGTATGTCAATGTATGGGTGCGTGGAAGGATTTTGGTATTGCAAAAATATAAATTTAAACAACAGTCTGAGGAATCACCGCATCTAATACCTATACCATAATAGTTGATAGGTACTTGTTTCTTGTACTTTGTGTGTTATGTTTTATGTTAGTATTTTGTATTTATTTTAATTGTTGTTGCCATGTGCATACAATTTTGTACATATGTGCACACATTCCAGGCGCATGCTCCATAATATCTTCTTTTCTCTGGTTCGTGGGTGCATCATCTTATTGATAATGATGATGAGGACTGTAGGCATGGGGTGAGCAGTGTGCTCCCTCTGAGGGGACTATGGGAAATTACTATTTTTTCTTATTGTAGTTTACTTATAAAACGAGATGAAAAAAAGATTGTGTGAATAGGGTGTTTCAATTGAAAATGCATGTTTTATAAAAATTCACAATGCATGTTTGTTTCTTTCCATACTAGCGAAGGTGTACACGTATAGTTTTAGGCGATCGCCAAAATCTGCCAAAATAATATTTTCAAAATAACGAAAATAAAGAAACAACAATTATGAACCATGAATATCGTACTTATAACAAACTTTTCAAATTCCCAGTGGAAGCTATATTGTAATCGTTCAGATTTGTCGAATGGAGAATTTTTACATTTCTCGACGTTCCAAAACCCCCTGGAGTCTAAATAAAAGATTTTAAGAAAATGAAAATTTGTTTTCACCCAAAATTACTCACGGTTCGCAAATGTGACGCAATACCAAAGAAGTAAAAATTCAAAAAAAAAAATCAACTACATAATTGTGAATAACGTTTTAGAAATCCGGCCAAATTTAAAGAAAAATCCAGTTAACAGTTTTCTAACAGAGAATAAACACTTACAAAAAAAACATTACTACAATTTGGTAAAAATTGATTTTCGACTCAAATATCTTTTCAAAAATTAAGAATATTGGCTTCAAACTGATTTCATCTTATATAATATTGTCTTCAACATTCAGTAATTTTTTTTTATAAAAATTCAACTTTCCGTTTTATTAAAATCAAATAAATTGGGTGGCGCAACAGTCCGTTTGAGTACTAGGGCCTAATGACTGACAACTCTCAACCATTTCTGTGTGCGAGTACTGTTGTCAGGGATGGAGGGGACCTACAGTTCCTATGCCGAACCCGAACGGCTAATTTGAGAAAGCACTTTTTCATGACAAGAATTTGTCAATTGCAAAACTAAATCATATAAAATATATTGTTGGTAGTTTTTATTCAATTTTTTTGAAAAATTCAACGACAACTTTTTTAACTAAAAACCAAAATCTACAAAAACAACAAAACTGATAAGGAATGGGTTTCGACTCGAGTATTAGGAGAAGAAAGAAAGACATTGACTCCAAATTATTTATCTTACACAAAATATGTTTATAAATATTTTGTTAAAATTTTAAGCAAGGCCGACGGGATGGAAGGTTATCAGTGTGGGTCGCATTCCAGCTTCTGTTTTAATTACATCTGCTCGAGTATATGCGCGAAATTTAAAAAAAATAAGAATATATTGATCTGGTCATAATAATAATATTTATATTTTAACTGCAAACATAGGTACAGTGATGGAAAAAATAATAGAAACAATCTTAGCTTGCAAATTCTTTTGCAATACAAAGCGTATTGGAAAGCTAATAAGTAATATATTGCAACTCTCCATACTTAAAGATAAAAATATCATTTTAAATTGCTAAACTTAAACAAAAAGAAAAAAAAAATTAAAAAATCTCTGAAGTATTTCCCACCAATTTGCCATGGAAAAAATAATAGAAACTAATTAAGGATGGCACTGTATTTTTGTAATAGAATTATTGCATGGTTCAAATTGTTGCTATTGCTTGAATACACGTTACACATTTATTTCAATTAGCATAATCGGATCTTCATATTGAATCACAGAATGAAATAAATAATTTATTCACTAGATATTAAGAACCAAATGTCAATTGTTACCAATTTTGCGTTCTACTTTCTGAAGATTTTAATTTTTATGCGAAATTGATTGTCCGATTCTTAAACAAATTTTAGTGAATGTTGAACACAACAATTTTGATAAGATGGAATTAGTGGCAGCGAATATTTTTGATTTTTAAAATGATAAGTATTGGAGTCATGATTCAATTTTTACCAAGTTTCAGTAATGCTTTTTATTTTTTGTACAAGAACTGTCAATTCGATTTTTCTCAAAATTTTACCAAATGTCAAAAACTTTAATCTTCGTTGCATGTAAAATGTTTTGATTTTCTTTTTGTATTTACAAGGAAACCGTTACCTATTTAGTTTTGTTTCCAAAATGATACCGGTTTGGTATAGCATCACAATATATAATATACAATTTAATTCAAGTCGCTAGCGTTATATTAGTTCGTGGGATATATTGTGTTTACCAAAATGTTCACTTTTTTAAAATGATATGGTTAACAAAAATCATCCACTCAATTTTTGAGAGTACGTCCGTATGTCCTTATGGCCGTGTATCCGTATTTCCGTACGTCCGTACGTTCGCGACGTTTTTTTCGTCATCCATACCTCAAGAACCAGAAGAGATATTGACTCCAAATAAATTTTGTTATACAGATAATAAGGCAGAAAGATGTAGAAAGGGCTCTCAAAAAAATTGCGTGGGTGTTTTTTTTTTTTTACAAATTTTGGTTAACCTTAAATATCTTACGAACCAAAAACGCTAGAGAGCTGAATTAAATTTTATATAATATAACTAGCTGATCCTAAAAACGTTGTTTTTTCATGTAAATAATTTCTAGAGAATATTTTGCTTAAAATAAATAACTTACTTATTGTAAGTGTGTAAGGATGTTGTTTATAAGTGGTACATAAGTGGAGGAGGTATATATTGGCACATCTGTGGGTTCAATAATGTTTCACAGTAATCATATATTTTCACTTCGAAATTAACCATTTAAATAATAGCTTCGATAATATTTTTCATTATTTTTTAATTACAAATCGCGTGCCGTTGCACAACCATGGTGGGTTCAAATTACGAAACAAAATCCAACCTTCAGTGTACATCCGTAAATATCTGGTCAATGAGAGCATCTTGAAAATCAATAATGGTGCAAAAATCGACCGGTAATTGTATGCATCCAGTTTCATCTGAAGTAACTTTTCCGTTGCCTATATCTAACAGTTATTTTGAGAATGTTTCAGCGGATGGACCTTAAAAGTTAAAGCATTTTAAGCATGTGTTGACCTCATCAGCGTAAGTTGAACGTGGAATAACGGGAAGTGTTTGTCTGAAATCACCTGAAAGGAATAACAGAGTACCGCCAAATAGTCAGTCGTTGTTTTATATATCTTGGTATTTTCACCCCAGCTATATCACTGCCTTTATTCCCATACCTGCAAATGTATTTGATGCTCTTCACTGAACTGCAGAACTCAACATTAACATGAGCATTGAATTTTTTACTCAGCAGAGGCGAATATGGGAGCACCCAACGGTTATCAATGTCAATGTCTACGCTGCTAGTATTTTAAGCAAATGATTGTCTGCCTTTATCGGGATTTCTTCTACGATATGTTGGAAATCCATCAAAATTTGTGATCGTATCGTAAGTGAAATTTGTCGGAAAACTTTTAGTACACTTTCCATTTGCCATGCTAGACGATGAACTATTCAGATTGCCGCCATGAATCATGTTTGCTGTAACAATATCACAAAACATTTGATCAGTAGAGGAATCTGGAATTTCCGCAGAAATTTTACTGTCGATTTCAGAAGGACTTTTTTCGTTCAACGCTATACATCCAGAAACGTTTGGGACCGTTAAACATGACATTTTTTAATGAAATTTATCAAAGACTTCAATTTTTGTCTGAATACACGTGCTGTGATGTCATAAGAATGCACTCGCACTACATTTTGGCCAGGCAATAGTAAAGATGTAATCTCCGACTTTTTTTTGGATTATACTTGAACATGATAAATATGATGATAGTGTCTTGTGGGTGAACATATTCTTCCGTACGGAGGTTTTTTCATTAAATCTCAAGTATCGTACTCGTTCGCTCTCTATCTTTACTCATATGTAAACCATGAATTTCTGACAAAGCTCATGACATCGTAGAATAATATTTTGTACAGTGCTCTATGAATTTCTGACAAAGCTCATGACATTGTAGAATAATATTTTGTACAGTGCTCTATACCTCTCCCACTTATATACCACATCCTTACACACTTACAATAAGTTAGTTATTTAAATCTAGCAAAATATTCTCTAGAAATTATTTATATGACAAAGCAACGTTTGTCAGGTCATCTAGTAGGGGTATACAAATAGATAACAACCAATTATCAGACCTACCGAACGCATATGCAAAATTTCATTGAAATTAGTTAAGTCGTTTCGGATGAGTGTGGCAACTAACATTGTGACAGGAGAATTTTATATATTAGATATACAAAAATCCAAGTAACGGTTTTTTTATAAATAAAAAAAATTCGTCTCCTCGAAAATTTTACGAATACACAACGATTTTATCTCAAAAACAATTTTTTACGAAGAAAAAAAACTTTTTAAACATTGATAAAATTTTGAGAAAAATCAAATTGACAAATTGAAACATTACTCAAAGTTGGTAAAAATTGCATTTCGGCTCAAAAAACTTTTCAAAAATTTAAAATATTGTCCTCAAATTTTTTTTATTTCACAGAAAATTTTGTTTTCGATATTCAGTAGTTTTTTTTTATAAAAATTCAACAGTCCGTTTCTTCATAAAATAAAACTACAAAAAACAGTACACAAATTTGGTAAAAATTGATTTTCGGATTTTAATATCTCTCAAATTAATTTCGTTCATTCAATTTGTAAAAAATTCAGAAATGCTACTAAAATTGGTAAAAATTTGTTTTCGACTAAAATACTGTTTAATAATATTAGATTTTTAAACAAAACTATTTCTCTATATGAAAACATATTGTTGGTAATTTAAAAATTTTTAATAATAATTCAACTAACAAATTTTAACCCAACACGAAAACCTAGAAACTTTTAAGCAAGACAACCCGACAGACGGGATGGGAAGTTATCAGTGTGGTCCGCATTCAAACCTCTTTTTAGTTTCTATTTGTAATTATTCAATGATAATGTCTAGTTTGCGGATAAATTATATTAAATATGCCGATTTTTATATGCCTAATAAAAAATCACAGCTCTTGTTTTAAAAAAGACAATTTGAATCCTAAATTTGTTTGAGAAAAATCAAAATTAACTTATATAATTCATGAATACCAACATACATACATTCAGTGTTAAAAAAGAATAACACAATAGAAAAATAAATAAATTCAAAACGTATACAAACACAAAAACTCACAAACACAAACACACACAGACGAAAGCTTTGGTCGGCTTGTAGGCTATAATCCTTATTGTCTAGAATCTCAAAAAGTTTATTGTTGTGCTTTTTTGCATATGTGTGGGTAAATAATATGCGCTTTGTATTAAAATAAACTACGCGGTGATAGCAACGGATATTTTATTTGCATTTTTTGTTCGCCACGGATTGAAGGAATTGACCGTAAGAGGTGGTGAGAATGGTTGGAAAACGATCCAATGCTACCGTGATGATGCGTTACTTTATTTTATTTTGAGTCTTCGTTCTGTTTTTTTTTGTATTATATACCTTGTTTATTAACTCTGATGGCGATGGCAATATGGTATCTTAAACTTTAACCTCTTTTGATGCTCGATTTTGGTTCTTATGTAAAAATAAGTTAACCAACCTCTTCTAGGTATATCAAAGCAATTAAAGCAAACATTTCCTCGGCCTTTTAGTAATGGCAACCAAGGGATAACATACCTTACCTACCTACTGAAATGGGCTGAAGTAAGTCTCAAATTATTGTGTTTTTGAGAAAAAAAAATATTAAATCTGTCTATCGTTTAAAATCGAATTGTTTTCAGTAAAGGTTTTCTTGTAAAATGTATCGTAACACGATTATTATTAGAAAATTACCTATGTCCTTTTTTTTATCCTAGGAACGTAGTTTTACTACTCATAAAGCCTCATTCATTTTAAAACCTTTTTCGTAAATTGTTTTTGTTTTTTTTGTTGATGTATTGACAAACTTAAATTGGGGTAAAGTTTAAGAAATTGCACGCGCAAGAAAAAAATTTATATTTGTATGTATGTATGTAAACGCACACAAAAGTAGACAAATACAAACAAACTAACAGTAACCAATTTCACCCGAATCACCAATCGAAACACCCCAGCACAAGGACGAGAAGGGAACTTACTTGAAACATGCAACCATTTTGTCTGCAGTAAAGAAATGAACAACCCAAACCAAAAACCGATCGACGCACAGGTGGTAGGGGCAGGTTTACTCTCCTTACCCCCATTGTTATTGATATACATGTTAAGGATAAGCTCCTTTCATATACATGCATAGCGTTTACTCTTTCTCTATCTCTCTCTCTCTCTCTCTTTCTTGATTTTCTCATTTTCGGTTGAAATACAGTTGTTAATAGTGGGCCAGCAAGGATACGTAGACTTTAGGAATGAGTTTGTTTGGTTTTAGCGCGTTATCACCTCTGTGCCTGTATCGTTGACGTTGAACGTTGACGTTGAACGTTGACGTTGTTTTGCTTTTTTTTAATTTATTGAAAATTTGTTTTTGGAAGAAACTTCCACTCCCACTTTCACCCAAATTCTATTCGTATGAAACCGGAAATTGTTTCGTGAACAGCGAATGACAGCGGTGCATTTTGTGTGAAAAAGTAGTAAAACTTAAGTTTAAGCGTTTTATGTAAAGAGGTATTCGAGGAGTTAAATCAACATATTGTTCTTAGAGAAAAACATTGTCTTTGAATATTACAAAATAATATTTCTATCTCATGAAACAGCAATTTATTTTCAATATATTTAACTAAAAATCTGGTTTTTAGCTTAACATTTTAGCCTTACAAAATAGAAATAACAATTTTGTATATAAAATAAAGAGAGCTTAGCGTCCAAAATTTTATCTTTGCTATCTTTAACAAAATTTATTTGAATTCAATATCTCAACTAATTCTTGAGATCCCTTAAAAATACTATGACTTAGATTCTAGTTTGCTTGAAACTTCGAGAAATTTAAACACTTTAAAATTAAGTTTGTCTTCAAAAATTGTAATGTCATTTAATTAATTTAAAAAAAAAAAATTGATTATTTAGAGGGGTTTTTTTTTATTAATTTTGTATATATAAAATTTTTCAATTTTACTTTAAAAATATTTTTACACTTTTTAAATTACATTTTCTATAGCAAATTGTGACCCGTTTTTGCGATATAAACAAAATTAGGTGCAGCGGCAGTCCGTTTAAAACTAGAGACTATTGACTTACAACTCTGAACCATTCCTGTGTGCGGGTCATATTGTCAGGGATGGAAGGAACCTACATTTTGAAGCCCCTTATTCGAGGGAGCACTTTTCACCATCATACCACGGGTACTACATTTTGAGTTATAGAATTTAATTTTGAAAAAAAAAAAAATAATATTTTTTTTTAAATCGAAATGTAAAATTGCGCATTTCTCATCATTAAGTATTACTGATACAGTAAACAACCTTGTGTAGTGATCACCTTTAAAAGAAAATAACGGTAGTACTGTCGGTGCCTTTTTGGAGCAATACACAAATATTTTTTTATTAAAAGAAGCCAGGTTAAGAACAAAAAATTAAGAAAATATTTAATACAAATCTTACCATTTGTTATCGAGAAAATTTTAATTTTTGTTTCTTTTAATTTTGTCTGACTGAGCGAAACTCAGTTTTTGGTCAAATTATCAAAAATAAAAATGTTCTCAACCGCTATTTTCTAGAACCGCTATTTTGTTTTCAAGTGTTCTCAAAAACTAATCAAGCGATTTTAATTTTTTTCTGCACTTAGTCTAAAAATGTCTCCATAATATTTGATGATCAAAAATTGCATTGTCAAATTTTGAAAAATTAAGGATTTTTTGAGAAATCAAATGTCATTTAAAATTTTAGAAAAAAAAATATTTTTTCACTTACATTTTCATATTTTTAAATACACGAAATATGTTTAAACAGACGCTTTGGATACATGAGTAAGATTGTTCGACCCGTTCGTGCATTTTATTTTATATTGTGAATGTGCGTTTTAAAGATCTTGTTTTATTTTCCTTTAGGAACTGAAATATACAACAAAATGCGTAGAATATGATAAAATCAAAACAAAAATTAGTTGAACTAAACAAAGATAAATGATTCTGACTTTGTGAAAATAGCTTGATTACTCATACGAGTATGTATAAAATTAAAAACCCTGTTGGGGCAATAAGCAGTGGATGTTGTATTTCTTCTCTTAATTTTGGTTTTAAATCGATCTCTTTGTCATTTTTCTTGGATCATTCTTTAGGACGTAAATTCTGAAGGTTGTTTTAAGCCTTGCATCAATATTTTCCCACTCTGTATTAGCTACAGCTTTTGATCAAAATCTAATGGCGAGTTTAACATTATTTGGACTAAACTGAATAATTTTGTTACTTTGTGCTTCCTTTTTAAAAAAAATAATTTACAATTTTATGACTTAATTTATTCTTAACATTTTTAATTATTTCTTAGCTATTACCAAAAGAAATATCAAAGAAAAATGTACAGCTAACCAAACAATTTATGAACATTTATTTTATTTATTTATACCAATTTTGTTTTGTTCAGAAGAGACGACTTTTTTAATTGTATCTTCTGAATGAAAAATTTCACATATTTAAAGGTCAATAATATTGGTAATAGACAGCCAAAATTACATTTAATAAAGCTGTCGAAAGGTGAATACAGCATCGGTGGTATAACTTGCGGATAAGGACTTGTTTGAAAATAAAATTTGTTTAGTTGAATTTATTTGTTTACAACCTGCTCCTTTACTTAGTTTACGAGAAAAGAAAACATTCTATAACTTTTAGTAGTAATATGCATGTACCCTTGAGACTTGCCTAGGTCCTCAGACTTATAAAGTCCGTGGGTGATCTTTAGAAGAGCATAGCGCATCAACTACTGTATTTTGTATGAATAAATTCAAAAATTTAACAAATTTTTTGTTATAGGAGCAAAGTCCAAAAGCAATGGATTTTTTACCGATTATGATTAGGCGCTAATACTGTTCTCTAAAAGAAAATGGATGGAATTTATTTACACAAATCTTTCATAAAAGAAGAACGAAGCATATTTATTTTTCGGAATATAAAAATATAGAAATGTTTCTACAGTAACTCGTTGATGGGAGCTGAAAATGTACATTAGTAAACTGTTCACGGGGAGTGTAAAATAATTTTAAAACAGAAATAGGCGGGGTTCAATATATTTCCAACTTCCCTGAACTTTATCCCTAAATTATAAATATATATGTGTATAGTAAAGGCGCGGTCTCGGAAACTACAAGTAGTTTCTATACATTTCGGGTTGATATAACAAATTAATAAAGAACAAACAACCTAAAACACAGGTCTACACATTTCATCCTTTAATCACACACACACACTCACAAAAAGTTGCAGTTTGTTTTCAGAATAAAGAAAGAAACAACACCCAATACCCCCCAATTCAATGTAGTTCCTCTTTTGCCTATTCCACATCTAATCCTTTCATCACACTCACCCTAACATAATGTTTCCCAAAATACAAAAAGTAAGCAGTTTTGCTGCACATATAAAATATTGTTGTAGTGGTTTTCTTTTAAAATATTTTGCCAAAAGCACATTCAACTGCGCCCTCTGTTTTATGTTTTGCGCACTATATTTCAAGGGTGGAGATAGAAATAAGGACACGATACACGTTTTTGTTTTGCTGTGTTATTTCAAATGCAGTTTGCAAGCAGTGTGGATGTTGGTGTGGTTTTTATCCCAGTTTTTCAAGAGCTGTCTTCAGTTTTCTACCAGTAATTTTTCTATTCATAAGCTTTCCGCAATCTGCATCGAAAACCATATCAGTTTTTTTGTTGTTTTTGAAGGTTTTCGTGTTTAAAAAAAAAGTTGTCAATTATTTTTTTTTAAATTAACAATATTTTGCATATGATACAAAAAGTTTTAGTTTTAAAATCTGTTGGTGTTAATGAGATTTTTAGTGGAAACACAATTTTTGTAGCATTTTCTGAAAGTTTTAATTTCTTATATAAACAAATACAGTTTGGATTGTTCTAAGAAAATTTAGCACAGAATACCTTCATTTCACGAGATACGGAGAATCAAATATAAATATTTTTTTAATTTTACGTACTATTTTTTGTATATTTAATTTTGTATGAAAAAACTTAGTGAATTTGACTGAATGTTGAAACAATATTTTGTATAAGATGGAGTTAGTTCGAAGCCAATAACTTTAATTTTTTAATAGATATATAAGTCAAAAATTAGTTTTTACCAACTTTTAGTTATTTTTTTGTTAATTATATTAGTTTGGTATCACGTCGAATTATATAATATAACATGAAATTCAAGTCACTATCGTTATTGGTTCGTGAGATATTTTGGGTTATCTAAAATGTTCACTTTGTTTTAAATTGTTACATATGTCATAAAAAACCACCCACTAATTTTGACAGTACCTTTCTGCATTTTTCTTTTTTATTATTTGTTTAACAAAATTAATTTGGAGTTGATATTTCTACTGTTTCTTGAGATATTAACGACGAAAAAATATTGAAACGTCGAGAAATGTAAACATTTTCAATAAGACAAATCGGACCGATTACTATAACTTCCTATGGGAGGTTAAAAATCTAATGACATGCTTCAATTTAAAAATTTAATTTATTTAAATAATCTTGATGTTTTTATTACTATCAAACCTTTGGTTTCTAAAGATTTTCTTATTTTGTTTGTATACATACATATGTAGTTCCGATACAAATATTTCCACACTCCCTTTATTTCTTACTGCCTACTAATGAAAAATGCCAGAGCGCATATTTGTAAAATGAAACCGTAAAACGAATTGTCAATTAATTTAAAATGCACATATTTGTAAAATTAAACCTTAGAACAAATTGTCATCTAAAACATGTGAAGCGCATATTTATAAAATATGTAGTCAAAATTCAAATAGCTTTGTGAATGCAAAACTACACTATAAAGCTAGTCAATCTGGAAATGTCATATTATTGACAAATGCAAATATATAAAATAAGAAACATTTTTGATTTGATAGATTTAACTTATCTTTTGTGTTTAAATTCAATAAAATTAAATTAAGAACACAATTTGAATGATTTATATTTGTATTTAATTACTGAACGATTTATTTCATTTTGAATTTGTGTGTCTTTACCAAGCAGCTGATTCTGAAATGTCAAACTTTATAGCCGAATTTTTTACACTACGTCGGAGGGGAAATTTCAACTACTTTTTCATATAATTTTAGCCAATCAGAATCCCTTGGCTACGTAGCTACTAGCTTTGTGAATGCGACCACTGTAAAATGAAACTTCAAAACAAATTATTGTCCAATAATCAAAAACATGTAAAATAAACTAAGAAAATAAAAAAAAAACGCTATTTTGCGGATAAGAAACTTTTCAATACGGATTATTTTAGGTTGAAATTGGTGCTTCTAAAAAAGAGTAGAAGTTTTTAATGTTTTGTTTTTTTTTTTTCAGACTAGAAGATGCAACTTGTGTCATTGATCTTGGCGCAAAAATGTTTACTAGTGCCGATCAACTGCACTCTTATTCATGACCTCTCCGATGCAGCCCCATGAATTCTAAACAACGAGAATAGTCACGGTTAAATATGGAAGACATTTAGCTAATACAGCCAACCATAGGCTAAATAACACCTTTTTTATAGAGGAAAAGTGAAGCTTTGCCACCATTTCTATCGAGGCAAAAAATGTAAACAATAAACTAAATGCTAGTGTTTTCTTCAAATAATTCTGTATACGAGTATTTTGGAATCTAAAAGAGATAATAAAATAAGGTTTGTATCAAATAAAAGTAAGTTTGACCATCTGTTTTACATTAGCAAAATTATTTTCATTATTTTTATAACTTGATTGATATATAATTGAATTATATAATCATTAATAAAGCCTGTCATACAAGAGGTCTTGGGTTCAAACCCTGCCAGTGTAATCATAAGTTTTTTTTCAGGGATATTGCCTCATGCGAGGAGTACTTAGTTCTTGTCATGATAAGTGCTTTCTCAAATTATCCGTTCGGAATTGCCTTGAAACTGTAGGTCCCCTCCATCACTGACAACATACTCGCACACAGGAACGATTAAGAGTTGTAATTCAACGTTGTCAACGGACTCTTGTGCCACCAATTTATTTTATAATCAATAATAAAGAATTGAACAGGGCTTTGAGCTATAGTACAATTATGTTAGTACTTATAGAGTATTTTCTAATATGTGTTTATATTTAAATTCTTGATAAATTTTTTTCTTAGTCTTGCTTTTTCTACACTGATATGTCTTAAAGTTATATGATTTTTTTTAATTTTTTGGTATCCAAGGAAAGCGTAAATTGTTGGCCTTAAGTGCTTCTAAAACTTGTTGTCATTTCTCAAAACAATATGGCACACATACTTACCTCTTGTATATTCCAAGATTGGATAGGAATGTAAAAGAAAAACAGATACAATTTAAAAAAAAAATCTATAAAAAAGAAAACAAATAAATACCAAACTATTCATAGTAATGTATTAAGTTTGTTTCTTTTTATAAGACACTGTAACATTTTTGAGATCTGGAACACTTGAAACTGTTTTCAAAAAACAAAAACAATAAATTAAATAGATACATATCAATATTTTAACAATAAGTGATACATTTAATTTTATCTACTTGATAGTGTTTGAGTCTTAAGATTCGTAGTCTTACTTAATTTCTTATTTGAGGTTTTCAGAAGTACGTAGTTAAATATAGTAAATTTGCAAGATGTAAGCGTATTTTGTATTACTTTATTTTAGTTTTGTATTCTCCCAATAAATACGTCTTATATAGGCCAAACAAGAGATTTTTTTCTTAGTGACTCTTTAAATTTGACTTGGTAATATCCCTCTCCTCCCTTCAGGGTGGATTTCGCTTTACTTTTAAATCTTTTCGAGCTTACCGTCCTCAAAACTACCCATCTGTCCATTTTCTACTCTGGACAGCCATCCATGACCAACGTCCATCCTTGCCGCATTCAAACTACATACAAAACCTAATCCAATCTCATCAAAAATATAGACCGGTAGTACCTAGATACTTATTATAACAATAATTTAATGAAATATTTGCTTCTCATCTGGTATATTTTTTTGAAATTATGCACACTGTAACGAACACCTCTTATAGGAGAACAAACCCCTTGAGGACTGTTTCTAAAAACCATAGACAATGAATACACATTTCATTCACTTTCCCTACCCTTAAGCGGGCACCCCTTTGACTGACACAGACATGGATATCGACCGTGATTCGGGTAATTTAATTCTCAAAAGCGGAGAAAAGATTGTTCAGAAAACTCTTTCTATGGATTTATTGCTATGGTTTGCCAACGATAAGGAATCATATAAAGCTAACCCAAAATGCTAAAGGCCACAACGAATGAACGAACAAACTTGATTTTACACATTTCAAAAAGCCAATTCGAAACAAAAACACATTTAAATTATAAGAAACCAATTGATACGTATGTTAGGATAGTAAAATTTGCATTTTGTTCTCTAAAACAAGACAATTTTTAAAATTAATTTGCTAGTAACGAATTGCAGTGTGGTTGCTACGAACTGTCAAACTCTATTCGCGTTCCACATACCATCCACACTGCAACGAATAGATTCTTCGCGCTTAACTTAACCTCAAAATAATACCACTCTTGTTTTGTTTGTTGAAAAGGGTAATTATAATTTGACAATTCGTCGCTATCTGCGAATAGAAATAAAGTTCATGTGAAAGAAAAGTCAAAATATGCGAACATCCATAGTTCGCAGTTCGTAGCTGATGTGGAAGATGTTTAACTGAATTGTATTAATAAAAACTAAAAGAACAAAAGCTGAGTTTTATTTTCGTCAATGATTCATATATGTATGTAAGTCATCATGTGAAAATAAAACGATTCAATTCCCAGACTTCTCTGTTTTCTTCCTATGTTAGTTTATTTTCAAACATTTTCTGCCTTTTTTTTCAACTGCAGTTCACACTACCTTACCATTCGAAACCCAAAATAGTCATCTACATCTCACAATGAAAACTATTTTAAAGGTTTTTGAAATTGACCCATATAAAACCGGGATCACAAATTATTCTTGTAATACTTGTCAAAAGTAAGACAGTGGATCATTTTCGATATTAAAAAGGAGCAAAATTTAACACTGCTGTACATTAAGATAAGTTTTTATTTTGTTGAATTCTGATAAGCTGAAATTGAATAAGAGCTAATGCTTAGTTTGATCAATTGGCAATCAATTGATCAAACAACAATTTTTACTCCTGTGCTATAATTTTGCGTTGTTAGTGCCCAACAATACTTCATACACTTTAACAATAATTCGAAACCAATGTAAACTGACAGCTTCTTTATAACCCCTCCCTTTGACATTATAAAGATATACAAAATCCTTCGAGTGCGTGCTTATTGTAAAAAAGGAATCTAATGCGCATGCATAAGGAATCATATGCTTGTATCCTCTCTTCCCCCAGTCAATACTCCCCGAAACCTAACCAATATTCGTTCGATGACAGTTGCCCAGAAGTCACGTCGTTCGTTTTTCACAAAGCATGATCCTCTCAATTACAAGTAAATTTAATGCCACTCTTAGAAAAAAGTATTTTTACATAACATATTAAAAAAATTAAATAAATGAACATGTTCTTCTCAATTTTGATTTGTTGTCTTTATCTCTTCATTTATATATTTTTGTTTGCAGGAATCAAATGCATATACTATGTACATGTAAAGCAAACATTAACTGGATTTTAACGCCTTTAATATGCTAAAGACACATCGTGAACATTAGGAAAAGAGGGAAGGGTTGTAAAGGAGGTGTCGGTGTACATTGATTTTGAATTCCTGAACATTGCAATAATAGGGAAAGATAGGACGTGGCAAGGCGTTCCACATTCGAGTGATACAGCTAAAAAATGAATCTCTGTACTTTATAGTACGGCCAAAGTTATGCTCAAGGGTAAACTCATGGACATCCCTAGAAGCGCAGGTATTACTGTTAAATTGTTTAAGGGGAGGAATGCAACTGGCTATTTCACTAGAGCATTGGTGACATTAAATCATAAAAATGATGAGGTTAATGTCAATCATTTTAAAAGCTCTCCTTTGTTACTGGAGCACCAGCCCCGAGATGAGAGTTGTATTCAAGTTTCGGTCGTATATAGGTTTTGTAGATTGTAGCCAGATCAGATGGAGAGAAACATTTTTGCATTCTCTCAAAAAACCTAGACAAAACGGAATTTTTAGCGACATTACGTATGTGTCGCTCCATAAAAGGTGGTTGCTGATACACATTCCGACGATGTCGAGATTTTCCGTTTTGTTGATGCAAGTGCTAATCATAGATAGGGGCAAAGAGGGTTTATCTTGATTCAACGATACAAGACAGCATTGGCTTTTCGAAGCGATTCCACACGATTTTTTGTTCCCCATTGTACAATGCTGTGTAGGTCGGAATTTAATGCCGCTGCAGTTCCACATCCGAAGAGGAGGGTTGTGAGTCTGGAAACGAATATGAAAAGCTAAGAGTGCTATCGTTAGCTATGTGCTGGATTAGAAGTAGCAAACAGGAGATCATTTATAAAAATGAGGAATAGGGTCGGAGACAAAAACGGAGCCCTGGGGCACACCAGCATTTTTTTTATGGATTTCAGACTTGACTCCGTCCAAAACAACTTGTATTGAACGCTTCGAATTAAAATTTATAATCCAACGAAGAAGAGATTCGTCGATACCGAAAGCACGCATTTCGATAAGATGGCAAGATGCTAGACTTCGCCAAATGCCTTTGAAATATCAAATGCAATAATCTTACTTCATCCAAAATGATGTAAAGATTTGTTCCACTGTTCGGTGAGATGAACCATGGGATCACCAGTGGACCTATTGCTACGAAAGCCGTATTGCCGGTCATTAAGAAGCTTCCGTTCCGCAAGATATTTCTTAAGCTGATAATTAACCAGCGTTTCCATGACCTTAGAAAGAAGAGACGTGAGTGCTATCGGTTGATAATTTTCAGAAGAAGATTCGACTTTTTTTTTAGTTGGCTGGACGAATGCAGTTTTCCATGCGCTCGGAACTAATCCTGGGGATTATGACAGAAGGAAAAGCTAACGCAGTAGTTTTGGGATACCATCCGGACCAATATCAATAGAGCTAACTAAAGGAGTGTCATTGACAACAAGCGTAGGAACCGAGGAAGAATTTCTCATTTTTTTTACAAAACATTCTTACTGCCTTTGGGACATTGCAGTATTTTTTGTCGTAATGTTTGGTCGTGCAAAAATGTAGTCCTTCGAATATGGGCGTTTCAGGCCCTCCTGACTTGTTAAAACCTTTTCCGGTTTTCTTCAGTTGGGTTGGCTCTAAATCACCGGAACCTCACCTCTTTCTTCTCTATAACCATTTTGCAGCTCGGAACGAACCATGATTTTGTCTTAGGTTTACTACTTTTAGCCCTATTCGAGATAAAGGTTTCCATTCCCAAACAAATCATATTAGTAATCATATCAGCACTGGAGTCTACGTCACTTCCGAGGAGGCAAGTGGTGTAGAAAGCAACATCACCATGACAATAAGTAATCCTGCGATATTGATCCAAGACGTAACATCTGTGGCTGTAGTACAAAATAAATTAATGCCAGACACAATTATATAGTTATAACGATTTATAAAGAAACTATTTGTTTGCCCTTAGCAGTAACACATACGTTTTTGGCAGACTTTTTATAAGAATAACGGATTACAAGAAAAAGAACAATAATAATGTACAAAAGATGAAGATTAGATTATAGTAAAATAAATGGATAGTTAAAAGAATATACACACTATTATATACGTTTTGTTACAACTTTTCGAAGTAAGAGGCACTGTTGTCGGTCAAATATCGCCACATGGCGACCATCGCTGCGACATCCAGTCCTGGCATCACAAACTCTTGAGTTCGGATTACGACAACCCACTTGTCCAAGCTCGTCAAGGGGAAATCCTAAAGGAGCAATTGGTTCTAGACAACCGTCAAAAATGGCATTAATAAAAAATTATTGATTAAATTTACTGGATATCTAACTTCTAATTTAATGACGCAGATGTATTGATTCTGATGAACGCTCATCAATAAAACTGTTTAAATCGCTACTGTTTCAATGTTTACTAATAGATTTTATTGATAGCTGTAACGGAACCTTTACTCAAGAAGTTATTATAGATTTCAATTTAATTTGGAAATTAAAGTATTCCAAATGTAAACAATATATAATAAAAAATCATACAAAATTTGTATTTAACCGTAAGACAAAATTAAATATTATTTCTAAGATAATAATATATTATATTAATATAATTTAGATTAATTTAAGGCAGACATTTTTTCCACTATATTGAGGATGCGTTTGTTGTCCTGTTCATTTCGTAAGAAATTGAAGTGTAGTAGTTTCAGAATTTGGACCCAATATTGTTCAGTTGAGGGAAAACAATATTTAATGTACTCAGCAACTCAAAAAAGAGATTCGTTGAAAATTCCTAGAAAAGAGCAAAATTTAAATATTTGAACAGGTACAGTTTTAGCAGATTCAAATTTTGATGATTATTTTATAAACTCGAAAAAATAGAATGGCCACGACATCGGTGACTTGCTTTTTAATCTTTCGAATGTCTTTCTAAAAAAACATGTAAAAATCACTTCCCTAACTCAAATAGAGATGGCGTTATGATTTTTTTCCTTTATTTTTAAATATAATTTAACATTTCGTTTTACTTCTAGATGTAATTATGACATATGACAACATATTAACATTTTTCTGATAAAGAAATAAAATAAAGTCAGTACGAATAAAATGTAAAAAAATTAAGAAAATATAAAAAAAGTGTTTTTTTTTTTTAACTGAGACCACAACAGAAATGTACAACCTTTAAAATTGAAATGAGGAATCCGAACAAGAGCCGAACAGTACTAAGGATTTGAAACATGCGCGTTTGTGCACAACTGCAAGACTTACCATCTTCTGATTGGTGGCACGATGTTTTAATACAGGACATGCCGCAAAATAAGCTGGATGCTGATCGACAGACAAGCTTTTTCCAACCGAATTAATGACTTCGTGATTTGTCGACGTTTCAGAAGCAGTGTTCTGTGTTATTACGAACAATTTTTTTTATATCTGGTGCTGAAAGAATAAACGGTCATATGCTGGGAAGAAATAAGACATGGACTTCAGAAAAAAATCGGGCGAAGATTAACGGTATGAGCGAATAATAACTCATTTGGAACCCTCAATCAGCCGATTTCAGATGGGGGTCAGCTTAGGAAGTAGAGGGAGCATTAACAAACATTTCGTCGAATACCAACTACCTTATGTTCATTGATTTTGAAAATACTAAAAGCGTCAATAGGGAGTTTAGCAGGCTAGCTTACGGAGGATGAACTAATTTCTATGTCTAACGTAGATTTAGACAGGGTTGCATATTGTCACCAATTTTGCCTTAACAGGAAACAGAGGAATACAACTGACTCCGGCAGGATACCTGAAACATCCTGACTACGCAGACGATGCATGGTTGCTATCTGATATTGGATCTCTATTAACAAGGGTTTTAAAAACATTATTAAGAACTTTGTTGCAACTTTGCACAGAAGTTTATATTTTTTTTTTCAACTACTAAAATTAGACTAAGATTTGAAGGTTTGTTTCTACGTATTTAAATCATTGAAACTGTCCATACTTAAATTAATTTTAATTATAATAAAAATAATAATTATAATAAAAATAGTAATTATTATAAAAGAAATTAAAATTATAAAACATTACTGCTTTTTGAAATTTAATCATGAAAAGATCTACACAATCACAAATACAACATATTATAGGCCTCTTCAGAGATAATTTTTTGCTATCGATCATGTAATATTTGAGAATAATCACTAGATATTTTACACAATTCAAAAATGTTGGTTTTACGTTAGGAGTTTCACGTAGCAAGCGAAGGAAATTTGACACTAAGACAGTTGTTTGTTTTCATCTTTAGAGATAATATTTTTTAAGAAAATGTATATCAGTATTTGACATAAATTTAATGAATTGATAATTTTGTAATTTTCGAAAAGTTCCCTTGAATTCAAAACTTATCGTATTACGTTAATGGATATAACCGCCTTTATATTTTTGATTCTTTAGTTTTATAAAAGAAAATAGTACGACATGAAGACTGGAACAAGAACGTAATATGAATGGGCAATTCAAACCTATTCCAACCGTGCAGCAAAATTTCATTCACCAAAATGCAGTTTGCTGTGAAAAACAACTAAAATCTTTGTTTTCACACAATTTAGAATTTATACAAACTCTAATAATGCTTTAAATATTTTCAAAAGATCTTTTTTGAGAAATAGAGTTCTTAAAAAGAAACCTTGAATAAGAGATCACCAATTTGATATTAAGTTTTCTTAAAATTCCTGAAGCTCTTTAATTCCTTTTTTTTTTTTTTAATGCACATACATAGTGTAAGGCTTTCTGAATGTGGTTTTTCTTTCAAAATTGATTTTCTTTTAAATACAAAAACTTTTGAGAAATTAAAAAACTACTTTTTAAAGTAAATTTGCTTTGGATGCTCTAGATCTTAAATTTAAACACGATTTTCAAGAATATAAATGTCTCATCCCAAACAGCAAAAGTGAGACTTTTGTTAAACGAATGGCCGATTAAAAAACATAATGCTTCATATCTATTAATTTAATATAAAAGCACCAGCTTGAATCTGCGAGTAAGCTGGCTGATAAGGATAATAATAAAAGACTCCCGAAAATTGAGCCTGAAAAATATACGTTATAAAAGCTAATGTCTAATTCTGATTTTTTTCTCATGCGAAAAAAGATCACATTTTTCTGGCATGAACTCAAAAAATGTACATAGTCTGCCTGAAGTGATAATTTCCCAATCACAACAGCCATCTCTGTACAAATATTGGAAAATACATAATTACAATAAGATTCTGAAAAGAAAATGTTTAAAGGATACCTTCCTGTAACCTTATTCAAGAAGCTGCCACAACCCTTGTCATCGTTGTCACTCCCAGTCACTCTCTTTTTAAAAGAACATTTGTTGTACTTAATCGGTTTTTGGCGGTCATAAAGTAAACCTACATTAAAAAAAAACTTTAGAAAAGATTTTGTGATTGTGAATAACAAAAAGATATTACAAGTTTTTAACCTAAGAAATTATACACCAAGAATAAAAACAACAAACTAAGTTAACTAGATGTCCGATTGGCTTTTAAATCTAACCAGACAATTAGACACCTTTTCACCAAACTAAAAACCAAAATATACAGAGATAAACGCACTGATGTGATTTATAAAATAAACTGCAAAGGTAAACCTGACGAAACATGTAACCTTTGCTACATCGGAACCACCAAACAATTCTTGCGCCAAAGATTGTCCAACCACAAATCTGACATCAAAAACAATAACCTGGCTAAAACCGCATTGGCGGCCCATTCAATAGACAAAGGTCATTCTCCGGATTTCGATTGTGTTAAAGTTCTTCAAACGGAAAAACATACTTCCAAGCGATATACACTCGAAACGCTCCATATCCTGAACAACAAAAACAATATGAATCGCAAGCAAGACACACAGAGTATATCATCTGTATATTGCTCACTTGTTTCCTCATAAGAGTTTTATCTTTGTTTTTTTTTGTAGTTATAGACTGAACTTCTTAATTAGAAGTGTTTTTTTTTACAGTGTTTAAAATTTAATTGTTAAATTGTAAGTTTTTTCTTATTCTTGTTGTCCACAATAT
This sequence comes from Eupeodes corollae, assembly GCF_945859685.1. NCBI lineage: Eukaryota > Metazoa > Arthropoda > Insecta > Diptera > Syrphidae > Eupeodes > Eupeodes corollae. The sequence goes on from NC_079150.1 coordinate 4,441,025, forward strand.
TGTACTATGTGTTTTATATTTCATGTTTAATAAAGTTCCCCTGAGGAAGGCAGCAACCCCTGCCGAAACGTCGGGAAAAGTTAATGTAACAACCTTGTTTCATTGCCACGATCAAAGTGACCAAAAAAGCCGAAGGAAAACCTAATTTTTAATATACACATAAGTATATATTCATTGGTCAATACATTATCTTTTAAGTTAACTTAGTTTTCGACAATGTTTTTTCACTGGCACTGAAGTTGCACTTCTCCAATGGGTTGTCGTGACCCTGATTCAGACTAGACTTCAAAATTAATGTATCACGATAGGTTTTTGAGATATTGAACGTATATAACGTTTTTTGAGACTATTTACATTTATAAAGTCTTTTTCCAATAAAATCCTTGATAGTTTTCCAAGCCCATAGTACCTTTCTTCAATATTCAGTTAAAATATTTATATCATGTCACATTCGAAAAATGTTCAAAAGTGTTTTTACATTTCACCTGTACTTCAAAAATCTGAAAAAAAAAAACGCTAAACCATTTATGTTAAAACGGTTTTCAACAGAAAAACGCAAAACAGTTTGAAGGTAAGTTCTGTTCTTGTAATGAATGTAATATTATCATAACAACTCTATTATATCAGTTTTTTGAAATACATTAAAAAATATGAAGATAATGTTGAGAACGGGCGTTTTTAAAAGTTGAGCAAATAGTTAAAATTAGTGTTTTGATTCGAAATCACCACTAAGAATTAACTCCAAAACGGATTTATCAAATCTATTCAAGTATCTCAAAAGTATTCTTAAAACTTCGAATAAAGACTCATAACTTATGAGAATTTTCAGAAACTAAGTAGGATACTAAATAGTTTAAATTGTATCTAGAAGAGATAGATTTGTGATTTGCAAAATCGTCATACAATATATTACTAAAAAATATTTTGGGTTTTGAATTAGCCTTAAAAACCCAGGGGTGTCATTCCGTAATTTCCGAAACGATAATCGTCAAAACGATTATCATTAACGATATCGTCAATAATTTGGTTCACGTAACTTTCGTTTTCAGTATAAGTTCGTTGAGTATATTCCAAATGTCAAAATGAACTCAACGAAAGATAATGCTTGTTCAATAGCTTGAAAATGTTGTTAAACTTGGTTTTTCTCTATGGGAAATTTTGAAAATTTGCAAAAAACGTATTGTTGATAAACATACCAATTATTTTGTGATGTTTGTTGTTATTGTCACTTTTTGTGTTTTCATTTGTTGCTGCCGAAGATAAAACAATAATGTGAAAATGTTTGTTCAATGTCTTATATTTTTGTAAATCAGCTGCAATAATAAACCTTATTTGGTCAAAGGGAAGGAAGTGAAGACTTCATTTTATCCACAGGGAACATAACTTGGCTTCAAAAATATTTAATGTTTCCAAAACTAATTTGGATTAGTGCTTTGTGCAAGAGCGATACAAAAATTGTTGCCTGTCGAATATACCAATGTTCCTACGCCCCAAAGTTTCAATAGTTACAACAAATTTGAATATTGAATGTATATATGTACATTATGTATGTAGAACGACAACCGTCTGGTAAATTTATTATTTTGCAATTCCAAAACTACAAGTGTTTTATTTATTTAACAACAATTAAGAGAGATTACTAATGTTTTGTATATAAAAAATGAGTAACCGAATTCATTGTATTTTTTTGAGTTTTTATTTTCATTTTGTAACAAAACTAAACTACACCGAAACTTTTTTGCTTCAATTTGCTTAGTTGTCAATGGAAATTAATAGCAGACGATACCTACTTAGCTATCGTGCAAACGCTATCGTTTGGACGATATCACTTTAACGATTATCGTCTTACGTGAAGTGAGACTATCGTCGAACGATTATCGTTTTACGGAATGACCCCCCTGGTGTTTTATTATTTTTAAAGGGGCATAAGAAACCTGATGTGATATACAAATTTAAGGCGAGATTCGAATTGAAGACATCTTAGTCATTTTAAAAAGAATTGTTTTGTTTATGGGACAGCCAAAAATTGTATTCTGTCAAACAGTGTTATCGCACCTCCACAATAAAAAAAAACTTGTTTATATATGTACATATGTGAGCATTTCAAAAGATATGGTATGTCATCCACTCATCAAGACCTAAAAGTTGTTTCAACGCTGCCGTTGAAAGTCCAAATCCAAAAGCACGAGTGTGAATCTAAGAAAGAAATCTGTTAGGCGGATTTGAATTTATAGACATAAGATCATTTATGTACAAAAAGATGGGTATTGGAGACAAAACGGAACCTCTGAGCACATTAGTTTATTTTGTAAATGTCATATATAAAACCGTAAAATAATACTTGAGTTTTGGGTGCTCAGAGTAATTCTTAAGATTCTTCGATATCTTTTATACGTTTTTTTACTAAGAGTTTGATGCCAAGCTTAATTAAATATCTTAAATCAAAATTAGTTTTTGTTTTTAAATGGAAACTTAAAACACCTTGAATCTTAGAACACTAAGTTCTTAATAGAAATTAAGTCGATCCTGTAGCTTAGTACCAACAAAAAGAAGCTTTTAACATCGCCGTTATCGAAGTAATCGGTTAGAGAGGAATTTCCTGCGGTTTGTTCGAAACGTACTAGTTTTTAATCATCTTAACCTTTCGTATACACATATATGAGGAAATTTCAAAAGTAGTTAAAAATGTCAATAGTACGATTCATGCCGACAAAAGTTCAAACTATACAACAAAACTGTTCTGCTTTTAAAAATCTTCAAACAGACCATACAAAATGTCTATTTAAAAATGACTTCAATCAAACCAATAAATCTGTTTTTTTTTTTTATAATATTGTTTGTCAATGCCTGCACATTGCAGTTTTTTTATTTAATGATAAGTGTTTATAAATTAGATTAAAAAACTAAAATACATTAAGGCTTAAAAAATATTGTGATAATGGCTTTTTGTTGATTTCTTTCTGTTTATTTTGTTTTTCCTAAACGAATTCGTACTTCGCCTGCTTTTGTTCGAGAGAGAAAAAGAACGAAAGTTAAGAGTTTTTCTTTTTTTAATTTTTTACAGAGATGTTCTTATTTTGTGTTGTTTTTTATTTGTATTTTTTTTACTTTATTTCTTATGTTATTGTTCATTTATTTCGTTATTTTCTTTATTAATTTAGAGGAATACTATCGTTTTGTGTTTTTATGTTTTCTCTTAACAAAAATTTAATTTTTTTTACTTAATTTCTTTGTTCTTAAAAAGTAAATTAGTTTAACTTCGATCACGACACAACAATTTTTTCTTTTTGTTCTGTTTCAACACTTTTTTACGTTCAGTTTATAAACGTTTATATATATATGTATAACACATGGTACATATATATTAATATAAATTTAAGTTGATTTATCCGTTACTCATGTTTGTGTTTTTTTTTATTTCTTTCTTTCATTTGTTTATTAAAAAGAATCATGTTCTCCTCATTGCAATAAAGTACATCTTTTTTATCGCTTTAGTTTTTTAGTATCTTATTATTAAATTTATTTATATATAGATATTTTTTATATCAATCACTTTCTAGTTTCAGTCAAAAAACGGGTTTTTCCTAGACCTTAAGATAATTTAAAACAATTAAAAAATAACTTTTTTTGTTTCCTCAATCGAAATAGTAGTGTTTTTTTAGTTTTCGTAAGTTTTTTTGTTTTATTTTTATTTTTGCTTAATTTACATATTTTTTATCATAATTTTAATTTTATATTTATCTATTTTACACAGACGCATGGGACACAAGGTAACGTGCTAAAATCATAGGTTGATCATGTGAGTTTGTTTTATTTTTATTTTTTACAAGTTTTGTGTATATATATCGATTTTATTTAATTTCATTTCAGTGCGGTTCATTGTTAGTTGGATGCACTTTTAAGGGTTGTTTTAATCTAAAACTATTAATTGGTTGTGTCCTTTAAAGAATTGAATAAACAGAAATCTTATATTATATCACGAAGCATGTGGTCTAAGTATGGAATGCGAAACTAATCGTTTTATAAAATTTCCTTCTTTTTTACTTGATTCCACTATTTAATATTCGTTATTGAAATGTCATTGAATTGCCAATTCGAAAATCAAAGTTGATTCGTTAAAAGCTAAATAATAATGTAAATTACAGAATACTCAATTGAATTCCACAATCATAATTCGCACGGTTAAGTTATTGTTTAAAATAGTAACAATACACAAATGAAGCACAGCTTCAAAAATCAAGACACATACATATGCATATAACTTAAATTTGTTTTTAATTTAATCTGTTTCGTTTTAAGAGATGATTAAAATACCTCACACTTCAATGATGCAGACTCAGCTAGAGTTTATTTGAAGTTTATGAAAGCTGTTTAGAAATTTATTTATTAATTAAATTTTATAAATTAGCTCGAGTCTAATTTTGAATTAAAATGAACAGTAGAATAGTAAGGCAAAATATTTAGCTCGGTACCCACGATTCAACAAATTTTAAGATAATACAGAAACAATCATTATGAACCGAAAGCCACACAGCAAAAGTTCGCTCACAATCCTTATTTTCGAAATACAAGTCAACGCTTGAATGAAATTGCAAAAATTATTTCAATGTAAAAAAATTGTTTTGTGAATGTGCGCCTTACAGAATTCCAAAATGTTTTGTTGTTTTAATTGAAACAAAAAGTATTCCAATATAAAATAATTGCTTTGTGAATGTGCGCCTTACAAATGTTTGTTTTAAATTTCTTGAGAAAGAGAGACGTGGACAGAAAATTATTTAGAAATCAATGAAATTCTTTTTGGACGAAGATAAGGAGATACGAGTAAATGATCCTGTTTTTGTGGAAATTGATAACTTTCCATATTATAGAAAATTCAAATTCTCTAGAGCCGTTAATTCCCAAGTCTCAAAATGTAGAAGTCAAAATTTAAATCCTTTTAAGGTTTGTACTTTTTGTATTGATATAAGAGCAGGGGTTGTTTTCACAATAAGAAAAAAAGGCAAAACAATTAATGCACCAAAAATTATATCTGATACTTGTTTCAAGAAGATTTTTCCTGTAAGCTTCAGGTTTGAACTTCTGCCGATATGGGTATTCGACAATTTCTTGAAAAGTTAAATCTAGACACTATTTTGTTTTCGTATGAAGTTTATAATGCTTATCTTTAATTCTATCTATTCGCTTATTTTATTCGGAGCTAAACATGTAGCAATTATTTACAGCTCAGTTTTTTGTACGATATTAAAACATTTAAGGCTCCATCTTCTTTTGGGTAGTGATATTTTGTTAACTTATCAAAAATCAAAAACTTAAATAAGCCAGTCCAGAAAATGGAGAACTTAAGAACAAACAAAATGTACATAAAACAGAATACAAAATATAAGAAAATAATAAAAATTATATAACTTTAACATCAAATACCCCGAAATATACAAACAAATACATTTAAACATTTCGTGAATTATTAATGTGGGTAACGAATCTGGTGTTTATATCACATGTTACTACTACATACCAAGTATTTTCTTGTACTGATATTTCAAAACATAATACAAAATGTGGAAAGATGTGAATTTTTTAAAAGTATATACCTATGCATAGTATATGAAATAACAAATTAATCCCAAGTATTCGAAAATTAATTTGTGACTCGCAATTTTAAAATTTTTTTGTTGCAATTTTAACAAAACTCTTCTTAAATGAAATTTTTTCTTTATAGGAATTACTTTGACCTTATTGCTCTTCATGATCGTCAATTACATATGTTAATATTTGAAAAAATACAAATATAATAGGTATAGTAGGTTTTAATTTTGTTTAACGTGCGTCTGAAAGCTAAAAGAACCGCACTGTGCACTCGCTTAGAATTCTTTTTCAGCATCTGTTTCAACTTAAATGAATTTTTCATATACATATTTGTATTTTTTTTTAAATTTAAATATATATGTATATATGATTATATATATGTGTGTATGTATGTATGACTGATTCAAAAAAACTATAATGTCTTATTTTAATATTGTATTGCTTCCATAAGCAAGTGTTATCTGCTAATTTCAACAGGTGATCTAAACAAACAAAAAAAAACAGTGGAAATCGCTAAAACCTTAATAACTTAAATCAATAATTAGAACTGCACTCTTTTAAAATATCATTTAAATTCTCTTAAAAAAAGACCAAGGTTATATTTTAAATAAAAAAAAGTTTTAAGTTATGAACCATGAAACAAAAAAAGGGCTCTTTTAAAATTTGTAAAGTAAAGTAAAAAGTATTTTGAATCTGAAATTTGAGCAAATTATTAATTCACCAAGTATAAACAAAAAATCTAGTTGAATCGAAAATGAAAGACATTTTAGGTTTTTTTAAATCAGTGTAATGTATACATTCCGGTTCATTTAAATAAAGACAACAAAAAACAGTGTTTCATGAAATATGATTTTTAATTTTTCACAAAGCTGACAAATCTCCCGATGTATTCTTTAATAAATAAATTTCTTTTTTTGAAAACTTTATAAAAAAAAGTAAGATAACGAATTAATAACATCATTTCATATGGAAATTACACCCATTTCTTATTTTAATTGGTAATAATTAGGAGTTATCATTTAAAGCACATCGCTCTTTTAAATTAATGTACAATTGTGGTCTGGTTCAGAGATTAAAACGAGTCGAGTTATTTTCATGAATATCGAGTACTCGCTCGAAAAAAGCGGGTTTGACCAAAAACAGTCTAAACACAACCAATACCCTTACGAGTTTTCAGTATCGAGTATGATGAATTGTGTACAACACACAAAAAAGCGAGCACAGCGATCATGGGCAAAACAACCAAGATCAGGATGATCTGATATAAAGGATTCATGTAATAAAATATGTATTCTAGATTTATGGGTTTTGGGTTTCTTAAAATAAATATGAATACAATTTTTGTTAGCAATGTTTTATGATTAGGTAACAAATAATTGCATAATATTTAGTTGAAATGAACGAAGTTGAGACAAATACAAATTAAGTAGGCAAGACCCAAACGGTAATAAATTTGGGAGCTTAAGTATTAAATTTTTGAAATTACAATATACAAAAAAAGGATAGAAGCTTTTTGTTGAACACTTATATCCTTAACACCATAATCGCAGAATTTCTGAAGACTTTTATATAAAAGTTAGGTATGTAAATACATTTGTCTTTGATATTGATGATAATTTCTTGATTATGTTTGTTCATACATGTATCTCTCTACCTGCTAACAAACTTTTGAAAAAATATATTCAATACGAATGCAATTTTCTTAAACTTGCCAATTTCAGTTTTCAACCACCCAACGCTCATCGGAACAATGTACAGATAAAATAACCTATCCCTAAAACCAAAACAGTCGTGACTTTTCACGAGCACTTTTAATGAGTTTGAGTAGAATCTAGCTCTGCTTTGTATTAGTTGGACTGAGGACATGTTGAAAAATTTACTGAGAGCGTTCACTACTGATGGCTGCCCAAATTAGACCTGTGTCAATCGTGATTGATTCGGTCTTTATGACCCGTTCATCAAAAAGATTGAGTGATTGCAATTGTATTAAACCAAATCAATCGTTCTTAATGTCAATCGTTTCATCATGCTGTCTTTCGTTTTAAAGGAAAAGAAATATGTTTCGTTCATCCAACTTATTCTCATTCAAATGAAATGATATAAAATGGGAATTAGACATAGCTTTGAAACAATCAATCAATTATTTCAATACTAATTGTTTAAAAGACCGAAACTGAATGAAAATGAAGTACCTTAACCTTACCTACTCTACTGCAAAAAGTTCCATAAGGTTCCACTCGCTTATTTTCCATTAAAAACCAAAATGAAACAGAAACCTAAATGATTAAAAAAGTGAACGATTGGAATAGAATGAAATTTGTCCATTTTATTCGCATCCAAATGAAACAGATACCAAAATGATTGAAAAAATGAACGATTGAAAAGAACGAATCATTGAACTGAACGACATATGAACGATTGAATCTTTTAAAATGAACGGTTGACACACCTCTAGCCCAAATAAATACTGAAACGTAACGTTGTTATGCTTCAAGCTTTATAAAGTTGGTACTCTCTACCATAGTCATTCTTTCAAACAACAAGCGCCATCTATACGTCAGGTCGTAACAACGCTCGTAGAGATAAAACGATCGAAAATGTAATTGTCTGATATTCGAAAATACACATTTTAATCTCAGGTCGGCATGCGAGTTGAAATAGGATTTTTTGCAACTGAAAGAAATATGACCATTCGACCATTCACACCATTCATGTTAGAATGCATCCATTTTTTATAAACGGCCTTCTCGAGTTGTCTGTTCAAATCTGAGAATTCTCCGATTCGGAAGATTTAAAAACAAATTTCGTGCACATTTTTTGAGTAACTTTTGACACAATTTCTTTGCGAAACAAGTTAAAACTTTTAAAAATTTGGTTTTCCAACACTTTCTTAAAAACTAAGAAACATTTTGTGTGTGTAAATTTGTGTGTTTAAGAGAAATCGCTAACATGAAAACAAGCACGCATCAAAAAGAACGTCAAGTGTGCAGTAACAGATCGCATGCAAATGAACATCCAACGAAGCATGTGTTTTTAATAATTGTCTCCTCCGAACGGACAATCTCACTAGGGCTGATATATGAATGTTTTTTTTTTACAGAACAGAGAATTGTCAAATAAACAAGTAATTACATCAAGTTTTTGAAATACATTATAAATTTAAAAAACTTATGTTGAAGACCATCATTTTTAAATCAGCAGAGCATATAGCAAAAATCACAGTTCGGATTCAGAATTAGCACCAACAAAATGCTAAACGTATTTTTCAACATTTTTCAAAACTTCATATAGAGTCAAATGATGAATTTTGAAGAACTTATGAGAATTTCCAAAAACTAACTGAGATATCAAAATGTATCTGTATCTGAAAGATTAAGGTTTGTATTGTGCAAAATTATCACTTTTTTGTTGTATTCAGCCCTAGCGTTAAAAATACCGTATTTTGTTTTTCTTTTACAGTTTTAAAGACGTATATTTCAAAGACCTGACCAGAAGAAAGCAATTTATTTTGAGAAATGATTGTTTGATTTCTGTGGCACAATATTGACCAATTTTAATGAAAGTTGATGAAAAAATTGTTTTGCAAAGAGTTAATGAAATGAGGGTATCAGAAGTATAACCAAAGTAATTTAACATTATAAAGCCCCCAACCATACTGAACACAGAGAAAGGCGCTTTTATGCTGAGTCAGAATTTTTAAATTTGTTACCACATGCATTTGACTTGACTATCATAGTTATGTAGTAATTTTCCTGTCTTCGATTCACTGTTTAATTAAATTAATGTGTTGTCTATTGAACGGGAGTATATATATTTATAATATATCATTCTTTGTTCAGGGACACTAAAAAACTATTTTATTTTTGTATATATAGTGAACAATTGATTTACTGGCAGGAGAGACCTTTAGACTAAATTGCTATTCACCTAATAACATGGTGAAATGCTTTCTTTACTTGATGGGATATGTCACTATTGCAACCTTGCCGTTTGGAAAACAATGTATATAACATAAGTTTGGTAATTATTTGTTATTCGTGGGCGAAACAAATTATTAAATTTCTTCTTAATGAGCTGAGTTCGTTTGAGTTGAGTCAATATGTATAACAAAAATGCTCGTTACGAAGTGTGCAACACACAAACTGATACACGACTAAAGGATCTATAAAGATTGACATTAATTTTAGTAACTGGGATTTACGTGTCTTTCCTTTTAGCCAACAAATGTATGGTAATTGAAAATAAAGTTTACACTGCCATGTATAGAATATGTGTTTTCATTATATACAAACAAAATACCTTTGTGGCTCATGGTGCATCAAAAATTGGTATATTGGCTTTTCACTTGTATATATATGTAAATAAAACTGAGCACACGGCTACAGAAGAGTTTCAAAATTGTTTTTATGAGCTTGGGGTGGAACAAACATGTTTAAATCGATTGCAAACTCCTGCTCTACGCCTAAAAGACATTATGGTCTATGTTGTAAATTTCCGGCCATACTTCAGGATGCTTCTATTTGGCTTGGCAATGGTACATTTGAGGTTATGCGTTAATCTCAGCTTTCCTGCAAAGTACAAAGGAATGTTTTATATCAGCCTTTCGTGCCAAAGCCTCGCCGAAAATTTAGTGTTAATTTCGTTTATTAAAGTTAGAATTTCTTATGGAATTCTCTTTTTTAACATTTGTATGGCATTAAGTAACATTACTACAGAACTTCGGACTAGTTTCGTGATCTCATTTATGAATATGACTTTTATACAGTGGTAAAAATAATAAAAGTTTCTATTGTTTTGGACATGACCTTGGCGATGATACTATATAGTCAGTTTTATTGGTGAGAACACTTTAAAGCAGCACCAGTTATGGAACAAGCGTTCGAAGATACCACTTAAAATTAAAATAAAACATTAAAAATGTTTAAAAACGATTATAGTCAAAACATTAGTAAAATTAATGGAAGATAAAATAAATGCATTATAAAATTCAAACAAGCTCTTAAGATCTTAAACATTTGCTTGGCTATCATATTTTTTTTGCCTTTAGACTTTTGGCAAAGATCAATCAATTTTTCACTATAAACAATGAAAATAAAATAGTTCTTTTAAAGCCCACACAAATTAAGTATACGCACATACTTTATACAACACATACATAAGGTATGTATAAATACATTAAATATATACATGTACATGTATATTTATGCGTTTATGTAAGTATATATATATATATATTTATATGATTTATATGCATATATAAATTTTGTTCCTTAATTTTATGTTAATATTTATAATATTATTAATGATAAGAAATTTTAGTTGAAAAAAAAATTCAAATTTTTTTTCTTCTTTTATAAACTATGTGTTGTTTTCTTTTTTGTTAAATTAAATTAATTTAAAATTAAAAAAAAACATTTGTTCAATGTTTACCTTTTTAAGTTATTTTTTTTGTTTAGTTTTACTTAATATTTTTTATTATTATTTAATTAAATGTTTAAATAAAAAAAATTAATTTATAGTTCACCGTAGGGCTTTTTCCATTATGCAACAATCTGCAGGTGAAAAGAGTATATTTTTTGGTGGAGATAAGGACGAAAACTTGGGCGCGAGCTTATTAGACGACGTCCTCGTTGGTGGTGGCACTTTCGATGATGTTGATGATGATGAATTACATAGCCGCATCACACTCCACGATGATGAGAATTTATATTGAAATAAGTTTATTAAAGTAACTAGGACTGTTGTTGTTAGAATAATAGGATTACAATCAGAAACAAAATTCATAAAGGTATTGATTGTATTGATACGATTACGGTGATTGCTTGTGAATAGCAATATTTGCAGCAATGATTTAAATTTCTGATAAACGCTTTTGCTTGAAGTTTTCGTTTTGAAACGCAGGCTGTATTTGCCGCTGCTGCTTCTCGCCGTCGCAATTAGTGGTTTTGTTGTTCCTGATTCGTTTGGGAGTTGGTGTTGTTGTTCTACTATCCTTCGACGCCGAATTTTATATAAAGATGGTGCTGCGCTGTTGTATGTGAGTTCTTCATTTTTGACAACTTCATTCGGATGTTTGTCGTAATCATCTAATACAAGAGTAAAATTGTGGGAAAAAAGAAAGAAAGAACAAAAAAAGAATTCGAAGAACATTTAAGGATTATTTTAGTTTATTTAAGTTGGAAAAAATGTAAATGTTTTTAAATATCGTTGGTGGCAAATATTAAATCAAGTTGTGCAAGTTACGTTGATAAGATTTTATATAGTATTTTGTTTATAGTACTGCGCAAGTAATTTTAGCACATTCATATAATAATTCAAGCTATATATTTGCATTATATAAAAAAATCTATTCATATAAAATCAAAATAGTACATAAAGGAACCATCATCACACTAGGGAAAAAGTCTCTTTAGTATTTTCTAGTAAGAAACTTACGTTACACTTGTTCTAATCGGTAGCTCGAAAATATTCAATGTGGTTTTCTTAGTTTTTAATAGCAACTCCAATTATTTTTAAATTATATACATTTCCTTAAAAAATTATATGGGCAAATTTACCAAATCTGTCTTTAAAAATAAATGTATACTTCAGTATTGGGCAGTTAACTATGCTTTCGAATTAAAGGCGCAAAATTTAAAATGATTTAGTGATTTAGCTAATTTTAAACGATTTTAACATCATACTATCTCTTAACAATTTCTTTAAGTAAGAGTATTAATTTTTGCTTTAGGAAAAGTTAAAATCCCGGAATATGTAATCTTTAACTCAAGCAATTTGCTAAATCCATCTGACAACTGTACATTCATTCTTATAAGAGCAGTGGATGGAATGGTCCAGTCAACAACGTATTTGCTGCCTTATTTATTTTTATGAGCTGTCGCTTTTACAACATGTTTGGATGCTCGTTTTTTTAATAGAGGGAAATCAGCAATTTACTAGTAATCAAAGGTTTGCAATTTTGAACTTCCTTAGTAAATCGCTAAAAATTTAGCAAATTACTAACTAGTAAATTGTGCAACCCTTAACAATAGGTTCTTTAAAATTTTGCGCCAACATATTTTGGTTGAATAAAGCAAAATCTGTATTTATGGCACAGTCTACTTGGCAAAACAACTTTTCTTTAAAAAAAAATCTCATTTAAATAGTTATTGATAAACAAAATTTTAATAAAGTATGTTGCTGATAAACGCAGATACTGTTTTATTAAAATATAAGACTGCAAGCAAAAAAAAATTAATCAATGACTGAAAGTTTTTTTCCCATGTTTGCTTCTGCGAATAAAGACTCTTTGATTTGGTAAACTTATCGCGTAGATGTAATTGCAAATGAAAAAAAAATTAATATTAAAAAAAAACTATCGGACGTTTCTATGAAAAAATAATAAAAAGTAAATTTACACACTTAAAAATAAAATTAGATTTTATATCAATTTATGGTAGGGAAACAAAATTTACAAAGCTACGTGAATAAAATAAATATCTACTCAAACTACTACAAAACAATACAAATGACACGTTCGCATACGTATTCATGTATCCTAATTAGTATGGTGATTCCAATTTTACCCGACAAATAAACCTTACTCTTCAATTCCCATAAATAAATATTTTTGTTAGAAACTTCTGTTCTACTTCTGCACGCGTTTACTCAAAAACAACACACACACAGTGCGTAGTCTCACTTTTAGGTGACGACCTGTTTTATATTTATAATTTTATTTATTAATTAAGAAGCAGAAATCGCTTTTTTTGTTCATAAACATGGCATGGGAATTAAAGAGTAATATAGGTCAAAATTTGAAAACCAAAGGCTTTTATTATAAACATTTCAGAAAGGCACTGTTTGGTGTTAAAATGTCATTAAACATGGAATATATGAAAATATACTTTTTTTTTTAATGTGTTACAAGAAATTAAGTGAATTAAGTGGAGAAATTAGATACTGCACCTTTTTTGATTCTTTAATGGTAAACATCGAGTAATCAAAAAAATTTAATTAGTAACTGTTTCATGACTTACGACAAACTTTTAGAAATTTCCATTTTAATTTTGAATCGAAAATCATTGGTAACATTGTTTCACAGTAAATCTCGAATGCACTGTAATTATGTACACTATATATATTACAAAAAAAAATCTACGAAATTCGGGATAAATTGGAATCATAGGTATAATCTATATCTATTTAAAAAATACATATTTGAATATAAAAATAGTAGACAAATTTATAATATGCATTTATGTTTCAATATTGATAGCTAGTATAACTGTAAGAAACCAGTTGGTAGGTAAAACAGTTAAAATAATGGCTCTCCTCTCTTTTTACTTTATAATAATTAAGTGGTTCTCATCATAGCACCAATATGGACCACGCTTTAGAATATGAAATATTTTTGTTTTTTCTTGTTTGTATAGTTGAGAAATTCAAGACGGCAGTGATGCAGTTTAATTGATTTTTTTTTTTGTAAGTAACTTACCATAAGCTTTTTTATTATTGTTATTATTATTTATGTTTATATTTTCTCTGAAAAACGAGTAGTGACAATTGGTTAGCCCGAAAGTATAGAAACTTTCGCGATATGAAAAAATAATTTCTTTTCTTTTGTAAATTTAGACATTTTAGCCAATGCAAATATTACCCATCCCATAGCGCACCCACTGTCGGAAAAAGAGTTAACAATAAAAGAAAAAAAAACAAAAGTTTTTTTTTGTATTTTTTTTGAAAAGTTTCATCAAAATTGTCAAATCGAACAGAGCCAAAATAGGTTTTGTTTTTACAAAATAAAATTTAAAAACAAAAATAAACCAAAAAATTTGATGCATTCAAAATTCATAGCCACAAATGCTGTCCAAAGCAATTTAATCAAAATTTTATAAAATATATCTGCATGGAGGAGGATCTTTAAAGAGGAATAATGAAATAAGAGCAAGCGAGAATTTGTAATTCAGAATTTTATGAAATATATGTTTTTGTATTAAAAGGACTCCAATTTTTTTAAATAAACATACTGTTTCTTTCTCTCTCACTCTTCTGTCTTTCAACTATTCCTTCTAAATTTTTCCTACATGCGTTTAATCGTTTTTTTTTTATAACCAAAGAAGGGAGTGAAAATACTTGTTTTAAAAAACTCAGTTGGATAACTAAAAGAAAGAATTTTTGTTTGTTTTTGATTTTTTTTTGGGTTTTGTTTGCTTTGATTTTTTTTCTTTTTTGTAGTTTTTCTGTTACTTCTCTACTTACTTGTATTCTTAGTTGGCTTATGGGACGGTGAATAATTGCTATCGCTGTTATTAACAGCGACGCTATTTATATTAGAAGGACGTGGTGAAGTTTTATGAGGTGGATAGAAATGCGGGTGAATACCAATTGTTGATATAGATGTATTATTTAAAGCGCCCGGATCGCTGCCGTCTTGGTCCCCATTATGATTATTATGGTTACCCCAGTCGGGCCAATTTATTGTGCTTTGCACAACGTTACTGCTATTTGTATTAATATTTGCCATTGGCGCAATAAAACCCCCATGCATACCATTCTTTTGTGATGGATGTTGCTGTGAAGACGGCACGTTATTGATTCGAATGCCAGTCGGATGTTGTCCATTGATGCCATTCATTCCACCACCGCCACCAATGCCGATACCGTTCATGCCCATGTTACCATTACCAATGTTGTTGGGTTGCTGTGATGGTTTTCGGTTGTTGTATTGGTCGATATTGGTGTTGATAGATGTGCCACTGTTTCCGTTGATCATCAGACCACCATTGCCGCCGTTAATAGCACCACCACCCATGACAGGCAATTTAGGCAGTGGCAATTGTCCAACACCATTTATATTTATATTATTATTGTGCTGTTGTTGTTGTATTGCGGTATTGCTATTAATGTTCCCGCTATTGCCACTGTTCACGCCATTGTTACCAATTCCTCCTCCGCCGCCGCCACCACCGCTACTACCATTCCCTCCGCCCATGTTGCCATTCGTTCGATTATTTTTATCTTCTGGTGCACAACAAACTTTAAAGACAACTTTCATGTTGTTCGTTGAACACCGACCTCCTATCCGACGGTAGAGATCGTCTTTTGATGATGTCGCTAGAAAAAAGTTTGTGATATTAAATCAATCAAAAATCTTTATAAATTATATAAATATTAAATTGTAGTGCTATTTTTTTTTAAACTATTGACACATTAGTAATTTAAAAATTAAATTCACAATATAAAACTTGGTTCAAACAAAATAGAACAAACAATTTTTGTTTTTATTTTTTTTTTACTTACAAATGAAATAGTAATCATTTCCAGGAAGGAACTCCAAACCACCTGGCTGTGGGGTGAATGGCCGGAACGTTATTGTAAAAAACATAAGTCTTTGTGGCTTATCACAAATGGCTATGACACGCGGATCAGCATTTGTTATTCGACATGTTTCGTATTCAACTTTCGATACATTATAAATTATGTATTTTTCCGTTTCGTTTTCAAATGTGCCAGGCTCATAGACGGGACAAATTATGTGCACTTGATCGAATTCAAAGGCAAGATTACCTTTATTCACATCGATAATATGGTCTGTGTTATCTATACGAAATCTGTAAACGAAAAACAATATTGAACAAAAGTGATTAGTTTTAGTTATATAAGATTAATTTCACATTTTTTAACATCTATTAAATATACTCGTAGTAGCTGTGACAGACGTAGGGGCAGTCAAAATTAATTAAATAAGAGCTGTGTCTCCTAATTTGCTGACTAAAGTTCAATCGAATGATTGCGTGATTGGTAACTTCAATAAATCAAATAAAAGTTTTATATATCTTTTCTATCGGACTAAGTAGTAAACCTATATACAAAAAATAAAGCAACATTGCCTAAGAAGCCGTATTATGTGTAAATTTAAAGCTTAAACCTTTATAAACTTTGATCAATGGGCAGGCAGATCAAAACACGGTTATGTATTAAAGAAGCATCTAACTAAAGGACTTGGGTTGTTTTCAAGACCAATTCCAAAGGTACAGATGTCTTGTGTTATTTGATGTTTTTTTCAAAATTTTTGGTTAACACGTTTAAGTCTATAACATCAACAAGAAACAATTTTAGTATGTTGACGCCATATGTAAGGAAAAAGTAATTACTTTGCTTGATAAACAAGGATAAAATGTAGGAAAGCAATCCTGTATAAAAGTCAACAGTGAATTGATTTGTTGATGGAATTATTTTGCTACGCTTTGTTGAGCTTAAAAAATTGACATAATAAGCATATTCAAATTTAGTCGCGCAGTGTCTCTATTCCGTAGTGATTAGTTATGTTATGTAATGTAAAAATCAGGTCTTATGTCTTATTTAGTGTAAAGGGTTAGGTAAATGTTTGGAACTCTTTACCGTTGATGGATGAATTTATAAATACTTATAATTTTGTTTACGTAATTCTTGATTGATCACGCAAATTGACACTAGTGATGAAAAAAAAATACTTTTGAAACATAGCAAATATTTGTATCAAGAGCAAAACAAAGCCTTATCCCTTTCTTTTGTACTGCATGCTTAGCCGCATCACTCGCACGACTCGTATCACTACCTAGTTGTAGCCAAGGTAGCACTTTGGCATTTAAAATGCCGAAATGAATATTTCATTGACGTTTGATTTTGTTTTTAATTTTATTTTTAATTCGCTGTAAAAAGATGAAGAACAAGCTTTGAGAATTGAAGTAAGCTCTTTAAGGCGTTTATTTATGTCAGCAGTAATCATACTTTGTTCAAAACGGTGTAAAGATTTGTCACACCGCACGGTAAGATAAACCATGAGATCACCAGAAAAAGGTTTATAACAAATAACATTCCCGATACAGTATCTTTGCTATATTTAACATTATTTTCTTGCTTTTGAAGAAAGTTCAAAATTAACAACTACAGAATCACTTTATAGAACTACAGAAATAATGGAAGAAGTTTTCCATTATTCAGGCATTCACAATATTTATTACGCTAAATTAATAGCCGAAGTTCTTTAGGCTTGGGACAGAATTGCGAAACATTTATAAACACAAATATTCAATTACAATTATGTACTTGAAATTGTCGATTATTTTTAATTGTTATTGAAGAATATTAATTGCAAATTATATGTTATTGAAGAGCTAATATAATTACATAAATATAATTGAAAATAAAAGTAATGATCAAAAAAGCAGTATATGATTACACAAAAATGTAATTAAATATTATTTTCGTCAATTAAGTTTGCAAGATAATTTAATGAAATGCTTAATTTATTTGAGTATGTTGCTTTGAAATAATAAATAAATAAGCATTCCTCTGAAGAACTTGAATTAACCTATTACATTTTATAATTTCTTGTAATTATTAATACAATTACTTATAATTCAAATAAAAGTTAAGATGAATTACGAAAAGAAATCATTGTTCAACAACTCTGCTTTGGGATTAATACAAATATGACAATAATTGTAGTTTGTATTCAATACGACAACCGAAGATGCTCATACATAAGAAACATTCTTTTTTTTAATTTCTTGTATCATAAACAAAATACTTGTTTTTTTTAAATATATATAAAATATTGATAACAAAAATATTCAGTATTATTTTAAGTGTATATCCATACCTTAAACAAAATTAAAGAGATACTAAGTGACGGAATTCTTTAAAAATTAGGTTAATGAGATGCAAGAGCGAAAAGCCTACGAAACATCAAGGCAGAAACATTTCTACAGAACACTACCAACAGAACCAACGACATTATGAGTTGAGTGGGTGGTTGGTTGTACTATCCACCCTTATGTGAAATCACAGACTTACCAACATAAACACACAATAAATGTATATTTAAATCAGAATTCTCGTAGGTACTCTTTGCTTCCTCAATCATATCCAGCCTTCGCGCATAGTTAACTTTTTTTACTCGCATTGCCGCAAAATTTTCAACACTCTCAGTATGTTATTAAAAAAAATCAGAAAAGAAACCTTTTCAAATAAATATTTTTTAACATACCATGGATGGAGTCAGTATTTCAATCTGAAGGAAATTCATTTAGTTATTATAAATTGAAAAAATCCATAAATATCCTTAAAACTCTAACCTTGCGACCTGACAATTTTAAATCTGACTAGCAGACAAACCCAACCTTCATACATCGACCTCGTATGAAATATTAAACATGCAACCAAACACAGCTTTTATTTTTGCTTAAATGCTGAAATTTGATCAGACCATCATCGGAGAGTTTAAATTTTGTTCTTATTACTACATATGGAACACTGACCGGCAGCACCAGATATTTTGGTTTCATTTTAGAAGAACCAGGATAAAACCATATAATCTTTGATGTTAGGCAAAGAGAACGTACGAATAACTCAGAAACTGATCACACCGGCTCAATTAACTAAAGACGTTATATCAACACGTATATGAACTTTTCTGTCTTATGGTCATAAGATTAAATTAATACAATATTTAGCAGTTTTTCTAGTCTCAAGTTCCTGTTGTTAAACAAAAGGCCGTTGAACCAATTCAAAAACCTAAAATGTAATTTTTTGACTTGAGACCTTTTTATTTAACGTCAACAAAATAATCATTAAATTTTCAATTTTTTGTTTTTTATTTTCTTCCCGATTTTTGTGTGTTCCAATACAATATTTATTAAGAAAAGAAGGATCATAAATTAAAGGGCTTTTAAAAGGTGTTCACTACAAATTAGATCTTCAAACCAATCAAAGCCCCATTCTGGATTTATGTATGTCTTTTGATGAATCAATAAGTCCTAGTTTTCCGTTAATGTTTAATCAATACAATTTTGACATGGTGTATTCAAAGTTTTGAAAAGTTTATAACAACAGTGTCAAATATGTATTTTCTTAATAGTCTTTGAAGCAGACGGCTGTTAATAAGCAAAGAGACTTATAGTTTCACAGAAAGGTGATTATGTTGCCATTTTTATAGCATTGATTTTCAAAGTTTTTCATTCACATAAACCAACCATTCATTCATATCAAACAGTCAACAGCAAGTATTTTATCTGAGTCCTCTCCATAATTGGAGAATTTTGATGCAAATAAGAGATTCAGCGATAGTTTTGGCTATTTGATTGAAATTCAAAGACGTTGGGTTTTTTTTTATTTGCATTTCGAGCACAAGTGCACCCAATAATCAGTAAACGATCACTTCTGAAAGTTAGGAAAGATGTTGCGTTCGGTTTTTTGAACCTTTGTTACATATGAGTGCTCGGATATACTCCAAGGTTTTTACAATATTTCAAGATGTCTTCACTTTTTTCGAACTGGCTCCTTTTTTCCTACACACAGTCAACAAATCCGTCCAAAGTAAAAGCTTTGAGAAAGCCATTTATGTTTTTAGAATGCATTTTTATTTTAAGCTAAGAAAATGTTTTCAAAATCTTTTGCATTTCTATTTGCGACAGGCAAAGAATCGTTTAAGATTTTCCTAGGTTCAATGTGGGAACAGATACTTTTTTTTTTTGGATAAACGCAACATTTTACACGGCATCCGTACTATAAGTGGCTGGGACGAGACACACACTAATAACTCGTCTGTCGACTAAAACTTTAACAAAATATTTATAACAATATTTTGTGTAGTATAAATAATTTGAAGTCAATATCTTTTCTTATTCTCCTAATACTTGAGCCGAAACCATTTCTTGTTTCGTGTTGTGTTAAACTCAAAATTAACAACAATATTTTGAATATGATGAAATAGTTTGATTTTGAAATTTATTTCTGTTAACGAGATTTTTAATCAAAAACCAATTCTTACTTCTCAGTACCATTTCTTGAAAGTTTTTATTTCTAATGTACAAAAATACACGTAAGGTTTTACTAAGAAAATTTTTCACAGAATGAAATAATTTTGAAGTCAATACCTTCAATTATTCACGAGATATCGAAAATCGAATATCTGTGTTTACCAATTTTGCGTACTATTTTTTGTCGATTTTAATTTTTATGAATAAAACTGACTTTTGTGCTTTTATATAAATTTTACTGAATGTCGAAGACAATATTTTTTTCTTGTAAGATGCAATTGGTTTGACGCCAATATTTTTAATTATTGAAAAGACGTTCGACTCGAAAATCAAATTTTACCAAGTTTGAATAACGTTTTATAGGTTTTTATTTAAAAAAAAATGTGAATTGAATTTTTTTTCCAAATTTTACTAAACATTATTTTTCGTTGGATAAAATTGTTTTTTTTTTTTCGTAAAATATTCGAAGCGAAAATTATTTTTCACCAATTGTTTTTTTTTCGTCAAAATTATATTAGTTTGGTATCACGCCACAATACATACAGCCCAATTATAAACGACAATTCTAGGGGAAATATTTTCCTTTTCCCTTCTCTCTCATTCTTAATAAAAATTATTATTCCAAACAAGTTCGAAAATGGGAAAAACTACTCCGGGAAAAAAGTAGCTATTCTAAATGTCAAAAAAAGGGAAAATACGAATTCATTTGACGAGAGTTTGTTCCCGACACTTGAGCTGGAGAGTTACGAAAATAAATGTAAGTTTTTCTTTTTGTTGCAATAATAATTGATAACATTTCAAATATGTAAGGGTCAAAAACAACAAATAAGGGTCAGCTTCAAATACTTTTGAATTTGATGGAAGCTCAACTATATTACGTGTGGCTTCCAAAAGAAAACAAAGGAGGAAGTGGCATTGTTTTGGCAAATGGTGGAAAATGAGCTGAACGGAATGGAAAAGAGTAAACACTTAAACAAAAATTTAGTAGATTTATTTTTATTAACGTATATATTTATGTATTTGCATGTACATACATAATCATAGGTTTGGAGTGATCAGAAAAAATATGTTCGATCAAAGGCGGCTGCGAACCTGAAAGCAAGGAATTAGACTGGTGGTGGACCAAATAAGTAGCAACCTTTTTCGGATTACGAACAGGTCATCTATATTTCGATTGGAATGAAAGAGTCCGTAGAAGATGTTCCTGCAACAATGTTTGGGCCGGACGTAAGGAAAAAGAAATCAAATAAAGAAAATTTAGAGCCAGCAAAAAAAGTCCCTAAAGGATCTTCTAACAACCCTTGAGCTTTGATGTTCTTCTAACTCCTCTTCAAACAAGATTCTGTATTACTATCTGTATACTAAAATTTATTTGAAGTCGATAACTCCACTGGTTCTTGAAACGTCGTGAAATGTCAAAATTTTCAATTCGACCAATCGAACCGATTACAAAAACGTTCTATGGAGAGTTAAAAATACAAAATAAATATCATTTCAATTACTTTGCAAAACACACATAACGGCAACGTAATCATATAGAAAAGGAGAAAAGAATCTATGCGACTAACATGGAAAAACAGGACATCGAAAACAGAAACGAAAACCTTCCTTCCCAGTTCATCTTCTTTTTTCTTGCTCCCTGTCTGATTTTTGTTTTTCAAACAGAACACTTAACCTAACCATAGCTTTTCAAGAAAAGATAAGATAGAGTGGTGCGAAGCAGAGTGACCACATTTCTTCTAACTCATGTTTTATCCTACCTCACGTTTACCAACCATCAAAGCAGAACTCCTCATAAATGGTTAGCAAGATTAATCTATGTGTGCAAATGCACGCAGCGATTTTATAGAAGGGAAGTTTGTTTATGTTTCCGACAACAGCAATCATCAATACGAACATCACAACGACAGGATACGATACTCATCACGTCACCAACGCAACAGCGAAGCAAAAGTACCCCACACAAATGTGGGAAAGAAAATGAAAAAAGAAAAGTCATGATAATGCTCAAATCAATAGTTATTTTCATAAAATAATTAAAACTCGAATTGAGAATTTTTAGGATTAAAAATATATAATTTGCAATTTTCGCGTGGTTTTTAAAATATGGGTCTCAACCATGAACCATGAACTAAGAAAATTTTGTTCGAAGTCACTTTTTGGACAAAATTTGTAATATATATTCAAAATTTGTAATTTATATTCAATCATTACATGCTATTATTTAAAAGGTGTAGTTTTGTACTTTGCATATGCTTAATGCTTTATCAAATTGGTTTTTATGTTTTTACAATTTCAGCCGTATTATAGGCGTGTACAAAATTCAAAAAATTATTCAATATTTTCATTTATCAATTCAAGATACAATGGCGCAAAACTTTAAAAGATTTAGTTAAATGTTGAAGCCATTTTTAGCAAATTTACTAAGATCAAAAGATGATGTACCTAATTTTAACATCTTACCATCTCTTAACAATTAGCTTAAGTTGAAATCACGGAATGGCTACTTTAACTCTAAAGTCAAGAGTTTTAACGAACTTTCACTTTTTAGACATGTTTGGATGCTAGTTTTTTAATAAAATGCAATTTACTAGTTAGCAAAATGAAAAGAAAGGTTTACAATTTTGGAGTCCCTATTAAATTACTAAATATTCAGCAAATTGCGAATTGTGAATCCTATTTTAAAGATTCATAGGTATTTCTCTAAACTTAAACAAAAATTTCGATTGTCACATCATTATATGTTTAGATAAGTGAAAAATATGGTTATAATTTTTGAAACCAAATACACAGCCCAATACTGTTTAAGCAACATTTAATTTACTGATACTGAAAATTTCGCATCAAAAAATAATATTGGTAATACTAGATACTAAAATAATAGTAAATTTGCGAGAATTATTCTCTATTCTATTTACTTGAACGTATCCCACAGTCAATAAAATGTGATAATTTCAAGAAAAAATGTGGCTGGGGTTTTAGCCACACTTACCATTCGTGCTAGTCTGTCCATTTTTGTAATACGAGATTTACAGTCGAAAACCAATTCCTACCAATTTTAGTAGAATTTCTTGAAAGATTTACATTACATACTCAGCAAATAAATGTACAGAGTAGAGACACAGCACCTTGAGCGACAACACAAGACATTAATACAGGACAGAAGGACAGAGGAGAAAAAACAACAGACAGAAAGAACACATGACAATAGCACGCAGTAGGTTTCGAGACTGTCTACTAACCGCCCTCACTATTATCGGTGACCGTTTGGATTTTTTTTAAAGAATTATCTTGCTTTATTAACAAAATCATTTTAAAGACAATACCTTCAATTATTCACGAGATATACAGAATCGAACATCAATATTTACTAATTTGTGTAATACTTTGTAATTACTAATTTGTGTAATACTTTGTATAGATTTTAAGTTTTATAAAAAAAAAACACTTTTTAATACAAAAAAAAAATCAAATTGTTTGAACAATATCTTTTATTTTTGCCAAGACATTGGCATTTTTTCCAACTTTTGGTATTGTCTTTTGTTTTCTTTTTAGATTTTTTTTTTGATTAATTCGAGAAGACAATTATTTTTTTTCAGTTTTTGATTTATAAAAAAATAGCTTTTCTAATGTTTTCAAAATTATATCAGTTTGGTATCACGTTTCAAGTCGCTACGTTATTGGTTCATGAAATATTTTATTTCGACAAATCGAAACGATTACAATAAATCCCTATGAGAAGATAAAAAGAAAAATGTTATGTTTCGAATGCAAATTCTTACTAATATTCTAATTGTGAAATTGTAAGTAGAATGCAATACTACCAAATTACTTTACAGGGTGATTGGTATAAGGTGCACTAAAAGGCTATAGCGAGTAGGGTTTGTTAATACTAGAAGAAAAATTGTATTCGAAAGGGATTTTAGATCCTTTTAGCAACCTTTACAAACATTGACTTTGAACAGAAAAAAAAAACAGTAAAATAGCTTTTTCTAAAAAAAAAAACACTTGTTTGGTTTTGCACGAATATTTATTTTTATAGGTCAACATTTTAGAAAATATCTCTTTCCCGCGAAGGAAATAGCTCTCAACTCCCGTAAACGGTTAGAAGAAATGTGTCCTACAATATTCAAAAAGTAAATAATTCAATAACAGGTTTTCTCTCATAGACTGATTCTAGTGTATGAGGGAACGAATGAATCTTTAATATTTACATTCCGACGTAAGATATATTTTAACCGCCCTTTAAAGGCTCAACAACACCTGCATAACACCAATGAAGTTATAGACTATGATGCAAATTTAGAGACAGTGATTGTGTACTATTCCATAAACCAAATTAATTAGTTTTCCTTATATTTTAATATCAAAACGTAAAATTCCCTACATGTTGGATCAAAAGGATCAATTCTAAAAACAATATTTCGGTTTAAGTGCTTTTATGTTTCAAAATTAAAATCGGTGATGATTAAAAAAGTACAATTTTGATGAAAATAAATATTTAGAGTTGTTATTTTAAAAGTGTTTGCATACACTTGTTAATCCCAGCTAACATTTGATACCAAAACACATTTTAAATTATAGCTTTTTGTTTTGTTTCAGTTTAAATGTGTGTGAATAAAAAAAAGAAAAGAAAAACACACATATTTTAAAGCGTAAAAGTTTCATTAATACGTAAACTACCCGTAAAAAATAAGATGCAAGTATATCTGAACTCCACACCTCGATTCTAAGATAAGAAAAATTAATACAAATATCCTTAATTCGTATTACTAGCCTTTTAACTTTTAAACTATAAGTCCTACATACAAACTTTTTTTTATGAAAAGAAATATTGGTTGATTCCCTTTCAAACATAAATATCTTAATTTTTTTTAAGATGAACCGTTTTTTCAGTTATTTAAAAATGTGCGAGAAGCACACCATTTAAAATATTTTATATTAATAAAATCGGATTGGTATATATTTTGTCTCGTGAGAACTTTTTTTTTGGCGATTAAAATATCAGTTGATGAGGAAAGATGTTTAATCAATATTACTCAATAATCATCACTCTAAAAAAAACAGGACCGAGATCACAATCAAATTTCCCTGCTTTTTCATCAACATTCATACGGAGCTCGAGCCGCAGCCAGTACTACACATAATTAAGAGGTAAGTGAGAGAAATCAATTGTTGGCTGGAATGGTACAGGGATGACGTAT
The DNA here is from genome assembly GCF_945859685.1 of Eupeodes corollae. Lineage (NCBI taxonomy): Eukaryota > Metazoa > Arthropoda > Insecta > Diptera > Syrphidae > Eupeodes > Eupeodes corollae. Next base: position 4,466,598 of record NC_079150.1, read on the forward strand.
TGAATTGAATCTTATATCAATTACATGCTAAAACAATTTCCACTGCGTTATTTATAAACCCAATTAAATAGTTACCTTAGAACCTCAGGCTAAGTGGAGACCCAATGAAAAGGCGCTGTTAAATTGTACCAACGTTCCTATTGCTGACCTTACACAATTCACAGGTAACTTATCATTCAAAACATATCCAAGCACGGATCAAAAATTTAAGTTTTGAAGATTAGAAAAAAAAAGGATCCTGTCCTATAGATCTTGGCTAATTTGAAAACACTTGATGAGTAAAATTTTGTAAGCGTATACAAAAGATTGATAGAAAGAGAAATTAGATAATGTTATTTAAATTTTGTAATGCTGACCGAGATAAGACCACATTAGGTTTAAGAAGAATAGTCTCAGATAGAAAAACACAGATAGTTGGAGTATTGTCGAAACTCTATTTGATAGCAAATCCTTATCTTGACACAATAACTTTGAGCGAATCACATTTGTATGTTTTTTCCTTGATTGGCCCTATACCTGGCTCTTAAACATCATGGATCAGCACCCAAATGCAGAAAAGTTATAAAACATAATCCTTTGACACACTAACGGTGAGATGCCATTCAAAATATGAGTATTCCAATAAAATAGGGACCCAAAACACAAAATAGAAAAGCAATTCAATGGTTTCGAGGTAAGAACAATAACCTCTTTCTCAAAACCGAAAACATCAATGAGCTATGAGTCACAAGGACTAATCAGCCACTTAAAACATCTTACATGGCGTCACACCAAATTTTGATGATAAATAAAGGGTTGAATATATTGGAAAAGCTTCTAAATCTTGCAAAGAACAACTCAGAGCAGATTTAATCTTTGATGGTCAGACCACATAATAAAATACTCGAAAATTTATTACCGACTCGGGCTGATTTAACCGAGTGTAATATGCGCAACTTATTAGAAATAGAAGATACTGTAAACTACTTTCGAAAATGCTCCCAAAAAAATAAAAAGAATATATTCAGAAAAGGTTTTTTAAAAAATTTAATGTTTAATGAATGAAGTCAAATTGTACGGATTGTGCAAAATTAAGCTTAGATATAGAACTATTATAACTAACGAAGATAATTTATTATTGTTCATAAAATTGTTAAACTTTCGTTTAAATATTGTACTGTAAATAAATCAAGGGCTTATTATGTTCATTGTGTTTTATTGTCAATCATTGTCAATTGCAGATGGCAATTTCCATGCTAAAATAATTTGTGTTAAATATTATGTGGTATAATGTTCATTCTACTGTAATTCAATCAAATCTGTATCTATCTGTCTATTATAAGATTTGGAAGATACAGACAAAATTGGCCTTTAATAATAGAATGATCTAGTTATCGCAAATCTTAAATGTTTGTGGTGTCTATGTGCACAATTTTCATTGATGAAGCTGCTGATGCTTTAATGTAAAGCATCCTTAGCTCTTTCCTTCAAAAAAGTGTAAATATTTATTCACGCACCAAAATGTGCACGCAAAAATGTTCGAACTGTGAAATAGTTAAATAGGAAACTTTTGTGACTCTTGGATTAAAATACATTACGAAATTTATTTTTGTTTACTTTTTTTTCATTATTGCTTTTGTGCGCCATCAAAATAAAACACCAACAAGAGGACTCAAATCCTTTTTCTCATTTTCAGTTTAAATTCTAACCCAACATTGCGACATCATTCATCAACTGATATACCAACATTATTGTGAGAGCAAGTGACGAAGATGGGAAGTGGTGATGATGATGGTGATGTTGATGACGGGTGGCAGCTACACCAGCATTAACGCAGTATACTAACAAATACAGTTTTTTTTTGTATTAAATAGGAGTAAGTCAATAACCTTTGACTTCACCAACAAAAAAAGAGTAGAACTAGACACCTTGCCATCCTAGTGGTTTAAATCATTTATGCTTACCTTACCTTATCAATACGTCAAATAGAAAGACAAACAATAGTAGTGACAATAGCATACTAACAAAATATATTTTAAGGTTTTTAATGTCTAATGTCCTAGTAAGTTTACATTGGGTACATTTCTGCAGTTAAATGAAAATATATATGAAGCTTAAATTAGGAACTTTGTATTGGTAGGAAAACCTTACTCACAGGCACATGCTTGTTTTATTTAATTATAATTGCAAAATAATTAGACTGATTCTCAATAAATTAAAAATATCTTCAATTTTCAACGTATTTTGTTTTTTGGTTAAAGCTTTTTTGATTAATTTCACTGTTCAAGTTTTGATTTTTTAGATTGGGCCGCTCAGCGCCTTCTTCTATTTTCTATACAAAATTGTACTGGTGCTTTTCTCACGATTGCTTTTTCTTTTTTTATCATAAGAACATGAACATACATAAATCATTCTTTTACAAGACTCCACAATTGCATACGACTATGTTCTCCTACTCAAATGTGTTGAAAAAAGTCAAATGTTTAATCGGCCGTATTTAGGTAACTGTCGGAGCGGAATTTTCTCCGCAACGCATTTTTCGTCGGAAACTCAATTTCGGTTCGACGTACCTTTCATCAGAAGAGATTTTACAGAATTTCAACGACGCATTACGTTGGATATAAGTTTCAGGCAGAGATTTGCAAATTAACCGATAATCGAAAATACGATTTTCAATTTCATTACGCAAGCGTTTTCAAGAAATGTAATAAGATGCACCGGTTTGTAATTCAAAACAATCGAGCAAAGTCCCATTCCTATATTCAGACATATGTTTACAAAATTGTATACACAGCATAATTAATTTATTTTACCAAATTATTACAAACAATAATAATAAGAAAGGGATTGCGTAGGATTGCCGAACACAACGAGCTAAAGCCACGAAATAGAAAAAAAAAATTGAGAAACGAAGATTCTTCTTCCAGATTCAAGAAAAAATTTAGCTTGGATAAAAATAAGCTTGCTTTTGCCTCGGTCTCCGAAAGCAGTTTCCGCAACAAGAACCCGTCGGAGGACTTCGGAGAAAAAACTCTTTGTATCTGTCAGAAATAAAACCGTTACAAGTTCTCAATCGCAAAATCGCATTTAAATGGCATGCGATGAATTTTTGTCGGGGAGAATATCCGACAGAAGATCGGAGAACTACCGAAGCAAAATGTCTCATATTCGTAGGAAATCGAAGAAAATTTCGCTCCGACGAATATAAGACGAATTTGTCAATACAAACAATTTTCAAGGAAAAGTAATTTTAAAATACGAGCTGAATACGATGGCGTGGTATAAAAAAGATTAAAATGGGAAATAGTTGAATACGCTAGATTTTAACATTTTTAACTTTAAGAGAAAGTTGTAAGGAATTTGTAAATTATTGCAAATCACTAACAAGACTAAGTATTACAATCTTGTTATAATAAATATTCACCTTTTGTGTGCACTTATGTATCTGTTACTACTCTCAACTTGCTCGAAGTTAATTTTATATTTAATTGTTATGTTATCATTTTTGTCATATTTTGGCAAAACAAACTGAACTTAACTAAATAGAAAAATTTGTTGAAGTGTTGTAAATTTACTTACATGCTATTTGACGTGTTCCAGTGCATGTAAAATGTCTTGGCACAATTCGATACAGTTGACAAGAGTACCGTTTCTAAGCATACTAATGTTAAAATGGTAAAAAACGATGTGGCCTTAAGTCCAGGTAAGATTCGAAAACGAAATTGTGGTGTATGGTGATGATGGTGGAGGTGATGGTATTGCTGCTGCTGTTGTATCTGTTGGTGGCTTGAACGCTGTTGTAACAATTTTGTTCTTCCTGATAACAGGCTTGATGCTGTAACAGCTGATATTTGCTCTGCAGATCTAGCGTTAATAGTAGTTGATTGTGTCGCCGTCGTTGGTAATGATGACGACACAATTCGTGATACTAGCGGTTCAGATACTAATTTGCTAGTTATTGTTGTGCTAACAGCAATGCATGGTAAAGTAGCTGCTGCTCTAGTTAAGGGAAATAGTTTTGTTATAATTGGTGCTTTTGTTGTTGTAGGTGGAGTTGTTGATGTGGTAGGTGGTGGTGGAAAAGGTGATCGTAAAAACGTCCTAGATAATAAATATTGTGATCTCTGTTCCGTAATGCCTAACACTTTTGAAGCGGTTGTTGCTGACGAAGATAATGATCGTAGAGGTGACGCTGCTGTAGATGATCGAGGTGGACGCTTTTTACTACCACCTAACATATTATCATTACTTTTCACTACCATTTTGTTTATATTCTGAATATAATCTTTAGACATAGTTTAATGCTTCTCTTAAGTGTTGTTGATGTTCGTTATTATATATAATTATGTATATACGTATATTAAACTATATAAACTCCTTATTTATTTCTAATGTTTGTATTTACAAAATTTATTAAATTCATCGTTGAAGAGTTTGTTTATGTTGTTATCTATTATTTATAATATTCTTTTTCCCGATGTTTTAATAATTCATCCAGCAAGTGTAATTTCCTAGAAATAAAAGAAAAAAAAATATTTATTTAGATAATTTTTCATAGAAAATATGTTTTAAGCTTATTTTGTATTTTAAGTTTAAGTTTGGCAAATATTTCAATCACCGGGGCACTACACACATTAATAATACGTTGTGATATTTGTTTTAAACAATCAGAAGAAGAGGTTGTCATATATAAGGCCATACTAAAATAGTTTTGTAAACGCATTCAATTTTCAGGTCCACACTGTATTAAGTTATGTCCAGGAATTTGTAATTTTTTGTTCACAACTTGGAGTGGAAAATAGGGAGGATGAAATATTGATAGTGATAAATACTGCAGAACATATAATTGACTTTTTTTTTAAATATAATATGCGCACACTTAATTGGATATTAATACCCTTATTATGCAGAGGCACAGTGTGGGCACTAGGAAACTTGAATTCTTAATATTACAATGACAGGGAAAGACAGAGTTTGGTAAGGCATTCCACATTCGCGTAGTACGGATAAAGAACGAATCTCTGTATTTGACTGGAGGGTATACTAATGAGCATTACTAGAAGCGCGAGTATTACTTGAACTGTTTAATTGGATGAAGGCAGATAATTGAACTGATTAAAGAAAAATATCTGTTAAACTATAAATAAGTTTTTACTTACATGCATAAGTAATATTTTGCTTCGAATCTTATACCAAAATCAATCGTTCTTCATTAATTTTACCATCTAAATATACCGGTTGTGCACCAGATTATTTTGTACTTTTGAATAAAATGTATAGGACAACAAAAATAACGCGACAAACAAAATTGTGTCAAGTATTTTAATCCCCTAGGTTCAAAAAAGACTAAAACTTTATTCAGAATTTCGGAATGTCTCAATATAAAATGCAAGAAAACAACTGATTTTACTTTATTGCACGGGCATCCAAAATACCTATTAATGCATAGTAAAAAGAAGTCCGGGTATCAACTCTAAATTATATCTAAGGTGTATGGGTTTTTAAATATATTTTTTAAAACATTGACCACAGTTGTTAAAACTAAATGTTGTACAAGAAAAAGATAATTGCACGTTTCAACGTACGCTGCACTAATGGAAACCCAAAAAATCTCTATAAATAATTAATACTTTCGATATACGCGTACCTATGCATATAACTTATTTACGTGCAAAACTGACGAACCTTTTAAATAGATTTTTTTTTCAGAATGGACAATCCAACTAATTAACAATTTACTGTATCTAGTTTATTTTATTCTGGAGTTTCTTTTATTGTGTTATTTTATTATTTACAGCAAAGGGTAGTATTTAACTGACATAAACATTAAAAAAAAAACTAGAATGGGAAAATAAAAACAAGACACACTTTTTTCAACTTTCAGACTTTAAAATCCTGACGATGAATGACTATCCCAAATAAATGTATTCATTAAGATATCTGCAGGAATTCAGAGGCATAAAACCTTATTCAAACACTGGACATCGCTGACTGCTTTATTGTTAGGAAGTATGGAATCTGTGTAACTGTTTTTTCTCATGCACACATGATTTGAGTCATTAAGTGTGCTCGGTCCTTTTAATCCTTAAAATTTTAAAACATGTCCAATAAAAGAATATAACATACAGTTAATAAAACACATTGAATTCTATTTGGGTACAGAATTTATTGAACACTTGTTTTTCGTTTTAAAAAAGTATATAGAACTAAACCTTTTATTATTCTTATGAATTATTTTTTACATCGGAAGCATAACATTATATAATAACAATCGAAAGAAATTCACTTACAAAATCTGCTTCAATAAGGAGGTGTTATCTTTTAAAAAATATATCAGACAAATCAACATTGAAATTTTAAATTTTTGACGAATTTGTAACGAAAAAAAATATCAACTGCACAGTTTTTTGTATTGTTTTCTATTTTTGGTGTGGCTAGGTTAAAAAATAGTGGTAAAGAAGATATATGTAACCTCACTAAACATTCATCGAATTCTTAGCGATTAATTCTCAAAATTTCCAAACTAAAGTAATAGCAAGTCAATAATTTAGTTATTGTTTGTATAAAGTAGTAGTGTAGTGGCAAGTATTTGTTTAATATTTCTTTAATTGTGATTTTTAAAAGATTCTGGAGTCCATATCTATAGGAACAGTTTATTTTACCCCATTAAATTAAATTAATTGTATTACTTTGATACTGACATCTTTGAGTGGCAGTTCTCCAAAGATTAAGCTTATATCTTTACTCTTAATCATCTTACACTCCATCAGAGACAGCTCTAGTTACTTCATTTTAATCAAAATCATTGATCCTTCATGTCCATGCACATGCGAAATTTACGAAAGCCATTGGGGAAAAACAGTATCAAACAAATTAATCTTGTCGAGGAGCATGTCCAAAATCAATCCTCATTTCTAAGCAAACTTAATTCGTCTAGTAAACCCGACATGCATGGGCAAAAGTAAAGTAGGTTCTCGAGACGACTATGAAGTGCTAGAATTGCTTAACTTTCTTGAATTATCTTATACTCTTATGAACACTCCTGGTGCATCGCGAAAAAAACAAGCGACTTCAATTCGGTCACACGTAGCTGAGTCACCGGGACAAGGCACTAACTGCTTCAAATGCCAAAGCGATCACAAAATATCAGCGTCCTTCGTTTATTTCGCTAAGTATTGATTCTTGTCGGAAATTCATCTTACAAATGCTTTAGCCATTTTCGTTTTCGAGTCTTTAAATAGCGGCATCACTCACTTGTCTACTCCAATCAATCTAGTAGTCCTGAACATTCTTCGAAAGGGAAACCTTCTACCGATTTTCCAGTGGACAACTCAAATGCTGACGTTACCTCCTGTGTTCCTGTTGGTAGTTCCGATTCTTTCTTGTTTACCAACCATTCTCTCGATTTCAAAAATTTGTGCCTACCATTCTCTCCAATGTTCGTTATCATCAGGGTGAACTAATAAAATGCTGAGTTTTACTAGACACAGGGTCACAGTCTTCATTAATTACAGAAGCATTAGCACAACGTATTGGTCTTCGTCGAAAACTTTCTCGGATTCCTATTTTAGGACTTTCTTCTACAAATGCTGGTCACACTAACCTACATATATATGTCAATTTCATTCACGGGTTAGTAACACCGTTCTACAGTGTGATACACATATTTTGAGCAAACTAACTTACCAACTCACTCTGTTGATAGTTCGTCGTGGGCCTATATTCAAAGGAGCTGGAGCTAGCTGATCCACTATACAATATTTCGACTTCGGTAGATGTTTTATTAGGAGCAAACAGAGTTTGGTCGATTCTATAACCAGAACAAATCTTAGGCCCGGAAAAAGACCGTAGGCGCAGAATACTTCCTTTGGATGGGATTACAGAAAAATTCGTTTTTAAATACATTTCTTGAGTTGGCATCAATCAATCCTCTGAGGAAGTTTTCACAGTCAGGATCCAAACAGATAATGGTCGTGAATTAAAAAAAAAAATTACTTAGAGCGACAATATAGAAAATTTATGGAAAATTACTTAAGTCTTGGTCATATGGAACGTAAACCTGATGATGAGACATTTTTATCTTCTACATCATGCGGTGTTTAAGCCCGACAGTTCTACGACTAAGCTTCGGGTCGTTTTTCATGGCTCTGTGAGTGACTCAACCTGGCAGTCTATTAATAGCCATACGTATAGGCATTTCTATACAGAGCGACTTTTTCGGAGTTTGTTTACGTTTTCGCCAGCATCGATTCGTATTTACAGCCGATATAGTAAAAATGTTTCGACAGATTTTGATCCGAAACCACGAAACACATTATGAGAGTGTTATCTGGCGAAATTCACCTAGGGAAAATGTGAAACACATTCGAATCAAAACTTATGGAACTACTTCAGCTCCATTGTTAGCTGTTCGTGTCTTGAAACAGATTGCTGGGGATTATTAAGTAACATATCCTACTGCAGCTCAAATTCTTTCGAACGATATCAACGCTGATGACATTATGACGGGGGCAAACTCTATTGAAGATCTTATGAGAATTCAGTCAGAACTAGTAAAACTTCTATCGTTAGCCAAAATCCAACTCAGTAAGTGGAGTATTCTTTTTTAGATTATGAAGTCATCTTTCTTCATCAAGGTATTAGGAATATACTGGAACCCAAGCAATGATGTCTTTTCATTTCGTTCCAATCTTTTACAAGAAGAACTCTGCTCTCGGAAGTTGCTCGAATATTCGACCCATTAGGTTTTTTGGCTCCATCCGTGATCATCTTTAAAATTATGTTCCAAAAACTTTGGTCATCAGAATTTAAATTAGAATGGAATGCCCACTTCCATAAAGGATAACTACACAATGGATGAACCATCGAGATGAACTTTCTTTGTTTTCTTTGTTCGGGTACCACGTAATATATTTTCTGAAGACATAGAACACGGGTTTTTGGAAGCCTCGTAGTTGGCATACGCGGAAGTTGTGTAAGTGCGATCAAGATCGATCTCAAGTGAAATAAGAGAGACTGCAATCACTGCGAACACAAAGGTCGCTCCTTTAAAACCTCTTTCTATTCCCTAATTAGAGCTCTGTGAAGCTCTTGTTTTATCGAAAATCTTGAAACTCATTATAGCTTTTTTGAATTAATGTTCACAAACCTATTAGAACATGTGCGTGGTGTGACTCAAAAATAGTGCTTTATTGGCAAACGTTTTGTGGCAAATCGCACAACAACTATATTAGAAACGGTTCCAAGTCATTCGTGAAGGCATATTGCTTCCCAATCTAACGCGCGGTGTTTCCCCTTCTGAACTCGTAAATCATAGTCTATGGTGGTTTGGTCTATCTTGGCTATCCCAATCGGAAGAACGTTGGTCAAATCATTTTAAGCGTTGCACATATAATGAAGTTGCTAATAAGTATCCAGTTCGACTCGAGGTCAGGCCATTGCTTAATAATAACTTTGTTTCGTGGTTTTATGCAAGCGTTATTTAAACTTAAGTGACAATATATTTTCGTGGCACCGGTTAATTAGAGTGCTTGCATATATTCGTCGTTATATATAAAACATACGCGTGAAATCAACTGGCGTTCGCGTTTCCAGTATCTTGAAATTTCACGACATTCATTTTGCAAAAATGTCTGTCCTAAAACATGTGCAGCTGATTTCCTATCACAGGGAAATAGACGACTTGCTTAAAACTAGGACTTAATCGCCGAAGTCAAAATTAATAAGATTCTCTGTGAAGGACTCTTACACGTCCGCGGTCGTATAAAACATGCAGCAGTTTCATGTTATTCTATAATACTTTCAAACACTAATAAAATTTCTTTCCTTATAATAAAGGACATTCATTACAGATATATGCATGCTGGAGTGTCGGAAACATTTACATCTGTGCGACATAAGTTTTGGAAACATTGTAAGAAACGTGATACATCGCTGCAAACCATGATTCATGCAGCGCAAATCAACTTGTGAGCAACTCATGGGAAACCTTCAACTTAAACTTCAACGGTTTTGATTACGCTGTCCCACTCACAATTAAACTTAATCGAGATCGAAAACCAAAACTGGCGAAGGCCTATATTGCCCTCTGAATATCTTTTTCGACCAAAACAATACACTTAGAGGTACTACTGATGCGTTCCTAGCTGCTCTGCGTCGATTTGTTTGAATCGGAACATTTACAACGACAACGGAGCAAACTTCCAAGGAACAAAGCGTTTCCTCTCTGAAATGCATCAACTAGTACATTTTATTCCACCCTCCGCACCTCACTTCGGTGGGTTGTGGCAGTCAGGTATTCAACTTCGCCGGGTCATTGGGTCTATTATATTGACATTTAAAGAGTTAACAACAGTAAATTGTCAAATCGAAGCTATCTAAAACTCTAGACCTTATTATGGATTTAAAACCTACACCATCTTATTTTCTCATAGGTGAACCAACAACAGCTGTGATTGAGCCAAGTCAACTCTAAACCTCAACAAATCGTTTGACCATAGGATTTTTTGCAAAACATGGTTCAAGAATTCTGGAAGCGGTGGCAGCAGGAGTATCTAACGAGTCTACAAGAACAACCAAAATGGCAAAAACAACTTCCAAATCTAAAACCAGGTGATATTGTGGTAATTAAAGAGCCAAACTTACCAAATGTTTCACCCGTTCCTGATTAACTTGTTCGTGTGGCCACTGTAAGAACGTCAAATGGGACATTTGACCTATCGCTAAATTGCCCATGCTTCCACTGTCCTGAAACTGGTTCAGGGGCGCCGGATGTTTGGAATTTACATCGCTTTATTTTATAATATTGATAGCTTAAATCTTTTTTACATCAAGAATTAATTTATATTGATTTTAAACATCATAATGTTACTATAAAACATTGTAAACTTTACTTATTGTTAGTTTAATAAATGAATCCCTTCCTACAATTGTGTGTAAATAACATTTGAAATCAATGCTAAATGATATTATTGTGAAACGGTTTTGCAAAATTGTATGTATGTGTAATGTATATAATGGAAACTTTAATGTCTCTTATTTATGTAAATGGATTATGATTGTAAGAAAACTTGCATTGTTTCTTTTTTTGAATTCGATCGCCAAACTGGAAAGGTTTATAGAGATCTTGGCAAGAAACAATAAATTTATAATATTGATTAATTGTGTTGCCACCATTTAGTGATTTATTTCATTTTAATCAAAATCAAGTATAATGCAGTGGTATTACAATGGACCCTTGAGGTCTACGTGCGTCAATGACATCTGGACAGCCATTCCAACCTAACCTAAGTATAATGCTGTCACCTCCAAGTTTTAACATTGGTTTTCTTAATAAATCAATTTTTGTATAACACTTTGAAAAATACATTCCATCCCTCCGTAAAGCTTTTGAGTTTAGATACTATATTTCCATCCAGGTTTTGCGTTAAGCTCAGCTTCATGTAGGGTATAAAAAATCGTTTTAATTCTGACGTCCGTGTTAAAGCTACGGTGCATATCTTTAGATGACACACAAAGTTTAAATTAAACTTTTATTTTACTGTCTTTTTATCTTGGACGAATATATTCTGGTTTATTAATACGCGCTAAATTGGAAATCTCCTTAAACCATGTGCACTATTTGCACATTTGTGTGTACTCATTACATTCATTATTGAATAGTGTGACAAAATATTAAACGTTTCTTCAATGAAGTGTTGACTTCACTTAATTGAAAAAAGAACAGTTAATTTTAATAAGAAAGACATCTTCCTAGGATTTTGGTCATAGTTGTAGCTCGACACCTAATTCGTAAACTTTAAACTAATTTAATAATGATTTTGTGGGCTAGAATTCCAAGCCTTTGACCTAAGGATCACTTAAATTTTTATATTTTGTGTGCCCAGCTTTAACTTTAGCTTCTTTTCATAACTGTCATATGTGGTTAAAACTTTAAATATCCAATTACTCGCATGAGCATTGCTCAACCCAAGTACGTTAACAAAAAACACAACAAAGAGTTAAATGAATGCTTTTCGGAATGGTCGTTCGACTAATAAAACTAGAATCATGGTTTTCTATGATTTATTGGTGTTCCTAGCAGATTTGCTGAATGTTTAGGAATCAATCAAAGTTCGTTTTCAAGGATCATAATCTTAATTCATGAAAAAAATGTCAACAAATACGTTAGAGGAAAACATGTTATTCAGCTTGTTTCTACCGCGATTAAATATTTACGAAAAATTGTTCACTTTACATAAAAATGTATTGATATTGAGATAGGTCAGAAACGACGAAGGCTGGTGTTATTGATGGCTGGTCCACAGAAAATAATCAATTGAATACAATATTATTATTATTCTTTAATAATTTGATACTTCCATTGATTCTTGGGGTTCGCCAACTTGAAACACGAAATGGATGTTTCAAAAAAAACTATTTTAATAAGTCAGTTTTTTCTGTTGTTTTTTTTTGTATTTAATTAATATTCAGCGGAAAAATATTTGTATAGAGTCCACCAAGAATAACATTATTAGTTTTTTTAATTTCTTTTAAAAACTAAGATGTAAGCTACGGTAGTAAACAAAAGTACAAATTACTACTTTAAATTTAAGTATTCAATTATGGATGCGACTGAACTTATTGGAATTTATTAGAAGTCCAGGCACAAAAAGTCCATTCAAGTTCTGGCTGAATGTTCTTTGACTACGCTGCCGTGCAGGAATCAGACCACCATCTTTTTTTATCTGGATAAAAATGAAGTTGCAACGGATTCACTTACTTAAAGAAAATTTGAGATGTAAACATTCCCTATACGTTTTTGCATGAAAACTCGACCAATTAATGAAAACCACGACCGAGCGGGCGGGCGTATAATAACTAGGCTTGCACAAGCTATTAAAAAGACAAGTCCATATTAATACATGAAAGTTCAAAAATGTTTGCATTTAAAAATTCTATGTTTATAGGTTGTTATTTATCTGTTTTGAAATTTAAGAAAAGATTATCTTATTCAAATACATATTTTAAAATTATTATTTACTTTAATTCACTTGAGTGCATAAACCATTTTTGTTTTACTAATGTAAGATTCGTTGGTAAGTGAAAACGCTGACATTTATATTTCTGCACAAAAACATAGAAATTGAGGAAAAAAATAATTTTAAATAAAATCAGGTGTTGAAAATAAAAAAGTACACATTTTCATGTCCGTCAAGTGAGCATTACCCCTTTTACAATTTTAGAAAATTAATAATGCAATCGTTTGTCGTGGTTCTAAAATTTCAAAGTCGTAATTCTAACTTGACGGACATGACAGTTTCACCATTAGTTCTTCGTATGAAAGTATACTTGTTTACTCTATGGTAAGGCTCAAGAGAAACAACTTCGATAAGCAACTCTTTTAAGCAAATAGTTTACAGTCTATTGTTCAAACCAAATGCCAAAAACGTGAACGTCTACCCTATGATTTTGTTTATTTAAATTCTACTGTTTTAATCCTTGAGATTGAATAAGTGTGAAAATGTCATTTACTTTCTTCAACATGTTATCAAAATTGATTAAACGTTTGTCAATCAAAATTCTGATTGTCAAAACCGGTATAGCATTTGTAAGTATTGCATTTGTTTTTTTTTTATAAAAATGTTTTTATTTTAAATATTTTTTTTTGGTAAAATTGGCCCTACCTAAACGGACAAGTAACATAGTAAAAAATACTTGATTTTGAACCTTCTATAACAAAAGTGTTATCAATTTTGGACCACGTGAATGAATATATGTTTGCTTATTTAGTATATCTAACTAACTAATTTTTAAAATAACATAAATAATAAATGATTAATTTAAGGCACAAACAAATAGACACAAAATTTATGAATTTGAAAGAAAATGATTTATAAAATTCTGAAAACTGATAACTAAAAGTGCCGAAAAACTCTAATTTCTTAGACTGTTAGTAAATAATATAAAAAAATAAATTAGATGGCGAAACATTACTAAGGGATTTTAAATTAAAATCCCTTTCTTCAATATTCAGTTGGAGTATTTATGTATATTATTTTATATAACATTTAAAAAATCTTGAGAGTTGTTAGGTTTTACATGTTTTAAATTTTGAATAAACGCTAAACCGGTATTCATCAGAAAAAGGAAAAACGGTATGACATTTTTGTAACGAGTCTGTTGTCTAATATGCTATTATATCAAGTTTGAAATATATTAAAATATTTAAAAATAATGTTGAAAACGGGTATTTTTATAACTTAAACATAACGAAATCAGCACTTAAAATTAACTCCGAAACCTATAGGTATTCCAAAACTATAGAAGTATTACATTCAAGAATTGCTCAAATTTGCATATGAAGTCAAATATAGACTCATAACTTATGAGAATTTCCAGAACATTATTTACATTGTATCTAGAAGGTAAAGATTTGTACTTAGCAAAACCATCATACAATTGAGCCGTTTATTTTGAAAGTGGCATAAGTCACTTTTTCCAAAAAAAAAATCGAGTTAATGGCAACACTAAATACAATTGAACGGTATCTTTTCATTTTTAAAAAATTTCTCGACTTAAAAAAAAGTGACTTATGCCACTTTCAAAATAAACGGCTCAATTTATTGTTAAGAGATATTTTGAGTTTAAGCTGAGTTCTAAAAAAAAACATTTTTGGTTGTTTTTAGCATTTCTAAAGGAATATATTTTAAAAATTTCATGTGATAGAAAAATGGAAAAATTCAATAATTAAATAACAGAGGTAGTCAAAGAATGGAAAATAAGTGAGCATCAAGAAATAACAATTGAAACAAGAGAAAAAAAAGCAAAACGTAACAAAGCAAATACAGTCAATTTTTATTCGGGGAAAACCTACTTGGAAACATTGATTTTTTGAATGTTAAAACTATGGATTGCAAAGTGATAGCTCGTGGGGTTGATTGCCTTAAGATAACTAAGTCTATTAATGCTTAATGTAAAATACAATCATATATAATAATGATTGGCAAAATTATAAAGAAATGTCATCCAGGATTCATTAAGGGACAAAGCTGTCTGTCCCTAATCAATCTAATAAATGCTGAGTGGAAGACAGCAGTGCATCGGAAAACGAAAATAGTCGCCGTGTTTGTTGTCGTGCCATTCTTAGTTCGTTTCCATTATTTTTCCAGTTCGAAACTGTGAGAAACACTTCTGTGATATTTTATAATTATTTCCTTTTGTTTTAGTTTAACAATTTGATACGGTGTTTTTTTCCCTATTATTTTAGCTTCCGTATCGAGGTTGTATTTCCAATCTGTATTTCTAGTTATAGGTTCCTAATAAAATAATCCCTAAATCTGGTAGAAAAATGTAAAGGCCGTCTTAATCCTTTAGAAAAGAACCGTTTTTTTTTGTGCAACAGTAAAATTAATTTTGTAGACCAGTGTTATTTATCTTTTCAAATAATTTTTTTTGTAAGAAGGAAATTTTAAAGTGAATTTTGTAGAGTTTTAAAGTTACAACTCAATCATCAAACTCTTGAAAAAAAAAACTTTTCATAAACATTGAAATTCGTATCTAGCTTACGGAGCCGACGCACTAGCTGTTGTATGATAAACAATTTGAAAACAAAAACAACAACACAATTAAAAAAAGATATTTCGAGCGTTTTCTGAGCTCACTTTTGGACTATCCATCACTAAAACCATTGCCTCGAGCAAAAAGATTTAAAGTATTAAGTGAAAACTTTCAATACATTCGACAATTATTGTTTTTTGCTCGATAAAATTTAAGAAAAGGTATATTAGCTTTTGATATTGAGTCGAATTTTAAATTTGTATTTATTATTCAGCTTTTTAAAATATGGTCACTGTACCTATTCAAGTTGTAATGCATAAGGATAGTCGCCATCAGCACCAGTATCAATCAACCGGTTTTTCTGGACATATCTATCTATTTGTTTTTTTTTTTTTGTGTTGCACTAACAATTTTTGTAAGAAGATTCTATTATTTAGCTTTAATATTTTTTGATATGGGGCTACTGGCTCCACCAATTTGTTTTCGTTATTTTTATACAAAACTATTATTTGTATTTTTCATAACTTTAATTTTGATGTCTTTCCTGGTCGGTTTCTCTTTCACTTTTTTTTTTATTTTGGGGTTCGCTCAATCCTGTTTATTCGTATAGAAGTAGGTAGGTACTCTTATATACCTCAATTTTTCTACCGTTTGCTTTTCGGCGAACACAAAAAATACTGCACAGAATGGAGAATCGTTAAAATATTATGTACCTATTCCTGTATTATCGTCAATTATATTGTGCTTTTTTCAAACATACCTACTTATATATGTGCGTGCTTTTACTTATGAACATATAAATAGAATATACCCAGCTACCTTTCTTCAAATCTACCTTTAAAATAAAGGTATACCTAATGTAACTACTATACCTAAATTTAAATAAATACCTACTCTGTATTTTGATGTGAGAAAAACACAATGTTAACATAACAAATAGGTACAAAACTTCAACAAAAAAAAATTATGAACACAAACAAAACCGAAAAACCATCCGATAGATGGCACCTCAATACCTAGTGGGTGTCTAGATGAACCAATAAAAGATAGAATTACTGAAAATATTATTGGCAAATGGTTTTTTTTTTGTTAAATAAAAGGGATAATACATTTGCATACCTACATACCATTTAAAACAAAACAGTCTTTAGAGAACAAAATAATACACGAAGGTTTAAGATTTATTTAATTTGGCTGTTGTTAGTTTTAAAAAAAGGAATTTCTTAACTTCGTTAAACCTTAGCGATTGGGTAGCAATAAAGAATCCTTAACACCAACAAACCCTAATATCAATAACGAAAATACAGTTTTTACTTATTTTTGTTGAAGTTTTTTCTTTTAAGGCAGAAGGAATTAAGTGCATTCAAAAGAAGAAAAAAAAATATGTGGAGCGCACGCACCAAAACTTAACACAGACACATTTAAATGAACTAAAGAAATCCCAATAAAAATACCATCTCCATCACCGTTGACTGGGATGACGGTGGCGGCGACGGTGGTGTGGTGTGGTGTGGTGTGGACGGCGACTCCGACTTCGACGACGTTGAGTACGACAACGACACAGCACAGCAAAGTGACAGAATAAACAGCAAAAATGAAGATAGAAAATGTATAAAAGAATGGGTTGATTGGTTGGTAGTTGGGATTAGAATTTAAGAGAAAAAAGAAAGGTACAAAACCGAGTTCTTGATTTGAAATGATGATTTTGGTATTTGTAATTTTTTTTTTTTTTTTCATTTTTTTAAGATTGAAATTTGGTTTGGATTTAAAACTAATATTTCACTAATTAAAAGAAAACCCTACCTTGTTTTATTCCAATTGCGTTGGCCGAAAAAAAAACAGAGCAAATTCGTAGAATAGTAGTTATTTTTGTTTTGTTGTTTTTGTTGAAGAGTTGAATGGATTGCAAGCGAGCACCAAAGATTTAAAAAGAACAATCATTTACAGCTTCTTTTTCTGTCCGGGTTGCTTCGTCCAGAAATAGTTTTTTTATGTTTTGTATTTTTATTTTATTGTCATTTTACTCCAAATATATTGTTTTGTTTATGGGTTCTTTTGTCTTTTATCCAAAATTTTACAAGAAACGACCACGACACAGTAAAATGATGGTAGGAGGATGTAGATGATTGAAAAATGTAAAAACAACAAAAATTACATATTTTCCAATAAGCATACCAACATTTATACACCACACACAAACACACACAAGTAAGAAAATAAATACAAAACAAAAACTCCGGTAGCGCTCAAAATGAAAACTTCACCAAAGACGAAGACAATGATGATGATGGACGATGGACGATGGAGAAGTAGAAGTAGAAGGACAAAGCAATTAAATAAACATATTCTTCAGATTCACGACATTTATAGAAGAAAATACAATACTAAAAAAAAACATGAAAAATTAGCACAATAGACACTTTTCCTCTTATTTATATTTTTGTTTTAATTTTAAGTTTTCTTGTTTTAGTTGAAAGTATAAGAAAATCCACCCAACTCATCAACTATATGAATGATGATTTGTATGTTGGTGATGGAACCGAAGAATGAAATATTAGTCAAGTCGTGTTCGTGTGAGTAGCACCAGTAGACACGAAGGACGAGACAACACAACAGACTCGACGAAACAAACTAGAGAGAGATGAATATACAAATTTGTTGGGCCTGTGCCTGTGACAGAAGACTTCTCTTTTATCTGTTGTATAAACGAAACTTTTCCCCACTCCAAACAATCCTTACGATTTATCTTTTCTGCTCTTTATGCATTTAGTTACTAAAATTTGTATGTTTTTGTTTAATTGTTTTCCTTTTTTTAAAAAAATTATAATCAGTTTGCAATAATTAAGAACTTAATTAATTCATTTATTTTAATTTTAACATCCTTACATGCTCTGACACTGACACTCGCGACCACCAACACCAACTTTAAATATAACGAAGCACGAGCAGTCGAAGACCAAGACACAAAATAGTGAACAAACTTCCTTTTTCTTCCTTCTTCTTTTTCTTTTGTTTTATAGAGGAAAAATTTAAATTGAACGAAAAAGTTTCGATTTGAAGAAAATCAAATATGACTCCTAACGATGTTTATTTATTTTATCACTTTATGACTTTAAGTACAACTTTAATTTTCAAATCATTTTTGTTGTTCGTTAGCTCCCAATTTCGATTTTATACCTTAATTAATGTAGCATTTCTTACTTTTGTGTGTTCTCTCTTTACTGTGCGGTTTTTACTTTTTTTACCTATTTTCGTTTCTTTTTTAGTGTTCTTCCGGGAACCGCTTACACAAAAAAAAAAAAAACAGACAGACAGCCAGGCACGCGAATATCGAGTGTCACGAGCTTATTATTATTCTAGACGAAATGCTTACGACAATTTTGATATCAAAATATAAGAATCAAACAAGTAAATAGTAAGGGGACAAAAACGCACACGATTTTGTATTTATTTATTTTTTTCTATTTAAATGCTCGCGACAAAACGACACGACACAAAGTTCTTTAGACCGTTCTCTACGGAACCTTAATTACATCTGATTTATAATGGAGTCCTTTAAGTTCAGCGGAGTGGAGTTTTTTTTGGTCTTGCTCTATCTGTCTTACTCTAGATTGGGTATCTATTGTACTTTTTGTATCTTGTCCCTTTCTTGACAACACCAAGAGTTGCCAGATCTCGAGACTTATCAAAAATGTATATAAATATGCATTCTTATGATAAAAGTTTATGCATATCAACTTTTATAATTAAAAGAATAGAAATTTGGAAAAACTTTTGTTTATAAATTAAGTATGTTGATTTTAATTGAATTTTCTGGGGTGTGGAGCGTAACGATATTCATTGA
Organism: Eupeodes corollae; assembly: GCF_945859685.1. NCBI lineage: Eukaryota > Metazoa > Arthropoda > Insecta > Diptera > Syrphidae > Eupeodes > Eupeodes corollae. The sequence goes on from NC_079150.1 coordinate 4,485,958, forward strand.
ATGCCTTTCGTTATTGTTTCATTGCAATTACGTTTTATGAAAATAGTTTTGTTTTTATTAAGATAGTTTTCATTTAAGATTGCTTTTGGCATCCGTAGTGCTAACTCATGATGTCGCACATTTTCTAAACTGTTTGGCGTTGATTATGCGTAGGCTGCATGAAAACTTAAGGACGCATTATGGCAGCCCTATGAACTGCTTGTCTAAGGCCACAATCAAATTGAACTGAATCGCTGAAGCTCATACTGGAAATAAAATACAGTACATATCCATAACACTAAATATACGTATCTAGATACATTATAGTGGTTTTGCTGGTAAAATAAATTTCCAAAAATACTCTTTTTTGAAGATACCAATTGTCAGTAGCCATGTTGTTTTACAAAGGAGCTAAGTAAACAGCTGATTTAGGAGTTGATTCTATAGGTGCAAAAAATTGTTGTTGGAATTTCCATTTTTTCATCGACATTACAAAACTAACAATGCAAATAAATTAGTTTTGGAAGATGAAATTTTCATATGTATATGTTTTTCATTACATCGTTAACTCTTTCGATACGGTGAGTCTGGTAAATGATTGAATAAACGGTATATTGCAATGTAACTTTGATTTATGACAAAATTAGAAAACCTTCTGAACCTTCTGAACCTTCGTACGTTTCGAAATTTGAAATGTTGCCTTAAGTTATGTTATCGATTTAGATCGTAAATATCGTAAGTTGGATTTTTTCACTTAATGACACATGAAATCGCAAAATATTGAAAAGTCGTTAAGAAGCCTGAAATAAAAAACCCATTTGTTTAAATTGCTTTATTTTTAATTTTGATGAAAAGTCGTAAATTCCAACATCAGATCTCATCACTTTATGTGGCAAACGTAGAATAAACTCCTCCTTTAAACCACGCGCACATAACTCCTAAATCAGCTGTTTAGCTTGTAGGTAAAATAAGATGGCTACCAAGAATAAATTGAAATTAAATTATTATGAGTTGTTTCATTAGTCCCCCTTGACAATTCGAGCCGAGGATATTGTTGTAACTTAACATTAAACAGGAACAGTGCCAATTCATAACCTGGTGTTTCAAAAATTCCTTATTACGCAAAATAATATGATGATGGGAGTGGTCCATATAACTTATATTGATAAATGAAATTAGAAAGGCATTTGTAATGAAGACCTTCCTGTAATTTTATGTGGTAAACGTAGAATAAACTCCTCCTTTAAACCACGCACACACAACTCCTAAATCAGCTGTTTAACTTATAGGTAAAATAAGATGGCTACAAAGAATAAATTGAAATTAAATTATTTAGAGTTGTTTCTTTAGTCCCCCTTGACAATTTGAGCCGAGGATATTGTTGTAACTTAACATTAAACAGGAACAGTGCCAATTCATAACCTGGTGTTTCAAAAATTCCTTATTACGCAAAATAATATAATGATGGGAGTGGTCCATATAACTTATATTGATAAATGAAATTAGAAAGGCATTTGTAATGAAGACCTTCCTGTAATTGGAAAGGTTCAGACGACATGAGGGACTTGAACGTTAGGCAAGTTTCTAGTATCTGATTGGCCAGCTGCCAAAAAATTACGTTCTAATTAAGACAACTTTAATGGAACGTTGAATGGAAAGTTATTCAAGCAAAATCTCTTACTATGAAGTCAAGTCTACTATCAAAATGACAGTTGATTTATTTTCTGCACAACTTCATTGGATACTTTCTGCAAAAGTGTTCATTGTCAGTTTTGATACTTGAGAAACTTACTAGTTGCCTTGGCCGAAATTAACTTTCAAATAACTGCAAATGGAAGCCCATTATTACCAAAATGTTACTGGAACTAGAATGCATGTTTGATTGTCGTCAAGCCGCTTTATTGACTTTCAAACTTTGGTATCCAGCTATTAGTGGAAAGTACGGAAATGGTCTTAAAAATTTGGCCCTAGAGACTTGGGGCATCTCTAATTCTTGAGGTCTTACACTTGTGTTTTTACATTTAATTGAAATTTATTTGTTATGATTAATTTGAACATATAAACTTAGCGATCGCTTATCGACAACGATTTTCTTATTTGCATTAAGAAACTTCTCTGGGCATTACATGATAGGTTTGTTGTTAGGTGAAGTTTAATTGTGATATTTTTGTTAAGTGTTTCTGCTAAAAAGTGGATGAAATATGCTTCGACCATTAGTTGTTGTGTTCATCCAGAAGATTGTATGGAAAACTGCTACTAAAATTTTAAACTTTGTCAAGCTGTCCTTATCATTTATTAAAAATTCTGACCCTTATTAAAACCAATGGATATTCCTTTGGTGGCTCTGGTGGCTTAATCCAAATTGTTGCTATCATTTTGTTTTTAATTAGAAAAATTGCCAGGAACTTAAATACTTTTCATTTACCTAAATATATTTATTTAAGCTATGGGCATTTTTGTATCCATCTTTAGACGTTTTAACACTTGCATCAGAAGGATGTATGCCTTATTTTTACTGAGCAGTGATTTTTAAAATCACTGCAGTATAAATCCTTAAAGTCTGGATGCATGGAACAAAAATAGAAATAAATTCTGGCTGATTTTGACTTCCCAAGTGGGACAAGGTGAAGATCAGTATACTGCTCCACACTTTTGGCCCACTTATTTGGGTTCTACATTTGTTATGCCAAAAGCCTTTTATGGGAAGATCACATTTCATGTATTTTCCTGTCAGGCATTTTTAGTTGATACTAAGGTCCTTATTTTTCAATGGGCCACTCTGGGTTGAGAACTTTTATGACATTTTTGTTGTTGGATTACCAATTTCAGATTTATACACTACATTTTTGTACATATTTGGAAGACGATATACAACTTCTCCTTCATCAACAAGATCTAGCAACTCATTCAAAACCTAATACTGATTTTTGAGGATGCTTTCAAATTCTTGTTTTATTGCAATAATATCTGGTTCTTGATTTATTGACCAGAAGTTACAGCAAACGTCAATACTTACAAACATCATGTACTTCTGGAAAGAGGAATCGATGTCATAGCGCCGTAGAAGCGGGGTACGTGTTGATCACCGTGTGGAGATTTTTATTGATTTTAGTTTCTGTGTACAAATAGATCAATTTTTTACATTGTGGAAGCTCGAATACCGTTGTTATTGTCAGAATCACCTTTTGTTCCGATGTTGGTTGGGAGCCGGTATTTATTTATCAAAACAACGTCATTGACTTTTTTTTATCGCTTTGAGTATGTTTGTATTTCCAAAAATACTTTGTTGACAGTAGTCTTCCAAAACATACAAATATCACCGCGACAACAAGAAGTGTAAAATCTATATACATCTATCTATATATATAAAAATCGATGCCACTTTTCGTTGTAATGTTATAACTCAACAATGCCTTTACCGATTTGGCTAATTTTGGTCTTGAATTATTCGTGGAAGTCCAGAGAAGGTTTGTACGTAGAGAAAATTAAAAAAATATTGATAAAGTGTAAAATCAACATCTTTCTATGCTCCCATATACAAACAATTTGTACCAATACTTCAAAGCTTATTTGAACCTTTGGCAAAACAATCGAAGAAAGTAACGTTAGTCTGTCAAACAAATTTAATGTGATCATATGTCATTTCATTTATAAGCGATAACATTGGTCAACAAAATTTTAACTATTTTTTGCCACTTTTTTGATATTTTTTGCTTTAGTTGGTAATCATAAGAAAAAAAAATAGTAAAAAAAAATTTGTTGGCCAAAGATTTTATTTTATTGAGTAATTTAAAATATTGCGAAATATAACAGTATTTTTTTTGATAAATGACTTAATAAATCTTAGATTTTGGTCCCTTTTAATTGCCCAGCAGTAGTCCGCTCACATATTTGGGTTCCATTTGCCCTAGTACCGATTTTCCATATTCTAAATGTGTTGATAGAACCTCTCATCGTGCTCGTCGCTGACAGGCACTAAATTGTCAGGAAAAAAATCGAGGTGGGAGTCTAAAAAGTTCGCAAACCAACTCCCTGTAGCTGTCACTCTTGTGGTTACCCAACAAATTTGCAACAACATATTTAAAAGCCTTCCATGCAGATTTTTCTAAATCGCTTAGTTTTTAGACGAGGTCCTAATAGTTCTTATTGTTTTTTGGACAAATTTAGATTCCGAACTAAATCATTTAAGTCTCCTTGAGTTATGAAATGTGGCACGTTTGCGATTCCTTTAAACTTAAAGTGATCGTCCTCGTCAACACATTCACCTGAAGTGGACGGGTGTGAATGGTCATTCTCAACAGACGTAGTTGCAACTAGTAATAGTTCTTGCAAGTTTTACAATTACAGATTGGTCTTATAGCCGAAGATAAGTTAGGGTAAATACTAGTAACAGTATTTTTTTTTCTTGTATTTTATACCGTTTATGTCAGTGAGACAAAAATAGCAATCCGAAACGTGATCTCGCTGCTCAGTTCATATCATGGACACACGTTATGCAACAGACATAAGGAGCCCAGGATTTGTCTTGATGGGCGACAGAAAAACCAAAACATTGGTGATAACACTCCAACCCAAGATTCGTAAAGTTTCGTCTTTGTTTTTGAATGTCAGTTCTTCGCAAACATAACATTATAAGATCATTGTTACACTTCCTCGACATGTTCCCAGGGTAAGTAAAAAAAAGGTATTAAAATGCAACCACAAATATTTTTAAAATGGTTTACTTGGAAGCGCTTCTGTTAATTTGGTGCGAAGTACTAGTTTTGAGTTATACCGTGTCAAAACAACACTGAGGCTAATTGACACCTGACAATTGTGAGACTAGATTGACAAAACAAAATTAGCTTAATTATTGCTTTGTTGTGTTTATATTTTCCAAAATATTGTTGAGTTGTTGAGTGAAGGTAAAATGCCACAACAAGCAAGACTAAACATGCATTCGCCATGTATGCTTGATGGAAAGTGTTCAAAACGATACCCAAGGCAATTGACTTCAAACTGGCAATGACTGATATCCTTTGTATCGACGTAGATCACCTAATGATAATGGCAAAACGGCAACCATTAGAATGCGTAATCAGGACGTGGAAGTTGATAATCCTTGTTTGGTTTCGTATTGTCCATTATTATCGAAAATATTCAATGCTCATATAAATGTGGAATATGTAATTCAGTCAAATCAATTAAATATGTTTGCAAGTATGTAAATCAAGGGAGATATATGGCGGTTTTCGGTGTTGCTGGCGATAATAGAAATGATAAAACTATTCAGTATCAAATGTGGCGCTAGTAGTAATGAAACGTTGACCGCTTTTTTAAATTATGCGAAACTATTACAGTTGTGATAAATTTGTTATATTCTGATGTGCCCCAGTATTACACATGGAATGTGTCTTCAAAAAAATTTCACAGACGTAAACAAGGAACGGCAGTCGATGGGCATCCAAGCATTTTCCAAACAGATGCTATTGGGAGAATATATACAGTACATCCAAACAATGCGATTGTTTTTATTTGCGATTGTTATTAGTTAAAGTCAATGGCCCAAAAGCATTTCAAGAGTTGAGAACAGTCAACTGTCTTTTATGTCAAACATATCGTGAAGCTTGTCAACTCTTGCATTTGTTGGAGGATGACGCACATTGCGATTCAACACTTCAAGATGCATCTACTTCAGCTATTCCACAACAAAAACATGTTCGCCATCAAATCCACTTGAATTATGGAACAAATATAAACAGAATACGTTAGAGAATATTTTAATTCGTAGGCGTCATTTTGAAAGAAATCCCGATTTGTTGATTACCTTGGAAATATACAACGAAGCTTTAATAATAATTGAAGATATGTGTCTAAGGATTGTAAATAAAGCATTAGCACAATTGGGTATGACCGCTCCAAATCTTGAGATACATGATTTTTTTGATCGTGAATTGCATCGTGAGCAGGAGTTCAAAAAAGTACTTCGATTAACGTCAATTATTTAAGGGATGAATGCTCAATGGCGAATAAAAAATCAATAGAAGCATTTAATCGAACAATACAAGATTTATGCGGTAATCAACATTGCTTTTCATTGCTCGATCAACTCCTGCTGATGAAATAAACGCCTGTTTGAAGCCATCAATTCTTTCGAGATATGTACGAAAATTGACACTGAACATTAATATGCGTATTCATCTACATAAGGAGTTTTCAAAACAATTGTTAGAAATTGGTGATGGCAAAATACCAATCGCTAGTACCAATGGATTGATCACTTTACCCAACAATTTGTGTACCATTGCGCAATTCAGAATTACAGAAATCATGATTGGTTGAGATAACGCACCATTTTAGCAATGCCATTCATTTTCAATTTCAAGTGAAACTTGCAGATGAAGTCACGACATATAAATCAATTGACAGAGTTATGAATCAAGACGAGGTAATGAATTATCCAATTGAATTTTTAATTGCTTGCATCTGAAAATTGGTTCTTTGATTATATTATTGCGAAATGTTAATCCACCAAAACTGTGTTATGACACCATATTGGCAGTGAAAAAGTTATTGCCAAATTTGTTTGAAGCTATAATCTTAACTGGTAAATCAAAAGGAGAAGTGTGTTTGATACCGCATATCCCTATTATTCCAACTGATATGCCATTTGAATTCAAAAGATTACAATATCCTGTGCGTTTATAATTTGTGATGTCCATAAATAAGGGCCAAGGGACAAACACTTCACTTCTGCGGTCTCAATTAAGAGAAATTAGAGTCGGTACCCCCAACTGTTTATTTATTCATGCTCAAAATGGAAAAACGAAAAATTTTGTTTCTCCAGCTGTTTTAGACTCATTGTAGGAGTGCCCAATTCTTTTATATTTTTCAGTTTTTACTCTTTGCTGATAAATATAATATAAAAAATATATCATTTGGTTCATTTTGACTTTTAAGTAGCTAGCAATTTAAAATATTTGTTTGTTTGAATAAATTAACTTAATAATCTTTTTTTTTATTAATTATTATATTATTTGAAGATATTGATTTTAAACTAATGTTATCTTCTACAAATATTGTTTTTGTCATTTTAAAATTTAAAATTTTGAGAAAAATCAAATTCACCTCTTTTTTCAAAAAAAAACAGGTGCCCTTTTAATGATTTTTATTTCATTCTTTATTGAGACTTAAATTTAAAAATTTGGTATTACAATTATGCTATAAGGACGTTCAATGAGGCTTTCTCATAAAAAGGCAAAGTCAGTGTATCATTCAACTGTGGTTCTATCAAATTTTGGAACCTATTGTGCAGGAGTTCAAACTTTGATCAAATTTATCATTGATAAAATCTACAATTTTTTGACGAGTTGATTTGGATGGTTAGCAGTATCATTAAATGTTTTACCTTGTTAAGTTATAGAATGTATATTTGGAAAACTATTTTTTATTGGCTCTATGACACTTTCCACCGCGAGATTATTCTTATTCTTATTCTTATTGTTATTCTTATTCTTATTCTTATTCTTATTCTTATTCTTATTCTTATTCTTATTCTTATTCTTATTCTTATTCTTATTCTTATTCTTATTCTTATTCTTATTCTTATTCTTATTCTTATTCTTATTCTTATTCTTATTCTTATTCTTATTCTTATTCTTATTCTTATTCTTATTCTTATTCTTATTCTTATTCTTATTCTTATTCTTATTCTTATTCTTATTCTTATTTGTATTCTTATTCTTATTCTTATTCTTATTCTTCTTCTTATTCTTATTCTTCTTCTTATTCTTATTCTTATTGTTATTCTTATTGTTATTCTTATTCTTATTGTTATTCTTATTGTTATTCTTATTCTTATTCTTATTCTTATTCTTATTCTTATTCTTATTCTTATTCTTATTCTTATTCTTATTCTTATTCTTATTCTTATTCTTATTCTTATTCTTATTCTTATTCTTATTCTTATTCTTATTCTTATTCTTATTCTTATTCTTATTCTTATTCTTATTCTTATTCTTCTTCTTATTCTTATTCTTATTCTTATTCTTATTCTTATTCTTATTCTTATTCTTATTCTTATTCTTATTCTTATTCTTATTCTTATTCTTATTCTTATTCTTATTCTTATTCTTATTCTTATTCTTATTCTTATTCTTATTCTTATTCTTATTCTTATTCTTATTCTTATTCTTGTTTCTATTCTTATTCTTATTCTTATTCTTATTCTTATTCTTATTCTTATTCTTATTCTTATTCTCATGCTGCTGGGAGAAATAGTTAACCAGGTTCTAAATCATACCAAATTATCGGTCTTATGCGAGTCTTATAAATAAGAATTTTTGATTTTTGGGATAAATGTTTTGACGAAGTAGTTTTTTTTTTTATAGATGTGGCTATTTTCGATTTATTTAATATGTTCCGTGTGGGTTTGTTAAATTTGGACTTATTTTGGTATTACATTCCTAAATGTTTGGTTTCTGTTTTTAATGAAACTATCTTGTCTTCAATACGCAAAGTTAACACTCCTTGCTATTTTTAACAGCCTTTCGATGTCCACTTCCATAGAAATTTCTAAAATCGGTTAGCCCCCATTATCAGCATTTATTTTAAAACCCCACGGCTTCAAATACGTGAGTAAATTAGCTAAGGCCACTTGTAATTTTCTAATGCATAAGCTTGGCTTAATGGCAGCAGCTTAAAGTTATTTTTATCGGCTGCCTATAGAAGTGCAGTGCTATAGCCTCGGGACTAAAATTGAAAAATGGAATATCATGAAAAACATTCAATAATTTTGACCTTAGGTAAAGTTCCCTGAGCAGCTGCTATAAGGACTGAGAAAGAATCTTAAAACTCCGATCCAATGGTAATGGACGCGGTTCTTGAGTTGAGAAAACTGATGATTATTCTTATAAGAGCGTCAGGACGGCTCAATCTGATTAACTTGAAGATAAAACCCTTCTTTTGATGAAATACGATGAACCCCCCTTTCAATAGCCACCTAAGCCATATTGGTTCTAGGTATTCTGTTTTTTTGTACGACACGCACGTTTCGATAAATTGGTAAAAGTCAACATATTTTTTTTTAATAAAGCAAGAATCAGAGGAAGATAAAAAGTATCGTATTTTAATTTAAGAAAAAAAGGAACAAAAAGTATAAAATTGTTTTTGGATCGATGTAACTGGAGAAGTTTGTTTACTAAGTTGCGAAAAAAACAGGTCAATTTATTCATATTACGTATAACACTATATCCTATACCTATACATTTAAATAACATTTTCCATTAAATCGAATGCATCGAACTTACTTAACGTGTCCTCCTTATGCTGTGGTGCATTTTTTACGCATCATAAGAACTTTAACACGATCGAGTGCAGAATTAGAAAGCTTGCACTTATGACTTGGTCGTTATTGCCCATGAAGTTTGTTTGTTCATAATAAAAGTGGGTCCTTCTGTTGTAGCTTCCAGCAAGTTAAAGTGTCCACCTGATTCTTGATCATTGACTCCTGATTTCGGCCCGGCTGCTTTAATTATTATAATATCATTATTAAAATGTTGCTGATCAATTCAAGTGGCAAATATTTATTAAGAGAAGGAAACAACATACCTATCTAAGTGAGATATGTAACGTATGTATTTAGTATATTCAAGGCACTGAAGTGTTAGGTGTTGAAATTTGTTTGATATTTTCTTTTTCTTTTCTGATAGTTTGCACGTACAAACAGTGGCGATCATAAGTGGATACATAGTGTCAAAAGCTGACTTGGAGTGATTTTAAAATCAAAAAAATAAAGCTATCACACATTGTTTTTAAAAACTGTCAAATCGATTTTATTGAAATAATTTCATAGATAATATTGATAATAATATTTTGTAAGAAATGAAGTTATTCTGAAGGCAGCAAAATTATTCATTCCTGAGATATTTGAGTCAAAAATCACTTATTGGTTTTTTTTTACTTTATCGAATGGTTATCGAATAGTAGCAATAACATCCCTTATGAGATAAAACTATTTTCAAGCCATTATCTTTATTTTCTACCAAGATATTTGAGTCGAAAACCAATTTTTACAAATTTTTAGTAGCCATTGTTTTAGGTATTTATTTTTCGATTTTTCGAAATGTCAATTTGTTTTTTTTTTTTTAATTTTACTAGATGTTTAAAATGTTATTCTTCATTATTATTTTGGAATTTTTTTTTTGAAAGACATTTGGGGTGAACATTTTTGACCTTTCCATACGTTTCAAGGTCCCTAGAAACTAAAAAAGAGATTTTCGGAGAGATCTTAACAACCGACTTTAAATAAATTTTGTTGTTTAGGTAAAAAAGCAGAAAGATGCAGAAAGGACTTTCAACAAAGCATATTTGTTGGCCTCAAATATCTCACGAACCAATAACTCTAGCCACATAAATAACATTTTTTTTTAAATTTATTTATTTATTTCGGTATTCATGCGTTGCTTTTGAAATGCATATCTATCTACCTTAATGACACAACACAATGTGTGAAATTGGGAAATTTTGTTTTAAGTATTATTAAAGTTTCATCTGGAGTTCCTCAAGGAAGTCACCTTGGACCACACCTTTTTAATATTTTCGTATGTATGCTGATGACCTTAAAATGTATCTTTACATAAAAGTTAGAATTGATCATCAAAATCTTCAAAATGATTTAAATATTTTACCCGTTTGGTGTGAAAATACAAAAATGTAATGTTTTTACTGCACATCGAATTTTGGTTCCAATGACAAACAACTACCAAATTTTCAATCAGATTCTTGATCGCAAATCTGAGATTCGTGATCTTGGAGTCATTTTCGATTCAAAGTTGTTGTTTTCCTTACGCTTTAAAATCAGTTTCATGACTTAAGTTCGTCCAATTCTTGAGTATTGTTCAGTTTTATGGTCTCCTTCTACTTCTATTAGGATAACACGTATTGAAAGACTGCAAAAGGCTTTTACAAGATATGTAGTTAGGCAGTTAAAATGGAGAATTGACACTCCGTCATATGTACCTAGGTGTGCCTTAATTGGACTTGATTCATTAGAAAAAAAGGTCTATTCAGTGTTTGTTGTTTGTGCATGATGTATTTTCTTATCGTATAAAGTGTCCCCCGATTCTTACTTACTTTGAGATCTATATTCCGGAGAGAAAATTGTAGTTACGCCGTTTTTTTAATAATCCAAAACATAGATACAATTATGGTTGCAATGAATCCTTTTCTAGGTGTATTAAACTTTTCAATTCTTTATGAAATGAACTTGATCTCAACAAACAGATTTGAATTTAAAATTAATTTACAAAATATTGTACATTACCTTTAAGATAGATATTTAAATATACTTATTCATATATATATTTATATTGTATGTATATATATTAAGTTGTATTACTCATTTAATTGTTAGTAATCTGTAAGATATAACATCCGTAGATGAATAAATAAATAAATAATTACATTTAACATCATATTATGTGAATAAACACTATATAAGTATAATTAAAAAAAAGCAACTATCTTCAAAATAATAGTATGCAACGAATCATAACGTTTTTGAAGTGGGGTAAAATTTTGAGAAAAGTAAGATTGAGAAGTTTGTTTGTTCGATGGAAAAAATCCAACAAGAACATTACTGAAAGTTGGAAAAAATTGATTTTCGACTTAAATACCTTTTGAAAAGATAAAAATAATGGCTTGAAACTATTTGCACCTTAAAAATTAATTAATTAATTGAAATACAAAATTTGGGATTATTAAATACCTACAGTTAAAAATTCAAAATTTTCGAATTCGAAGAAAATTGAATGCGTTCATTTTATTTTTTTTACGTAAGAGTAAACATTAGAAATGGACTTATTTCGTTAATTTGGAAAATAAATGTTTTTTTTTTAGTTGCAACTTAAAAGTGTAGAGTTTGCATACTTGTTAAGTTTAGTTTACTTTATCAAACAAAGTTACAATTCTTGGGTGATTACTTGATAATAACATAATATAAAATCACAGTTTTATTAATCATTGCCATCATAAAGGTTACTTAAAATTTAAAGAAAATCATTTGTAAATTAGAATCTATTCAGGCACCCAGACAATGGTATATAATTGGCCAAACGTCACGAATTAACATAACACCAGAAGACTTTGTTCGAATGTTGATATTTGTTGAATAATGAACTACTGACCTATTGCTGAACTATCTGTGATACCTAAACTATTTGAGTCAATCGTATGTAGCGTCCTTTCTTTTCACTGTATTTCAATTATCTTTGAAAACCAGCATGGTTTTGTTAAAAACGTTCAATTGATACAAATCTGTCTTCTTCTATATTTTTAAAAAACGTAAACAAGTAGATTGTATCTTTACTGATTTCAGCAAGGCCTTTGATAAATTGTTTCATAAAACATTACTTTTAAAACTATTAACGACTGTTTCATAAACTGGATCTCCTCATATTTGCAAGATAGACGTTATAGTGTTAAATTTCGTAATGATTGTTCAAGTTCATTTGATTTGAATTCTGGTGTCCTTCAGGGTAGTCACCTTGGTCTTATTCTATTTGTTTTATTTATAAATGACTTGGTTTTGATCATACAAAATTCGTCTGACCTAATATGGATATGCTGATGACATTAAAATTTAAAAAAAAATTAACTCTACAGCTGACTGTCTTCTCTTGCAAGAAGACTTAATATTATTCAGGGAATGGTGCAATTATAAATCTTCGTTTTAAATATTGACAAATGTAAAACCATGAGTTTTACAAGCAAAAAAGTTCCAATCGTTTTTATAGTTACATCTTTGAGTCTTGTCCTTAAATTGAGTATATGTATTTTCTGACTTAAGTGTTGTCTTAGATATTTAACTAACATTCAATGAATATATTACCTTCCTAGTTAGAAAAGCAAATAGAGTTCTGAGCTTTATTAAGCTTTATTAATGTTTTAAAATTACTTTTTGTTTCATTTGTGAGACCAGTTATGGAATATGCTTGTACAGTATATGGTCACCTTACTACGCCGCCCACGTCACAAGACTCAAGCCATTCAGAAAATATTTTTGCGTTTTTGTCTACATTACAATATTCATAAAGACTTTCTCTCATAAATCTACCTTCTTTGACAAATCAAAGGATGTACTTGCAGTTTTGTTTTATTGTTAGAATAATAAACTGACAAATTTCATCACCATCAGTTCTTGGTAGTTTAAACTTTAGTCTTTCAAGTATAAGATTCCAGAAACCATTAAATACTAATTTTAGTAGATCAAACTTTGGTGTACATAGCTCCTTAAATCAATTAATTGACATCTATAATAAATTTAACTCTTGTATTAATTCACCAAATGATAATATTATATTTATTAATATTTTTCAACAGTCTAGTTTAAGTTTTTAGATTGTAAATATATACTAAGTATTGTTAACATTAGTATTTAACGAATTATAAATAAATAGAGAGGTATGATTCCAAATAATTTACGTCCTGCTCCATAGGAAGGCATATTTATACTAATGTAGCCTTTTGATATTTTCTATATCAAAGAAGCCTTTTCACTTATATTCCATCAAATCTTTATTTTTGTTTTTTTTTTTCAATTCTAAAAGAGTGATCTTCATGCTTAGAACACCAATCTACTCAAGAGTAGATCTAACTAACGCGTAAGACAGACATTTAAAAGTGTATGGATGAAAGGACTCTTAAATTGCGTCAGATCAATTCCAAAATTAAGTTACCCTTTGCTACTAAAAAATCTATATGTTTCAAGAAATCAGTTTTATTTTCAAAAATTACACCAAGGTCCTTTTTAAAGGTTATTGTTGAAAAAAATGTATTGTTTATTTTATAAGAAAAATTAATTTGATGAACGATTTTGAGAAAAGTTTAAACAGTGACATTTTGCAATATTAAGGTGCAAGGAGTTAATCAAACACCAATTCGATAGTCACTCAAAATCTTCTTGCAATAAAATGCAATCGTGTTCTGCTTTTTACAAAGAAAGACTTTTAAATTATAGGGCAAACGTAAGGCACTTTAAATTTAAAAATACGCTGGGAATGTCATCAAATAAGACCAGAAGAGGACCGAGATGGCTTGAGGCTTTCCCGAGGTAGCTGTGAAAGCTTAAAAAAGAATGCTATTAATTCGATGCTTTAAGTATGCATATAAAAAGTTAGAGTGTGAACCTATTTTTGGTAACTTTATAAGTTATAAATCATGATTATAAATAAATAAATAAATAAATTAGGTGGTGCAACAGTCCGTAGAGAACCAGGGCCTAGTGACTTACAACTCTCAACCATTCCTGTGTGCGAGTCATTTCAGGGATGGAGGGGACCTACAGTTTTTATGCTGGATCCGAACCGATGGGAAATCACTTTTCATGAGACAAATTACTCTTGGAGGATTTGCCAATTCCTCGCAAGTTGCAGTACCCGTGCACAGGCAGGAATTGACTCAAGACCTCTAGCATGACAGGCCATAGCACTTACCATCATGCTACGGGTACTTCATATCATGATTAACCTGATCAAATACTTTAGAGAAATCTAAACATCAAATTGATACCCGTTCTCAAGTCCATTTAATACATCATAAGAAAATATTTCAAGGTTTATGCTAGTAGATCTACCAGCTATCAGATTAAATAAAATTCAATTGAATTATATTTAATTAAATTAAATTATTTAACATATAATTAAACTAACAATCGATCCATGTTCCCAAAGGCAATTGTAAAGCCTGAAAAGATGAAATTAAGTTGATACAACTTTGTTTTTCGTTATTTGCTTAGGACCGTATGGTATAAAAGAAAAAATAAAACGGAAGGAATAATCCGCTGATTTGAATTTATTTAAAAAAGTGTTTCTTTCGAAAAAAGTATATTTAATATTTTCTTACTACTCAAAAACTAAAATCCATATCAGCATCTGATTTTATGTTTTTTTTATTAAAAACAAATAAACAAAAACTACTCTTAATCACACAAGTTCTTTAAATTTGTGGCACATTTTGCCAATAACCCTGTATAAAGATGCACAGGGTCTTCTAGGCTTTTAATAGTATTCTAGCTTTTTAACTAAAAAATAATATTCTAGTCCAACCATTCATTCTAGCCATAGATATAAGCTGTACATTTGCTCTCTGGGATCAAAAATTAAAAGTAATTCAAAACGTTTTTGGTCATTTTCAATAAAAATTTGTTTGGTCATTTTTAAATACAAAAGGAAAATCGTTTGGGATTCCATTAAACGTTTCGTACAAAGGGGTCTCATCTAAGGATATAGATACAATTTGCGATAATTTTGCCTCATTTTTTCAATCAAAATTTATAAATGTAAAATTAAATAACAATGGAATGGCGCATTATCATTCTTTCAATGATATGGATGCTTTAAATTTATCTGTTGATGATGTTCTAGCGTCTTTATCCTCCCTTGACAATAATTACTCAGTAGCACCTGATAATTTCTCACCAATTCTTTTAAAGGGGTGTAGATACAACCTTGCTGGTCCACTTTGCTACATTTTTAACCTATCTTTAAGCCAAGGAATATTTTTAGACACGTGGAAGTTTTCTAAAAGCTCTGTCGAAAACTATAGACCTATTGCTAAACTACAATTAGTCTCTAAAATATTCGAAGCAATAGTGAAAAACAAATTATATTCTTTAGTTAGGAACTATATTTCTGAATTCCAACTCGGATTTATGAGTGGCAAATCGACAGCAACTAATTTATTAATTTTTACAAGCTACTGTATAGAAAAACGATTACAAGTTGACACTATCTATATCCATTTTTCAAAGGCATTTGATCGTGTTCAACATAATATTCTTATAATTGAATTGTTTGGATTTCACTCTGTGCTACTTTAATGGATTCAAAGTTAATTAGTTGGGCGAAACAATATGTTAAAATTGGCAATGTGTTTTCTAAAGAAATATTGAACTTTTCCGGCGTTCCCCAAGGTAGCCATCTTTTCATTATTATTATTACAAACTACCGCAATATCTTCTACACACAAAATGGCTTTTGTATGCTGATGATCTTGAACTCTTCAGCAGCATAAGATGTCTTGAAGATGCGGAAAGTGTCCAGAATGATCTAAATAAAGTACTTTTTTGATGTAAATTAAATGGGCTTTATTTTAACAACGGTAAATGTAGTGTTGTTACTTATTCAAAAATCTTAAATCCCTTGTGTTTTGAATGCACAAGAAAAGTTCTGACTATCATTGGTTAGCGTTAAATAATAGCGGTAATTGAAAAAAAAATGGTATAAAATAGAAACACAAGATTTGATTCATAATGAGAAAGCTTTCTACAGCGTATGGATTGAGGCCCTCATCCATAAGCTCCGAATTTTTAATATGCCACAGCCAATTATACAAATTTAATTTTCTTTTCTTTCTTTCAGAAACTTCTTCGTTAAAATAGATAGTTGCAAGTCAACGATTAGAGACGTAAAGGCTGGAGTAGCCCAAGGATCAAAACTTGGACCGTTTATCTACAGCCTGATGACATCTGACCAGCCAGTGCCAAAGAATTGCGAGAACCTGCTGTTTGCGGATGACTCACTCACCTATTCGTCCTCCAGCCGAAGCCCAGAGAGTAAAAGCACACATAAGCAGACTTTACGAGTCCTACCAGAATTGGGGAATAAGTATAAATGCCTCCAAATCGAAACTGGTATGCTTCCGGAGACCCGTCACCAACAACAGCCGCTGTAGATCGGCGGCAGTGGACCGAAACCTTGTTCTGACGTTCCCGGATGGATCAATGATTAAAGCCAAAAAGAACGTCAAATACCTGGGAATACACTTCAATGAGCTGATGCGCTTTCCACATTCCAAGTCTGTGATAACGAAAGCCAACCATCCTTTCTTGAAGAAAAACACTGGATTGAGTAAACGAACGAAGCTGTTGATATACATACAAACAACTGCTAAGACCGGTTATAACCTACAGTTTTCCGATATGGTTCGTCATATCAAAAACTGCAATGGAAAAACTTAAAGTCTTCGAGAGGAAGATACTAAGGATATGCACTGATCTTCAATTCCACCGTCAACGTCAGAAGCACTATAGCTATCGTAGAGTCTACGAAGAAGCTGAAATCAAGCCACTTGACCAATTCCTTGCATAAGCAGCAAGGAAGATAATCACCAAAGTCGCCAGCCACCCTAACCAATTTATGAGAAAGATGTACAATCATTAACAGCACCCGGACCCGAGATAGCTTTGTGGTATGGATATCTTGGACAAACTCCCCACTGACGACGACGACGACGTCTCCTTCTATGCTGGCCTGGACTCAACATATTACCTCGGCTGAACGCCGCCGCCACACCCAACCAACCTCCATCAGGACAACAGGGACTGAACAACCCGAGATGAACCTCACCTACTACACTCTTTTTTTATCCATCGACTTCATGTTAAACACATGTTAATTTTGTAATTTACAAAGTTAGGCCCCCTTTATGACAACAAATATTTTAATTTAAGTTATTATTAAATATTATTTATGTTAGAATTAAATATAAATTTGTATGGTTCAATGAATTAAAATGTAAACAAAAAAAATGTGATTCATACTGAAAACATATAGTTATAGCTATAATAGTATAATCATATTATTAATCGAAATAAATTAGGCATAATGCTTGAATAAAAATTGTACTGTTTTACTGTGCATTTTTCTATTTTCCGAACTTTCCGCAACCTAAAATTTGCTTTAGACTTTTTTTTTTATTGGGAAGGTGAAGAATTTCATCCCTCTCTTCAAGAAGGGTAGATATCTTAGTTTTATATTTTTTTTTCTTTGTATAAATCTTTGTCTCTATGAATTTACAATCTTGTTTGCAATCTGTTCGGGCGTGTGGAGGGAGACTAGAAATGGGAGTGTGCCTAGATGCAAGGCTGGACATTTGCCGACCTGGGTCCTTTGTGTTGACTTCATTATCGTCTTGGTTGTAGTACATATAAGCAGAGTGTCGTCCAACTCTGCTTTATCAATGTTTTTCAGCTCAGTATCAGCACATATGTATGTACCTACCTACATATCTTCTTTTCAACATTGTCACTATGCATAGCTCCACATATAGTGTTCGACCTCGACAATTGTTTGCGATGAGATGAGTTTTCTATCATCATTGTTGAATGTTTGCGTTTACCAGCTCGTAACACACATCTATTGAGCTGAATTGGTGCGGCTTTCATTTATGATTTGAAAAAAAAATGCACATTGTCAGCAGGTCTCGAGCCCCGTTCGCACGATATTTAGTATACAAACGGAGCCTATGGTGTATCCGATGTAGGGCAGCCTACCTAGCATGTTTACGCTTCGCTCTACGTATTCATATCTAATTTCTATAATTCAAAGAAAAAATAAAAGAAGCTATATCAACAAAGATCACATAATAAATTATATGTAAACAAACAAAAAACTAAAAAATTGCGACTCTTCTGATGAAAGGTGGTATCGCAAGACTACTAATTCGAAACGAAAAGCAGGAAAGTGAATAAAGTTGAATTTTTGGGGTAAAAAATAGTTATAGAACCAAGATTGAGTTTGGAAGCTTTTTTCTCTTCGAAGTTTATGATTTCCAATTGAACACTGCGCGTTTTATTATGCGGTAAAGATCAGAGTGAATAATTATGAATAATGTCGTCAATGAAACAGTTTGAAATGGATTAGGAGTTTTCGAAAAAAAGAACACAATTTTTAGTATATTGTCCAAGAGAAATAGATTTCGAATTCGGGATAAGATTACCGTAAAATAAGCTTATTACACTGATGGGCAATAAGAGTTAACATTTTGAACTATTTGGACAGCTGCTACTATTAAAGCTTATGACTTTTGATATTTGAGCTGTTAAAACAACTTAATTTCTAAAAATGTAACTATACATGCTTCAACAACACATAAATATTTTTAAAATTAATATCAAGAATTTTGAAGATGATTCGCAAAACTAAAGAACTTTTCGGTTTAAGTAGAGTACCTTTCTGACCGGCGATATTACCGTGCGTCATATCTTCGCTAATTGATCATATTAATTTCTTTTCTTACAATAAGAGTATAAATGAAATTCCTAATACAAGTTTTTCGAAAAATTCTGACGCACAGTTTAAAAAGCAAGAGAAGAAATGCTAAGTTAAAATTCTTAGAAATGTATTTATTTGTTTAATCTACAAGCTACAGGCTCAACAGATGCAAAAAAAATAAATACATTGGTATATGCAAAAAATAAATAATTTACAATTCAAGATTAATTTCTTAAAAATAGATAATACAAATCAATTTTGAATTTTTTTCTAGGCCATGCTATGTCAATATGACTAATAACTTCGTTGAACTCCTTAATTATTGACCTTGAAACTGTTAGGACACTTTATATGGTAACATAAAATATCTCGCACAAATTTTATATCATGAATAGTTCTTCGAGATTTGAGTGATTTCAGACCCAGAAGATTACGTGTAGCTTGAGAGTCTGGACGAAAATTCCAGCGCATTTTAGAAAACACATATTTTGTGAAACGATTCTGAACTTTCTCAATTCTATCCGAAAATATTTGTTGGGTTCCATATGACATCAGCATACTCAAGTAATGATCTAACTAGAGATGTAAGCGTATAGGGACCCGAAAAGTCAGTTGAGTTTCTTTTAATGAAACCAATCATAGAGTTGGCTTTAGCCCCAATTGCATCGATGTGCGGAACAAATGTAAACTTGGAATCAAAGGAGACACCCAAATCCTTTACTGTAGCACTTCTCTGAAGAGGGATACGATCAAGAGAATAGGCAAACTCATAAGTTGAAAGTTTCCTAGAGACAGAGATAGCGAAGCATTTCTTGACATTAAGTATAAGACAGTTAACCAAACACCAGTTTGATAATTGATCGAGGTCTATATGCAGATTAAAGCAATCATAAATGGAATTCACTTTTAAAAATAATTTAAGATCATCAGCATATATGAGACGTTGGCTGAATTGTATGTTTTTGCAAATATCATCGATAAAGATTATAAATAAAAGTGGACCAAGATGACTGCCCTGGGGAACTCCTGAGGTACATTTAATAGATCTCGAGGTTTGATTGTCAAGTTTTACTTTTTGTACGCTATCAGTTAAAAAAGATGAAATCCATTCAAGAAGATTAGAGTGAATCCGAAAGTTATGAAGCTTAGGAAGCAGTATGTCGTGGCATACAGAATCAAATGCCTTACTAAAATCCGTATAGATAGCGTCTACTTGATTTTGACCTTCTATACAATTAATAACGAAAGAGGAAAAACATGCTGCGCATCACTTATGTATATGTTCTTTTACGACAAAATCCAGTTTGGTCTTTACTAAACTTTCGAGCAATTTAGGAATTGTGGAACGCTTACAAATGCCTCTGTAATTTTCAACATTATTTTTCGATTAGACTTATAAATTGGGATCAGAAAAGAAGATTTCCATTCGTCCAAAAATATTCCTGACGATAGAGATAAGTAGAATATAATTTGCAATGAAAAGCATACAGAACTAGAGCATTTTTTTAAGACAAGAGCAGGAATTCCATCGGCACCAGGAATGTGATTGGGTTTAAGATTCTGAAGACCATTTAATAATTCAGATAATTCTAATTGTATTGAGCCAATATCTACTTTAGGGGTAGTATCTGAAAGAAAATCCAAGTTTCCTTGTGAAGTTAAATATCAAAAAAAAAAAAATTAGCAAAAAGATCAAGAGTTTTATTAATTCAGTCCCCACTAAAATTCATCGTAGTTGGAATGCCAATTGATTTCCTTTAACAAACTATACGGAACAGTATCTGTGATTGAAACTTTTAATTCATCTTGTGATGTAAAAACTAAGTGAAGAATTTTATCTAAATTATTAACAATACTATTAATTTGATTGAAGTTTAAAGCAAATAAATGACCAATAATACAAATTTTATGCAAATTATTGTTAACATTTTTAAATTGTGGTATTTATAAGTCTTTCCCCAACTTTCACCCAAAATACTGATTGTCCACAACTGTTACCTAATTCTGTTCCACACAATATAAGTTTGGTAGTTTTGTGAAGAAGAATGCGCTTACGAGATGGTTAAATCTAATTTCTCCTCCTGACAGTTCTTTGGGGGGAATTTTTTGGTTTGAAGAAAAATGCCAAAATAGTATGCAACAACAAATTTTGCCGAAAAATCTTTTGAGCAAACCTTTTATGCTTGGCCAGACATCAAAACAAGTTCATTCCCACGGCTTAAACTTGATACAATTTAAATTGTGATCAATACTGTTAATGACAAATAAATACACATAAAGCTTTTTGTGCATTGAACTTGCTCACTTAAGGTTAAAGAATTTGGTACTCAATGAGAGTACCGTTTAAATCAAGTTGTTGGGTGAATTAATAATTTTGCTATGTTATTCAAAACTAAATCTTTTAAAAAGTATTCGCATATAATGGCTTGCTGTTCGAACACTTTTTTACATTAAAAACATTTTGGAATGGGCGTAAAATTATATCTGTATTCATCCTTCTGTATCAAAACCTTCAATTCCAGTTCGATATTTTTGTGATCTATTTTGTTTTGACATTTTGATTCTCTCACAATTATATACTTTATTAATTCAAAGTTGAATTGATGCCATGCCACAAGTTGTAAATAGTTTTGTATATTCATTTAAGCACAAAGATAATATTAAAGAACTGTTTTATTTTTAATTAAAAGTATATTTTCAAGGTCTTATTCCCAAAAAATTATATTTAATGGATAACTTGCGCAAACGGTCGTCACACGTATGTACACTTTCTATAAACAGTGGATTAGAATCTAGAATCCTTGAAACGTGGCTGGCTTTTAACATTCCGGTAATAGTAATAAGCTAAATAGGTTATATTTTTGGTTGACATCTCTTTGGTCCATATATGTAGCTCCGAATAATCTTTGTTAATTAAAAATTTGATATTTAAAAAGTAACATTTTCAATTTGAAACTCAAGATCGCTAACAAGGTATTTTTTTTTTCTTTAAGAGAACTATCAATGATATTCGAAAATTTGAAACGCCAAAACTGTGGGAGGAAATTTTTCCATTCCGTTCTATTTTTAACCCATTAAAATTATCTTTTATCTGGAATGCAAAAAGCCCAAAGTATTTTTTTTTTTAACAAAATAAAATGATGCTGTGTTGAACATACCTTACCCTAGGGGCGATATTATTATTGTTTTAAGTTTTTTCTTAAACGTAAGATCAGTAAATAAAACCTTCGAAATAAGTACATTCAAAAGCTTATAGAGCGCATGGTAATCAATACTTCGTCCCGAAAAGTCTTCGAATTCACACCCACAGGACAGCGCAGTAGAGAAAGACCGCGGATCAGGTGGCGCGCACAAGTGGAAAGTGACCTCACCCAACTTGGAGCGCGAAACTGGAGACATCTAGCTAAGGACCGAGCTAGATGAGGAAGTTTGTTGGGTGAGGCCCTAGTTCACACAGGACTGTAGCTCCACCTTAAGTAAGTAAGTAAGTAGAAGCTAACAACTCTAAGTGCAATGTTTTTAACTTCCTTCAGGAAGATATTGAGACCGATTTTTCGAATTGGAAATGTTACAGTTTTTAAAATAGTACATTTTTACTTAAGAACGTTCGTACCTCCGGGATACAATTCTTTATTGTCGTCCACAGCTCAAGCACAAGTAGAGATGTCGACTTCAAATACATTGAAGGACTTTAAAAAAAATGAGTTTGTGTTTTTTTTTACTATAGTATTTTTTATTAAAAAGTGAACATTTTGGTTGTGGCAATATAATTCAATTAGCGGTTTTATAAATGAAAACAACTGAACAAA
This sequence comes from Eupeodes corollae, assembly GCF_945859685.1. Taxonomy (NCBI): domain Eukaryota; kingdom Metazoa; phylum Arthropoda; class Insecta; order Diptera; family Syrphidae; genus Eupeodes; species Eupeodes corollae. Next base: position 4,508,777 of record NC_079150.1, read on the forward strand.
AATATTTCCTACCTCAAATATTTTACGAATAAGAACTGATATTACATTTAAAATAATTGTATGGGACTAAGTTTTTTCATCTGGTAAGATTGTGAGAAAAGTCAAAGTAACGGTTTTTATAAAAAAAATGAAAAACATTCATAAAAGCTGATAAAAATTGATTTTCGGCTGAAACATCTTGGCTTCAAAATACTTATGTCGTATAAAAAAGATTATTACCAATCAGTTTTTTTAATAAAAATTAAAATCTACAAAAAGTGGTAACAAGTGATGATTGATTCTCGATATCTCGTGAATAAATGGAGTTATTGACTTGAAAATGGTTTCATTCTAAATTTGTATTGTTAAGGTAAAATGATAGTCTCAAAAAAATAAAATCCGTTTCTTTTTTATGTAATGAAAAAAAACTTTCAAGGAATTGGTTTTCGACAAATTGACAACTTTTTTACAAAACACGGAAATCTACAAAAACGACAAGAAACTAATAAAAAATGGTTTTCGACTCAGGTATTATGGGAAAAAAGATAGATATTGTCTACAAATATTTGTATCTTACACGAAATACTGTTAGTAATTTTTTTTTAAATTTTGAAAATAGAAGCCTCGTTCTTTGTTTTATTTTTTCAAATTCATTTTCTTAATCCACCTATTTTTCTTAGCAACATATTACAACAAAGACGATTAAGAACAGTAGATTTGCATAAAAGAGTTAAATTTATATGTCAACTAAGTTGATGCACTGTACCCAGGCTTTAATGAACCGGAATACATGCCTTCAAATATACCTACTTGCTTTAATATTTTATTATTGAATTTTAATTTAAAATACAACAAATGAGTATGCATACATGCATTTGTATTTAAGCGTTTATTTTGCATTAAAAGGTATATTGAACATGAGGAAATTGCAAACAAAACAACAACAAACAATTGTCGAGTAAGTCATTATAATAAATGAATTTTATGTTTTATTCTGCAGGTCTAAGCCAACTGTTTCCTTGGTATACCTTTATTGTTTTTATATTTATTTGTTGTCCTGGGTATTTGTATGTTAGTGTGCCTATAGCTACTCCTGATTTTTTAAATTATGCGTATAGCATTGCGTACCTCCATACCTTCAATAAAAAGCAAATTGTAATGCATTTGAGGAACTCTTGTTTTTGTTCTTGTTTTCATTTTTTTTTTATTAATTTTCTTAAGGGAAGAACCCATATCCACCCCATACGTGTTTGAGGGGTTATGCTGTCCATTGTGCTAATTTCTCATGGACAATATATTATTTATTAGGTTTCTATGGCTTATATGTACGTAATTTGCAGAAACATAAGACAATTAAAATAATAAATGTCCATAACTGGGCGGTTGTATGTTTTTATTTATACAACATAACTTCAGAACTATATATGTATGTAAGCAAATGATGCAAGGTAACAATGTAAATTGTATGAATAATGCATTAAACTGAAGTACTCTACCATTACTGAGACCTAAAAACTGAGTTCTATACCTGCCCAACTTACAGCTTTCGTTTCAATGCGTATAAAATATCCAACAATAATGGTATACGTTCAAAATCAAATTTTTGAGAACACAAATGCACTTAAAAGTTATTTCATATTTTGTATGAGGTTAGTAAAGATATAACAAATGATAAGGATCATATAGTTGTGATTGTTTTTAAATAATAAATTATTCTTCAACTAATAATATAGGTAATACAAATTTGAAAAGTATAACTTTAAGCAGAAAACTGGACCAAGGAAATAATATGAATCAGAAATCTAGACCTATTCCCACTACGCAGCACAAATTCATCAACTTTTGACCAAGAGATCAAAAGTTCCAGGGATGCGGGTTTATATGGGAAATAAAGCTTATACCATTAACTCACATATGTAAAGATTTGTTAGCAATTTAACGATATTCATCAAAAAGTGGTTTTCTGTCAAAAACAAGTAAAATCTTTAGAATTTGGAAAAAATTAGTAATGCTTTAAATTATTTTCATAGGATCTTTTCTGAGAGAAAGAGCAAATATTCATTTTCTTAAAAAAAAAAACTTAAATAAGAGATCGCCAATTTGATATCGAGTTGCCTTATAATTCTTAAAACTTTTAATTCTTAAAAGTCGTTTTTAATTCCATCTTATTATTTTTTTTTAAAGATGTTCTCTAAAATACAAAAACTCTTAACATCTTAAAAAACGAAAGATGAGATCTACAACTCAAATATAAAAACACGAATTTCAAGAATATAAGGTTCAAAATCACCAAGGTGCAGAATTGGCTTTGCTAGCAATTTGATGGCTTAAATCTTGACTTAATTGAAAAAAAAATCAATGAAATACTAAAACTAACCTGTTTTGTGTCCATCAAACAACATAATTTATTAATAAGGTGAATTTTAAATCATTTCGGGAACACGTCCTTGTTTACAATCTTCGACAACAAGTCCAAAATATAATTTAAAAAATGTATGGTATTTAACCCCAGTCATTACTCAATACACCGTATTTTTTATACAAAATGTAGTTTTAGAGAGGATACTAAAAGATTATTTATTTTTAACTATAAAAATGCAAAATCAGAAGTTATCGTCAAAACAAAAAGTAACCATAATGGATTCAAGTAACTTAAGCAAATTTGACATTTGCTTAAGCTCGAGCCATTTAAATGGCTCTTGCGTAATTGCGCGAAAGTTAGAGAAGTTTAACGAAACATATAAGACTGCGTATTGGTTCGTTCCCTTAAGCTAACTTAAGCTCGGTTAGGTCTATTATATTTGAGCCTTAAATTTTAAGTACCTTTCTATTCATTATTCGTAGAGCGTACATAAATAGTCCGTCATTTCTCGAACGTATTTATTTCATTTAATTATTGATGAAATTCTTTTTTACGACTCAAAATAACAAAGAAACCTCAAATATGTTCCTATTGACAAAATCAGATTGCATTTAAGATGACTGCCATATAATCAAAGGGCGCTCTTATTTGAAATCGTCATTTCGTGAATGGTCAAAGTTTTGAGGTCCACACTAGTGTTTCTTCCAAACTATTTGTTGACCTTTATTTCTTTTTTTTTAATTTTTAGAGAAATAATATACTTTAATTCACCTTATTTCCTTAAATTCAAGAACGAAACACTTTACAATATTTAAGTTTTGTTAAGTCCTTTTAGGTTAAAATATTTTCGAAATGTTCACGTAAAAGAGTAAGTTGTTAAGAATTTGTCCTCTAGCATCAGACCTAATCTACAAGTGAGCAGACTGATAACGATAGTAATAATGATAATAATAATAGATTCCCAAAAATTGAGTCCGAAAATAAACGTCTAAATAAATACAGACAATTGTTTATATCAGATTCTGTTTTATTTTCTGAAAAAAAGATCACATTTTTCTGGCAAATTTTCTCATTTTCTGGGTTCTTGAATCTACGAGTATATTTTTGTAGCGATCTTCGCATTTATTATACTCGTATATATTATTTTTGTAAAAAAAGCAACGTCTCAACACAAATTCCATTGTTTATAGCGATCATTAAAAATGTCTGTCGTTGAAAAAAAAACCTGATTGAAAACCACTGACAAATGTTTACTGACAGAAATCTGTCATTTGAATTGTGTGAAATTGGGAAGGTTCAGACAACATAAGGGACTTCATTTGCAGTCAACTTCATTCTTTGAACGTACATTTTGACTAAGGGAACTAGTTAGTTTTTTAAGTTACAAGTCCATCACGATTTGCGTTTTGTATTGTAAAGAAATACTACTTATTTCTTTATCAAATTTACAAGGAAGCTTTTTACAGAAACATCAAATGACGTTGTGCAAAAAATAAATAAATCATAGAGTAATAAAGTTTAGCTTTCAATTAAATGAAAAAACATGATCAATTGTCATTGTGACATAAGTTGACTTGATTTGATAGTTAGGGAGATTTTTCTTGACTAACTTTCCAGTCAACTTTCCAATAAATTTGCCTTAATTGGAAAGGAAATTATTTGGCAGCTGGCAGATCAGAAACTTGCCTTACTTTCAAGTCCCTTATGTCGCCTGAACCTGCCCATTGTAACACAAATCAGTGGAACGATTCGTTTTGCTTACTAGTACTGGCGTACTAGAGAGTTCTTCTAAATCCCCGAAGAAATAGTTGCCAAGCAGTTTTCTCCTTTGATGGAAGAGTGCGGATTAATTGGAAAGGAAATTGTTTGGCAGCTGGCAGATCAGAAACTTGCTTTACTTTCAAGTCTCTTATGTCGCCTGAACCTGCCCATTGTAACACAAATCAGTGGAACGATTCGTTTTGCTTACTAGTACTGGCGTACTAGAGAGTTCTTCTAAATCCCCGAAGAAATAGTTGCCAAGCAGTTTTCTCCTTTGATGGAAGAGTGCGGGACAGTGACACAGTGTTTTCATGCACCTCCTCGTCACCGCATCCTCTGCAAAGATCATCTGAGCTGATTCTCATCTTTTTCATATGATGACCTAACAGTTTATGCCCGGTGATTATGCTCACAAGAGATCGAAGTGATCCTTGTGTAGCTGCATAATTCTTTCCGTTCTTTGTTTGTTAAAACAGGGCCAGATCTTTCTTGTAGTGCCGCAGGTGTCAAGAAGATCCCACCTTTCATCGGCCTTGATAGTTATTCTTTTTGAGATTTCCTGTTTTAAATAACAGGCAGGGGTGCTAACTAGCTGAGCTTGGCTTACGTCAAGCATTAACCCTAATCTTGATAATTCATCGGCTTTCTCGTTCCCTACTATATCGCTGTGGCCTGGGACCCAGCAGAGTCTAATGTTGTGCTGTGCGCCAAAAACCTTAAGCTCTTCACGGCAGCATGAAATAGGCTTTGTAATCAAAGGGAAACACATTCCAAAAAATGAAACGAATCGTTACACTGATTTGTGTTTTAATTTTATACAACTCCAAAAATTTGGATTTTAGTTCCTTACGATTTCTTTTTATGGGTATTAGAATATTTTTGAACAACCTAAAAAAAAACTTTTTTTTTGGCATTTGAATTTTTAAATTCCAAAATTGTTGCACAAGAAATCAAAGTTGGAGATGTGGTGAGATTGTGTATTTTAGCATAAAATGTATGTCTTCTTATTGTATTGGAATATTTTGGTATTTTCAAAAAAAAAGTAATGTTTATGAAAAGATATTCATTCGAATTCTGTCTCCAATATTTGGCCGACAGAGACCATCAACCCGTAAAATGATAGCCCAATACGCTATTGCTGCTGTGGAGTAGAGTAACGAAGATAATCCTACTTAGTCCATCCGCGATGGCGAACAACAAATATTGCAGTGCCTATACTTTGTGGAAGATTTTCCGGAAGGATCTTGGATTGAGGGCTCAAACAATACAGCTAATGCAAGAATTGAAACCGAACGATCATCAAACGCTCTCTAACCGATCCCGATTTTTTCCAGGAAAAGTTGTGCAGTGATGAAGTTCATTTTTGGTTAATTGGTTACCAAATTGCAAAATTCTTCGCCATTCTACGCGCCTCATGTTTCCATCCTCAAAAAGTCAGTGTTTGGTTTGCTTAATGGACAGAAGGTACATTAGTTCACATTTGTTTCAAAACGAAGCTGGCCATAATGTTAAATGTTAAAATCAAAGGGGAACGCTATGAAGCCATATTTAATGACTTTTTGGGCCTTAACTGGAGGTGGAGGATGTTGATGGGGTGGACTACCTTTGGTTTCAACAAGGCGGTGGAGCATCATGCCACAAAGCCACCAAAACCATCAATTATTGAAGTAAACTTTTGTTGGGCATTATCTCGCGTCGTCGTTGGCCTGTACTGTGGAGTGGGTTCCAAGAACGTGCAATTTAATACCGCTGGACAAATTTTTGTGAATATTCAGCACGTTATTTCCGACACATCTCTTCTAGAAACACCCGTTTTCTCTCAGTTTCATCGTAACAGTTATGTAAGATTATTGAAACTTACAATTTTATGAAAACCGATATAGTTGTTTTTAGATTATAGCGTTTACCTATAATTCTCTTCTTTATAGCAAAAAAATTATGTCACATCTGATTAAATTCTCGAGTTCCTTTTTTTCGACGAACGCAAAACTTGCCCTATTGTACCTACGACCATACCTACCTTCCTACCTACCTACACAAACCTCACCTCTATGACAAATAAAAAATGTTCAGTAATAGGTAACTCAAGTACGTATGCTAGCGTATTGTTCAAGTGCCCCTCTTGTCACCGATTCATGGAAACTTGTATACCTTTTATAAAAAAATGCATCGATAACCTTTGTGTTATTGTGCATCGTCGGTTGTCGTCAGTCGCGTCGCGTCGTTCGTCAACATGTGCTGTGCACCCGTGATTCTTACTGCAATGGAGGGCATGCTTTCTTGTCCTTATCGTATCAATTGTGTATGTTCACTTTTTTCAAAGATTTCTTTTGCAGCATTTTTGCGTTTCAAAAAAAAAGTGGGTACAACCAACCCATAGGAAGGATTTTTTCTTTGCTACATATCATACTCGGTTGCAATTAAACTTCCCTGCCTGCAACAGTACAACCCTTTTATTTTAAAAAGTGCGTAACGCATATTTTTTTTTTGTAATCGAATGCAATTCACACCTTAAATTGGCACACACACACTGCACATGCATGATGCACATACCACAATGCAGTTGAAGGAAGGAAGGTACAAGACCGGGGCATCTATATTGTGTAGCTTTAGCAGGCTATCAAGCTACCACACCGAAAGAACAAAAATGAAACCGAGAGGGAAGCATTAAAAGAATTAAGAATAAAGAACCCAGTTGTAGTTGCAAACCGAGTTGTGCATATACATTATGCAAAAAAACAAAAAACAAAAGAAAAGAAAACTCAGCATAAACTCAAAGGATAATGCTTACCAGAAACCAGAATTCTGGATCCGAGTCCACATATTTAGAAGGAAGCAGAAGAAAAAAGGAATCAAAGAATTAATACAGCATGGGTACGGCCAGGGCCATTGAATGCGTTCCATCCAACTGCTGCAACTCAGAACCTCTCCATCATGGTTACCACTTTGACAAAATGTCTATCGGAAATTTAAGAATTTAAAATTTCTTCAAATTTTGGTTTTTCAGTGGCCAGTGTCTCGAAAAATTGGAACAAAAGCTCACAAATAGTTGACAAGTCGAAAGATGGAACCCAATGCTGCACTGTTTTATTATTTCCTTGCCAAGTTTTTATTAGGAGCTAGTTATGGCTAGTAAAATAGTTGTTGTTAGTTGAATTATTCTTAAACATTTGAAATTAGCAACAATATTTTAATATAAAGAAATGGTTTAGTTTGAAAATCTAGTTTTGTTATGTAGATTTTTAGTCGAAAACAAATGTTTACCAATTTTCGTACTATTTCTTAAATTTTTACAAATTAGATGAATGAAGCAAACATCAATTTTTATCAAATTTGCGTCCTATTTTTTATAGATTTTATTTTTTTATGAAAAAAAACGGACTTTTGGACTTTTATAAAAAAAAAAACTACTAAATATCGTTTGAAGACAATATTTTTAATTTTTGAAAAGCTATTGGAGTCGAAAGTAAATTTTTACCAAGTTTTAGTATTCATTTTATGTTAGGTTTTTATTTTTTGTAAAAAAAGCTGTCAATTCGATTTTTATCGAAATTTTATTGAATGTTAACAACAATATTTTTTAAAAAATAAAAGTAGTTTAAAACGATTATCTCAAAGTTTTGAAAAGATATTTGAGTCGGAAATCAATTTTTACAAACTTTTATTAATTTGTTTGATTTGGTTTTTAATTTTTTGTAAAAAAAACTGTCAATTCCATTTTTCTCAAAAATTTTCCGAATATTGAAAACAATATTTCTTATAAGTTAAAATTAATTGAAAGCTATAACCTCAAATTTTTGAAAAGATATTGAGTAGAAATTCAATTCTTACCAGCTTTGAGTAATGTTTTTCGTATGCTTCGTAAAAATCTTACCAGATGTTAAAAACGATATTTTTCGTTGCACACAATTGTTTTGGAGAAAGAATCATTTTGTATTCTTAAAATTTTCGAGGTGACAACATTTTTTGCAGTTTTTTTGATTTATAAAAAAACGTTAATTGGATTTTTTTTTGGTATCACGTTACAATATATTATATAAAATTTAAGTCAAGCCTCTAGAGTTGTTGGTTCATGAGATATTTAGGGTAAACCAAAATGTTCACCTTTTTTTAAACTGCTATGGTAAAAAAAAACCACCCACTCAATTTTCTTGAGAGCCATTTCTGCATCTTTATGCCTTTTTATCTGTATAGCAAAATTTATTTGAATTCGATTTCTCTTCTGGTTCTTGAACTAGTCTAGGAGTCTAGGGAACTTAAAACATCGAGAAATATTACAATAACTTCCTATGGGAAGTTAAAAAGTTTAATTGCACAGTTATTTTCCGCTAAATGTGTTTTTCTGTTTTCGATAAGAAAATTCATTTCGTTCCACTGATTTGTGTTCCAGTTTCAAACAATTCAAATGACAGATTTCTGTCTGCAAAAATTTGTGGGTGGATTAGCACATTTCTTTCAATTACAGACATTTTTAATGATCGCTATAAACGACCTGTAAAAAAAATTCCAATGATTGGTTTCAATCATAAGTTTTTTTTTCACAGGTACTGCCTCTTGAGAGGCATTAATTCTTGTCATGAAATGTGCTTTTTCAAATTTTCCATTTGGGATCGGCTGAAAACTTTAGGGCCTAAATATCCCTGGTTTCAATGATAAAAACCAATGATTTGCCATATCTTACGAGCCCACAGTCATCAGTTTTTTTATAAATCAAAAAAAAGTGATTTTAGGTGGATTTTACTATCGCCATGAACCATATAGGTTTTACTGCGAGAGTTAAACGATGTATGTGAAAGACATTAAGGCTTCATACAGTGATCTCCTTTTTTTCTTATGATTGTTTACTTTTCAAACAATTTCTGTCTCTTTTCTTTTTACTGCAGTTCACACTGCCTTACTATTTGAAACACCAAATAGCCATCTACTTGTCATAATGAAGACTATTTTTTTAAGATTTGTTAAATTCATTCACTAACTAACAACAAAGTTATTGATTTCAAACTTACTTCACCAATTATATATAATACTGTTGTTAACATTTGATAACATTTACAAAAAATCGAATTGACATTTTTTTACACATAATAAAGTCCTATTAAAAATGCTACTAAATTGATTTAACGTGTCAAATATCGTGGCAGGAAAAATGTGTAATTTTTCTAAATTGTTTAAAAGATAATTCGGTTCACGAAAACAATTGTAAGTCTCTTATTATTTATAAACGTACACAAAATTAAGTTAAAACTTTTCTTCTTTCAAATTTGATCATTCCAAATGTTAAGGATTGAATCCTTGCCGCGAAATTATTGTACGCGAAAATGTTTGATTGATTCAAAAATTAATTCTCTAGCTATCTATCTTTTAAAATATGCACGTTCAAAATGCTAAAAACAATCAATCAATGTTTTAAGCAAAGCTTAAATTTAATACTTTCATAGTTGTGAAAATAAGGCATAGGAGTTAATTTTGAGTGCTTATTGCGGATCCAAACTTTAATTTCTGCTATTTTCTCAAGTTTTAAAAAGATTTATTTTCAACATTATTTATAAATTGTTTTATATATTTCAAAAACTTGATATAATAGAATTGTTTAAACAACATATTTGGTAAATGAGCAAAACTTACTTTCAAAACATTTTGCCTTTTTTGTTGAAAACCATTTAAGCAATACTGGCTTAGCGTTTCTTTCGGATTTTTGTAAGACAGGTAAAACCTAACAACTAATTAACATTTTTTGAATACTGTAAAATGAAAAAATGTAAATATTTTAACTGAATATTGAAGAAAGAGATTATAGGTTTTAAAATTCATTACTTATTGTATTGAAAAAAACTGCTTCGTAAATTTAGATAGCCTCAACAAGCCGTATTTTCGTGCTTTTTTCGAAATTCAAAAAGTAATATCTGAGAAACCTGATGTGATTAATTAATTCAAGTCAGATTTAAATTAAGGCCGTTAAAACCAATAGGATTTTATTTCCTGGCCTTGTCAACCAGTGAAATCGGCATTGGTAAAAATCTTATGGCTTATTTACCAATGAACTTCACGTTTAAAACTTTAACAAAATGTTAATAACAAAATTTTGTGCAATGTAAAGAATTTGAAGTAAACATCATTCTTTATTTTTCAAATTCTAAGTCGAAAACCATTTCTTATCATTTTTGTAGGTTTAAATATTTCACATATGACAACAAAGTTTGGGTTCGAAACCCAATTTTAGTAATTTCTATACAAATTATGTGTAGCATTTTTAGTAGATTTTAATTTTTATGAAAAGTTGACTGTTAAATTTTTGTTAAATGTTGAAGTGCTGAATGTTGAAAAAATATTTTTTTTTGTAAGATGAAGCCAATATCTTTTATATCAATTATCAATTTTTACTAACTTTTAATATTGTTTTTTTTTTAAGTTTTTATATTTTGCAAAAAAAAAATCGTTACTTCGGTTTTTCTCAAAATTTTACCAATCATCAAAAAACTTATTCTTCTTTGAATACAAAAAGGCAAGATGTGTTATTGGTTCGAAACATTTTCCCTTTTTTTTAAATTCCTTACCAAAAAACCACCAACCCAATTTTTTTAAAGTCTTTTCTGCATCTTTCTGTATCTAACCTGTATAACAAAATTCATTTGAAGACTGGTTCTGGAGATTTGAGCTTACGTTAACATGCACACTCAGACATCTCTCTAAAAATATTTCATTTAGATTCTAGGGACCTATAAACCTAGATACATTTTAAGATTATTCGATTCGACAAATCCCACAATAACTTCCCATCAGAAATTAAAAGCATGTTAACATGATTTTTTGTGTACAATTTAGTTTTTTAGAAGACATTCATTGAGTATGTCAAACGCTTTATAGGAAAATAGACACTTTAAGTACGTTACTTATATTCTCGGTATGAATAAACTATTTACGTATCCCATAAAGCAATTATAAAAGAAACAAAAACTTGTTTAATATAAATGGATTATATGCAAGTAGAACCAAAAATCTAAATCTGAACATCATATTTTTTAATAATCTTTAAATTACAGTAATTTAAGCAGAAATGGAATATTAGAGCAAGTACATGCAACTCAATGGTGTACTTTCGACTTTTGCCTTGTCTGAACATATTGATCGTTCCTACTTTTCCTACATAAGTGATGGTAGGTTATGGCGAAGTGTTAAGAACAAAAAATTAACCCACACTTCCACACAAGTTTTAAAGTTTACCCTCAAGTAGTTTTTTTTTGTGTTCAAAGCTAAGGGGTGCGTTGCAAAAATTGTGCATCTACGCACTTTTCATTTGTTGTTGTTATTATTTTTATTTTTATTATTAAAGCCCCAGATAGGTTCAGTGTTTGGTTATGCGTTTGCTTGATTTTTTTTCTTTTGTATTTATTCTCCCCCAAGCACTATTGCCCACCCCAGTAAAATACATATATTTTTTTTATAACTGTGCTCCATATAATGAAGGTATAGGCATAAGAATATGTATAATTTAAATTCATATATAAATTCTTAACGCTTTTTCACACGGGGTAGTCTTGTTCTTTGACAACCCAAAGAGCATAAATATCCTGTAGGATTGAGCTAGATGAATTCTCTAAGGGTAAAAAATGCGAAAAGCAGCAACAATGCACCGTTGAATAAGGAAGAAAATATGGAGGAAGAAACAAATATGAAAAAAGATAAAAAATAGGTGTATACGTTAAGAACGTAAAAATATACATTACATACGATATGCCACTCGTGCTGTAGGCAAATAGTCCAACCAATCGCTCAACCTGCTGAAGGTAGAGCCGTTTGTACGGTTGCCAATTGAAAAAAATCAAGACTTTTTTTTAACGTTGAGCTCTATCGGCAGATATGACTGAAAAGAATGAGTGAAGCGGGCCACAATACACGGCCCACTCTCCGAGGGGACCACTCGGTCCACCTTAAAGAGTATCTCTGCCTTGGAGAAATGATGTCAGCTTAAATATTGAAATCGATGGATTCTAAGATCAAATAGAATAGATGGGTATAATTATCAAATTTCGTCTTTTTAATTATTTCCCTATTAGGTTTTTTATATGACAAACATTGCAATAATAAAAGTTTTGAATTCGAGATTTGAATCAAACATGGCATTACGATGGTAAAGATGTCAAAAAAGCTATAATGAACCGATCTCAATATTTCCTTTTCTTCACTAGCACCTAATAAAATGTCTTAACCAAAATATTGGTGGGTAAAAATCTTACTATTACCGTTTTTTTTCGGGGGTTTGATATCTCGAAAATTTGTATGAAAATCAGATTTAGACTATAATTGAAAAATTTAATATGTATTTACAAAATAACTTTAAAACAAAAAGTTGCTCTAAGGGTTTTTGAAAAAAGAATTTAATAAATCAAGATTTTTATGAATGGTATTAAAAATTTTAAAGACAACGATGGCATGATTGTGTTACACAGTTTCACACTTTATTTTAAATAGATTTCGTGAATTTTTAATGTTTAGAATTAAGTTTAAATAAATAATTCAAATGATAAATATACTTTCAAGTAAATCCTCTTTACGAAGCTTTCTAAATAAAGTTTAAAAAAACGCTAGTAAAAACTTACATCTAATTATAATTTCCACCAACAAAGACGATAAGAACTTTACACAAAATGTTTTCTTATAAACTATGTTGTATGATTTGGATCAGCCTCAACAACAACGGCACCTATATTTAAAAAAAAAAGAAAAAGAAATGAAAAGTAAAGATTGGAATTCGAGCTGAATAAATCCTTTGGATAAGCACTGTTTGGTCTGTGTTACAATAAAAAAAAACATGATTTTGTTAACCAGTTTAGTAAATAAAAATAATCATTATCAAACATGTTTCCTAATAGAATTATTGCTATAGAACAGTCTAATTAATAATGATTAGATTTAGATTAGATCTTATTTTTGTTATTTCCTAACATATTTATAAATTTACACTGCTATCTGAGCGTAAAACTTGACGAGTTGTAGAAGCTGAGTAAGGTCAATGATTCTCGGGAATTATTTCTCCAGAAGAGTCCTAAAACCGAAGGTCGCTCGCCCCCAATTCTTGCCCCCTCCTACGTCGGCTTTGTGCTATTATGCTAGCTGATGGCACCTTATCCCCTGACTGTATAGTGTATCACTGTCTGTCAAGACCTAGTCTCCTTCCTGCAATATATAAGTATACATTTTTCCAAAATATATACTTCCCTTCAACTTGCCAATTGGGCTGGATCTAAGGTGTTATACGACCCGTGCCGATGATCAGCCAGGCTGAGGGCCCAATTCCTAAAAATAGCTCAGTCATTAACGGAGTATCCGGATAACAGGTGACCTCCGGATTAGCTAGCCTTATATGTGTAAGCAAATCTCTGCACAGACTGACACCCCCACCCCCTTCTTTACTTCGCATACTCGTGGGAACCAAATGGATATAAAACAAAAACAATTTTTTTAAATTTTGATGGTTCCTTAAAAAAACAAGAATTGTTAAACAAAAAAGCGATAAATTTAATGTAATATAAAGTTTTTGATGGTTCCTTAAAAAAACAAGAATTCTTAAACAAAAACAAAACAGCGAAAAAACATATCTGTATATATATGTATGTATAATTTAAAATCTATATAAATTTTAATTTTGATGTGTTCTCAGAAGCTTTCGCAGTACAGAAAGAGTTTTTCCACCGTCATCCCATTTAAGAGTTTATCATTTCCTCTTTCGTCAGGTAATTAGATCCAAGGAAGGATTTCCTTCTGTCTACTACCACAGGGCATTTTCCTAAGTGAAAAACATCTTCTCTTTCTCTTCGGTTACATAAACTGCACTGATCCTCCCTATGCGGTATATAGTTGAAATGCAGGAGCTCCCCTCGAATTCTCAACATTATAGAAATGACCTCCAAACTGTTCTGATCTCTAAAATAGTTATTTGGACCAAGGTTATGACAGAGATGTTTGTAAATTAATCTACGGAGTTTTTCATCAACCCTTGCAATTAATTAATACAGTTTAACCCTGTAAACATTACCGAAATCCAGGTCCAGTGACATTTCACACCACAAAGCCAGCTCATGCAATTATCTAATTGATAATGTCATTGGGAGCTGTGAAAAATGGAGCAGTGGAATAATAAGCTTTTGTTTACTATTACTGGCAGTGATAGAGAGAACCGAAAGCCAATCTCTAACCCAAAGGAGAAGAGGTTTATGGATACCAAGTACACTCATTTTCCTCAAAACTTTGTCAAAAGTCTTTAAAGTATCAAGTGCATCAAGTCCCTTAAACGACGTAATTTTTGTCTTTTACTGTTCTATTAGATAAAATATGAGATCATCAATGGGCATATTGCTACGAAATCAATACTGCCGGTCATCAAAAAGCTTTCGATTTTCAAAATGTTTTATAAGCTGAAAACTTATATGCTCGTATATACAGTTTAAGATAATTACTCGCAACAAAAACACCTGGCTATAAGCCCTTATTTGTTGGCAAGCTTTTAAACTTGCTGCGCATTGCATTGATTTGTCGCTTAGTTTTTGAAATTCGCTAAAAGTATTTCACAAGATTTACCCTCTCTTCTTTGGCGAAATGTTTCGAGTGAGTTCCTCTTTCTAAGCTACCAAGACTTAATAAACGCTGCCAGTTTGTTAACATTGGGTCTTAGTTTTGTCCATCTAACAATATATACAATTAGACGATACTTACAGAGGGATTCACGGACAAATTAACTTGTCAACAAATTGAATCAGGTAAACATAAAGTGCCGTGAAATAAAGCCAAGTTAAAAAAGGCCGACTTTAAAGAATGGGCAAAATAACGATCGCATTTATGCTAAACATTTTAAACTGTTACGGCAAACGTTTCAATAACTCATTGATGACAAAATTGATTTTGAAGGTTTGAATATTAAATTCTCTACTTTACAAACCCAATTCTGTAAAATGTCTTCTAGACGTACAGAGAATGATACATACTACTAACGCCTTTTTGGTAAATGCCGTAGATGATTATCAGGTAGGTAAAGCAATTTTCTCCATACAATCTAAATGCACTGGACTCCTCCTACCCATCCTACTTTCCTACATAACGCACATATTCAACACCATTATAATGACATCTACATATCCCATCCTATGGAAGATATCGAAAACTATCCCCATCCTAAAAGAAGAAGGAATATAGACCGATTACTATCCTATCTTTTCTATTTAAAGTTTTTGAAAGTCTGATATGTAACCAGATAAAATATTATATTAAATACAAGCAATTATTGAATCCTTTGCAATCTGGATTTCGGTCTGGACATAGTTGTGTTTCAGCTTTACTCAACGTATCTGATGACATAAGACATTCTTTAGACAATAAATTTACAACTGTGATAACCTTACTTGACTTTTCAAAGGCATTTGACTGTGTAAACCATAATCTTCCCTGTGATAAATTGACGACCCTATTTAGCTTCTCTGACACAACTAAAAAACTTATTTACTCATATTTGACCAATCGTATGCAAGCGTGTCTTGTAATGGTAGAATGTCCTCGTTTCTCCCTGTTAATAATGGTGTTCGTCAAGGATCAATCCTTGGACCCTTACTGTTTTCATTGTTCATTAATGATCTGCCCTCTGTTTTGTCTTACTCCCAGTTTCATATCTATGAAGATGATGTCCAATTATATATTAGTTCTCCTGAGATGATGTTTAAGGATGCCATATCTAAAATGAACATCGATTTACAGGCTATATATGATGGTCGACACGGAACGGACTTAAACTTAATCCTGAAAAAACGAAAGCTCTTCCAGTTTCAATAATTAAACCAAACCCAGATAATTTCCCTCCCGTTATGTTGAATAATTGTATTATGGAATATGTTGTCCAAGTTAGAAATTTAGGTTTGGTCTTTAACAACAGGTTAACTTGGAATAACCATGTCGATACAGTTGTGTCAAAGATTTATGCTTTACTTAGAGGACTTTCTGTTACTAAATCTGTACTACCTACCCATATTAAATTAAAGCTGGTAAAAGCACTTGTCCCACCTATAATAACATACGGGTGTGAGCTGTTTGCTAATCTTGATTCTCAATCAGCTCATCAGCTTTTCAATTGCGAGCTAGTAGCTTTCTTCAAATATCGTTGTTGTATTTTACTCTTCAAATTGATTGTTAAAAAGACTCTAAATTATCTTTGTAACAGACTTAATTTTTGTGTTTCTAGCCGTTCACCTTTCACCGTTCCACCTTTACGTGTTTGACATCGCGCAGGCAATTTTTCGTTCATGCTGTTAGACTGCGGAATAACCTTCCCGGTCTAGAATCGAAAACAGAAGGTTTTAAACAATTTGTTTTGAATATTTCTCAAACTTGAATTGAACAATAACATACTTTTAAATTAATAATTTTTAATTTTATTTTCCTTGCGCCTTGATTCAGATAACTTTTAATTAGCATGTCTTTTTTCCTAAAACGTTTAATATTTAATTTTAGTCCATTTTCAATATATAATTAATTTAAACTAATTTTGTTCTCACACGTCTGTCTTTAATTAATTGTATCTTAAATCAATGTTTTATATAATACAAATAAATAAATATCAAATGTAATTTAAACCATTCAAAGTTTAGCCATTTTTTAACTGTTGTAAAAAAATACAATCTTAACGCATCTATTCCAATCCCAAAAAGGTTTTTGCAGAGGGGAAAGCATACCCTCACACATGTTTCACTGCATCATTTACAGTTAGAACCAGCAATAAATGCCTGGCGTTTTTTCAACAACAAAAATTGTGGAATGTAAAAAGACTGTAAACAAATTTATTCGGAGGTTTGAATATTATAGACTTCATTTAAATTTTCTTTTATAACTTTCTAACTTGAGAGAGTTATGAATTAAAGATTAACATAAATATAATTAAAGAAATTACGGGACTTAAATAAATAAAGAATGCAGTTTTAAACAACTGTTTTCGACTTAGATATTTACACTGGTCGATAAAATATCGTTTTTTTCTTTTGCACAAACAAAGATTACTTTTTGAAAGAAATAAAATATCTATAATTTGAATCTTGCCTTTGATTTTTTCTTTTATGTCACGTTTTTTAAAAATTGTCTCTAAAATGCTAAAAACTACCAAAAACTGGGTTTTCAAGCCTGAGATAAAACTCAAAATATCTCTTGCTTATAAATTGTATGATTGTTTTAAAAAGTATAAATCTTTCTTTTTTATAAAAAAATTTAAAAACATTTTATTTATTTTACAAAAACTTGATATAATAGAAGCGTTTGGACAAAAGATTCGTTAAGTGTGTTACTTTTTAAACGAACAATTACAACTGTCAATCAGTTTCTTTCTCGCACAAAGGGAACATAAAAGCTCCAAATAATGAAGACCCAAGCCCTGTCAGTCATATTATTATGACTATTGTTCTTCATTTAATTAAAAATAATACAACCCCATACTTATTTCGCTTCGGCCTAAGTCTTTATATGTTGTGTGAGCTGTATAAGTAAAAAAAAGATTAGAATACATGCATACATACGTGTGATATTGATTCCAATAAGGTGTGAAAGAACTTCTTTTAGGGCAAAATCAGTAAAAACAAAAAAAAAATATATACCAACTTCAGAAGGAATACGTACCTATTTATTCAAAGAACACACAAAAACAGATTGCGTTACGCACTTCCCCCTCGACCAAAGTAAGGGTTTTTGTTGAGCTAGGGTTTAATGAACCATACTGACATCGAAGATAATGTTTATAAACTTTTTCACACATGCAATGAAGTTTTTGAATGCTCAAACCACTTCCTCTATTGAAAAAGTAGTATAAAAGAATAATTAGTCCTAACAGAAAATAGATTTAAATACAATTTTATTTCACTCATTGTACATTTAAATTTGTTTATTAAAATATTAAATTAAACTGTTCAATTTTTTTTTAATGTTATTTAATAAATACCAAAAGAATATCCTCATTAAAAGGACAACAAATAAAAAAGTTTATTTAAAGCTAAAAACTATAAATATTTAGAATTGAAATAAATTAATTTTATTTGTTTAATGGTAATTTTAATATTGGAGCGGTGTTTTTAAAATAATCTATATCTAATATATAAAATTCTCCTGTCACAGTGTTAGTTGACATACTCCTCCTAAACGGCTTAACCAATTTCAATGAAATTTTGCATATACATTCGGTAGGTTTGATAATAGGTTTTTATCTATTTTTTATATTCCTAAGTTGTATGGTTTATTTGCATCAACATCGTACATGGTGCAACGATCATACGATAGTATTCAGTGACGCTATGTAAAATGAAGCATTGATTGCTATTAAGGATCTTTGCTTTATTCATTGCAAACTTACCACTCAGTCATTTCGGTATGCATTCACCAAATCGAAAGGCATCTGATTTAATAGACACTGAATTGTATGGTGAACTAAAAAAAATATTGTACAAATGGCAGTGATTGTTGCTCGCAATGTCCCAAAAACCATATCATGCTTTCAGTTTCGGCAGGACAAGATGGATAATTTTATTTGTATGCAGCAGGTCGAACTCGCAAAACATTCGTTATTTCGCTAATTATTTCTAAAATACGATCAAATAATGGTATCGCATTGGCTGTTGCATCTTTTGGGACAGAACAGCTTATTCAGAATTTCAACTGCCACTAAATATTCAAAATAACCAAGACGCTGTATGTGTAGTTTTGAAAAAGTACAACCGAAAGTAAATATGTGTGTTTAAATGCTTCAAGATCCATCCGCTGGTATACCACCGCATTGCTTGAATCTGAAAATGTATTCTTTGATTTTATTATTGCGAAACATTAATCCACCAAAACTGTGTAATGGCACCAGATTGGCAGTGAAAAAGTTATTGCCAAATTTGATTGAAGCTACAATCTTAAGTGGTAAATCAAAAATAGAAGTGTGTTTGATACCGAGTATCCCTATGATTCCAACTGATACGCCATTTGAATTCAAAAGATAACAATATCCTGTGCGTTTATCATTTCCGATGTTCATAAATAAGGCCCAAGGGCAAACACTTCACGTTTGTGGTGTTCATTTATTTTTATGTTGCCTGTTCCAGAGTAAGTACACTCAACTGTTATTTATTCATGCTCAAAATGGAAAAACTAAAAATATTGTTTATGTAACTGTTTTAGACTAACCTATATAGACCCACCACAGTAAGAGTGCCTAATTCTTTTTATATTTCAGTTTTTACTCTTTGCTGATAAATACTCGTATAATATAAACAAAATATCATTTGGGTCATTTGGACTTTTAAATAGCTAGTAATTTAAAATATTTTTTGTTTGAATAAATTAACTTAATAATAATTTTGTTTTATTATTATGCCTTATACGTAGCCAAGCACGTACCGAGCCGCTAGTTTAGTAAATATATAAAATTCTCCTGTCACAGTGTTAGTTGCCATAATTCTCCGAAACGGATCAACCAATTTCAATGAAATTTTGCTTACACAATCGGTAGGTCTAAGAATAGGTTTTTATCAATCATCATCCATGGCCACAATGCTGAAACAGTGTAAAATTATTATCTATGATGAATGCACTATGGGTCACAAACAATCGATCGAGGCGTTGAACAGGACATTGAAAGGTATAAAAAAAAACAACGACAGACTATTTGGCGGCGCTCTCTTCAGGTGATTTCAGACAAACACTTCCCGTTATTCCGCGTTCAACGTACGCTGATGAGATCAACGTGTGCTTAAAATCATCGCCACTGTGGCGTAATGGTGAAAAAGTACAACTGAAAATAAAAATGCATCTTCAAATGTTTCAAGATCCATCCACTGAACATTCTCAAAACAACTGTTACGAGTAGTATAGGCGAGGGAAAAGACAGGCTACAGATGAAACTGGATGGATAAAATTACCGGTCGATTTCTGCACAATTATTGATTTACAAGATGCTCTCATTGACCAGATATTTCCAGATGAACACAACACAGACAATATACAAATCAGGAGTGGCTGGCAGAAAGAGCAATTTTAGCAGCAAAAAATGTAAATGTCAACGAATTAGATCTCAAGATACAATCTCATAATACAACTGAGTTCTTGAACTCATTAGATTAACCAGGCCCAACGCATAATTTACAACTGAAGGTTGGATTTCCAGTAATTTTTTTTCTTAATTTCTTAATTTGAAATTGTAGTACCCATGGCATGATGGTTAGTGCGTTGGACTGTCATGCAAGGGGTCTTGGGTTCAATCCCTGCCTGTGCCACCTTAATTTAAAAAAATTAATTTTCGCGGGTACTGCCTCTTGCGAGGAATTGACAAATCCTTCAAGAGTAATTCTTGTCATGAAAAAGTGTTTTCTCAAAACTAGCCGTTCTGATTCGGCCTAAAATTGTAGGTCCCTTCCATTCCTGACAACAGTACTCGCACACGGGAATGGTTGAGAGTTATAAGTCACTAGGCCCTGGTTCACAACGGACTGTTGCGCCACCCCATTTGATTTTTGATTTGAAACCACCATGATTGTGCAACGACAACGGATTGATATTGTTTTTTTTTTTGGAGTATTGTAATAATTAGGGATATGTATATAATTTTAAAGAATAATTTTAATAAACTAAAAAAATTGTGTGTTGATTTGTTATTTTAATATTTTGTCCCAATTATATACCACATTTTTATTTCTAGCTAAATATTCTCTAGAAATTATTTCTATGACAAAACAACGTTTGTCGGGTCAGCTAGTTTCTGTATATAAAATTTTCCAATTTTATCTTACTAATATTTTTGGTATGCAGTTATTTAGAGCATCCATTTTACATTTCGTAAAAAAATGATCTAATATCCAATTTCGAAAAAAACATTTTTAATATTTTTTTGTAATTAAAAAAAAAAACAATAACATTTTTGATCATCATATATTATGGAGACGGTATAAGAGCTTAAGCAGAAAAATTCGTGAGAAAACTTAAAAACGAAATAACGGTTCTATTGTGGGTACCCTTCTGGAGCAATATACACAAATGCTCCATTGGGCTAAGAAGGAAGCTTCAAGATTCATGTTGTTCAAAATGGGCCATTAAACTGGCCTAAGTGTGTCCGATTCCAACCTTACCTAAACCTAAGGTGGGATTAAAACATTTGTTTAGTACCAGTGCTCCACTATCGTAAACGTCTTTATTTTATTTTTTGTTGTGTAATAGTTCATGCTAAAAATGGTATGCTATGTATTATTTTCTTACTAACAACTACCTCAAGCACTTATGATGAGCCTCTGATCGTAGTTTGACGCTTGCTAACTACTTACTGAAAATTCTGAACTGTAAAAAAAGAAAAATCCCATCCGTATTTTTCTTTCCAAAATGCTTCCTAAAATAGTAAAAATCAGAAACAGTAACAGATTTTGAAAATGTATTTATTTTATCATGTGCAAAATGTTGTTTAGTTCATTTTAAAGAAAAATAAAATTGATACTCAAGTATTAAGAGAACAAAAAAAGATATTGACTTAAAATTTTGTATCTCACACAAAATATTGTTTATAATATTTTGTTCAAGTTTTACACAAATCGACAGACGGGAAGGAAGTTACAGATGTGGGTTGCGTCTAGGGCTTTTTTCTTTAATTAAATTTGATAGTAAAAATAAAATATTTATAACCTTTTTCTGATGAAATCTTTGATGTGTTTTAAATAATGTATTTCTTAAAAAGAATCTATTTCAAAAACAAAATAAGGATTAAATAGTTTTAAAGAACAAATTATAGAAGTAAAAAAGATAAGGTAAGAAATGTATGAAATGTATTAAAATATTTAGTAAACTTAAAAATCGATATAAGTTATTTAACTTTTTTTTTTAATATTTATTTTTTTATTCCCTTATTATTCCCTCACAAATTTTTATGGGATAGATATGACTTTAGAGGTACATTAACTCGTACTTTTTCGTATGAAATTTTTTTGAAAAATAATTTTTTCTTAGAACATTAACTTTTTCGGCGTGAACATGTCAAAAAAAATACTTAAGCAAATACCGGACATCCTAATAAAAAACAATAAATACTTTACTTAAGCAGGAATATTTTCTACTTTTAAGTTTACTCAAAATATAACCATCATACAAAATTACTGTTAGAAACAAAGCAAACTTTAATAGAGTAAAGCTAAAGCTAAAATCTGTTTGACATAAAATATTCTTGAGCGATATTTTGGTACTTACTTCTTATCTTGTAAAAGGCTCAACATAAGGTAAGCAGAACGAACTACAGCAAAGTTAACGAAGCTCAATAACCTGTATCCCGAATTTTGCTATTTACCTTGATAAACATTATTTATTATTGCAAATATAACTAATATTGTGTCAAAAAAATAATATTGCTGTTAAGCATTTGGGTGATTATTTAAAAGTTGGGTAACTTTTGAGGATATTTTGTTTGCGATAGTTATTGAAACAAACTTCTACAAATTCGGGCGTATATGATATTTATCTAATTAATATTTGTATGCATTGTTCCAAATCGGGCCAATCACTTTATTAAGTACATTGTGAGATATTTAAAAATTTCAGAATTTGACTGCCAGCGGACTGACGAGGTACGAGTAACATAGCACTGATACATGTTACACACAGTTTTGAAAGTATTATAATGAAATTTAATACAAATTAGTCAAAATCTTTTAGGATTTAATAATGATTACTTAAAATCACTTAGTAACAATTGAAAATAATTATTAATATGTAATACTGAGAGAGAATACTATATCAGTTTTCGAAACATAATTTTGACATTTAAAGTAACGTTATTCACTTATCTAAAAAGAATTGATATTTTTATTACAAAATGTATCGTTTTTAACTTTCCATAGGAAGTCATAGCAGTCAGTTCGATTTGTAAATTTCGAAACTTTGACATTTCTCAACGTTTCAAGGTCGCTAGAATCTAAATCAAAGATTTTTAGAAAGATGTCTCCGTGTGCGTGCATGTTAAAGTTCGTAGATAAATAATAATAATAAACGTTGTATTACAGATAATTACAATAAAAAAGGACATTCAAAAACAAAGAGTGGGTTGTTTTCTTTTTTTTTATCATAGGAATAAAATAAAAACATAAACATTTTGGTTCACCCAAACATCGCAAGAAGAAATAAAACTAGCAATTTCAATTAAATTGTAGTAATGTGACGTGATACAAATAAAAATATGATTTAAAAAAAAAATCAGTTAACTGTTTATTTTTATAAATTTAGAAAACTGAACAAAATAATTGTAGGCTCGAATAATTTACAAGCAAAGAATGATTTTATCTCAGAGACAATTTTACGCAAGGAGGAATATCGTTTTTGACAGCTGGTAAAATTTTGAGAAAAATCGAATTGATGAAAAATAAAACCTAAGAAAAAACTAAAAGTTGATACAAATTAATTTTCAACTTAAATATCTTTTTAAAATTTAAAGGTATTGGCTTCAAATTAATTTCACCTGAAAAAAATATAGGTTTCAAAATTTAGAAAAATTTTAGGGATGATCGAAAATTTGCAAAATAAAAACACGAAGGAAACATTATTAAAACTTGTATTTAAAATATCAGCAACAAAATTATACTATTATATGCAAAATATTGTTGGTCTCACAACTATTTTAACAAAACACGAAAACCATTGCGAGATGTATATGAATGTTTTGTTATAGTTTTAAGCAAGACAAATCGACAGACAAGATGGTAAGTTATAAGTGTGGGTCGCATCTCAGACTCTTTTTGAAATTTGAATCACTCCAAAATCTTGACAATCAATAAAAAGATCATTAATTAACATGTAATTAAATGTTGGAATTTTAGAATTTCCTATAATAATATAATAATAATATAGTGAAGGCAATATTTTAGATCATTAGTCATTTTTACCATTTTTTATCTTTATGTTAACAAAAGCAAATTAACCCAAATACTTTCGGTCGTTAATTATTTTATTCTCGAATCAATCCTATGATAATTCAAGAGGCTTTATAGTTTTTTAACCCTTCATCTGTAGACCGAATATTTTGTGACCATCCCTGTGCGGAAACATATTTCTAATTCGTTCACAGAACTTTAGATCGGAAAATGAAACAAAATTACAATTTCAATAAATCCTTAAAGATATTCAAAGCTATTAAAAGCTTCAAAACTAGTTTTCAATATTCCGACAACATTCAGTTGACACAACCATGGCAACTGTGTGTTTTTGTTTTTGGTGCTGACAAATGGCTACAAAGGAATAAGAAAACAAATTTTTTGACGGAATCAATCACACTCGTACATTAAACATTTCTTATAAAAACGTAAATTTTATTTACTGGACCAAACAAAATAAATTATGGATAGATTCCGATTAAGCATAAGTCTAAAAAATAATAATTAAAAATATAAATACAAACCAAAAATGATTAAAAAGCAAATAAGTCTACGGAAATGTTTTTGTTACTGTTGTGTTTGTTGGAAAAAACGATACAACTTTGATTCGGAAAGGTAAGATAGTAAAAATGTTTTATTGGTATTTTTTTTATTAATTCTTTTTTCCTATTTTGAAGCCGAGATTTAAAGATTCTTCTTCTGGGCTTGGAAAATGTTGGAAAAACCGAAATTGGCTACATACTTGCAGGAAAGAAGAGAACCCATTACCATACAACTAATGGTGTTCAATGCTTTAAGACCCAATTGGCTAAGTGCTCACTGTCCATAACAGAAGTTGGAGGCAATAGACAAAATCAAAAATTATGGCATAATTATTATTGTAGAGTAAGTTAAAAATACTGTAAAAAAGAAATCTGATATCTACCAATCTCTCATAAACTTATGTTCCTTCGGCAAAATGTTCTTGATAATAAAGGAATATAAATTTGATAACACCTTGAACGAAAACCTTTATATAAATAATGTTTGCGTTCGATTCCTGTCCGTTTATTTTTTGAATTGAAAAAATTCGACTTCACAAATTTTTTTAGAAGATAAAAATAAGTAGGTAAACTGAAGTACTCACATAATCTTGATTTTTAAAATATGTTTAAAATTCACCGCACTCTTAGATTTATTGGAACACTCATGGGACAAGTTTCACTACTCGAATGGCGCAATTCCAAACCGTTTTAATTACGTTTTGTACTTCTTAGTGCATTTTTAAAAGTAAATATATAATGAATAAAATATAGGTTTTTTTTTTTTAGTATAAAATCAGAACTATGAACTCATTTTTTGAATTTTTTAATTTTTTTTCTTGCGACTTATAGGAACTACATACATATGTACATATACGTATAAGTATACATACATAGTATAGTATATACATATAAGTTTTACATTTGTTTAAAAATTTCGCACTCAAAATCTTAATCAAACATATCATTGCGATGTTAGAGGAGTCGAAAAAAGTGTGTCCCCGATCCCTTCCGTCTGTCTGTCCGGGCCTCAGCAGCCCAAAGCATTGGGTCGATCGAAATTTTTATTCAAATATCGAAAATTCAAATTTTCTCAAAAACAAACCTATACATATTTTTTATTTGTTTCCAATAAATAAATTAAATTATATTATATATCATATATTATTTAGTAATATATAAAAAAAAATTTTGTATTATAAAATGAAAACGTAATGTTATAATTAACATTTTTTTTCTTCGTTTAATATAAAAAAATCGTTTTCATATTGCTCCAAAAGTGTACCCCCATAGTTTTTTTCAAGTACTAATCAACCAATTTCAATAATATTTTTGAACAACCTCTTATACTGTCTCAATAAAAGGTGATGATCAAAAATGTCATTGTTTTTATTTTGACTTTTTCCAAATTTGATATCTGGATGGAATTGTCACTAAATTGAAATGTAAAATGTAAACTTAAAAGTTCTAGATAACTACATACCAAAAATATTTTTTTAACTTAAATTGAAAAATTTTATATATAAAAGATTACATTTAAAAAAACCTCTCTATCGATTTTCAAATAATTTTTTTTTTTTTAAAATAACGTTAGACACATGGATACATCCTCCATATATAACAATTTATTTATAAAGAAAATCAACACAAATTTAAACAAATCCTTAAAATGTTATCTTAGAAACATGATACCAAACAAAATTTATAAATATTAAACCTTATAGAAATTCTAATTCAAGAGTAACTTTAACAAATGGATAACAAAAGATAATGTTTGTTTTTACAAATTTTGTGATTGTTTTTCTAAATAAAACCATCTTCATATATTGGCGTTATTTTAAAAGTTCTAGCTCATTTATCGGACCTCATGCCCTTTCAATACAACCGGAAGAGTTTATTTTTGTAAAGTTCTTATAACAAAAATTATGATTTTTTCACGAATTACTGTATAAACATAATGTCCTTAAAATGTAGTCCGAGGAGTTTCTGTTTCTAAATATTTTCTAACAAAAATTATTACCAGTGTTTTTTGGCATTCTATAAATAGTATTAGACAATTCCCAAGAAAACGGATCGGCGGTAGACCGATTTTTGTATTTAAAAATTGCTACAACTGAAAGAAAATCTGTCAGAATAATTATTAAAAAACACATAAATACAAGAAATTTTTGTGAAAATCAAAAGTTAAAACTAAATTACCAAAAAAACTAACTAAAACTATTAAAATGGACAATTTTCAAGAAGAAATGGTAAGAAAACATCTGGAAATAGAGATTCTATAAAAAAGTTAAGCTTGTTCGTAGACTACTACATTGACATGTGGTGTTGAAGCGAGTTTGTAGCTCGCATCAATTCATTATATACCTGAATCGAGTTGAAATGAGCTTGATTCTATGACTGGAATCGAGTCAAAATTTGTGAAGAAAAAACTAGGAGTTGGCTTTACAGATAATGCATTATAGCCTGTATATTTGCATCTTTGTGTACTAAAAATATAGTTTTATTTGAATCAAATTTAAAAAAAAAATAAATTGCGCATGGGGTTGGTAGCATATTCTTATATGGTGCTGAACTATTCAGTTCTTCATTGTTTAACACGAATCAAACTATCTCACTTGCACTTCATAAGAAACATTGAAACATAATTTGCATTTTAGAAAGTGCTGTCATACTTGTGTGGTGGAAACACCAAAAAGATCTATTTAATTTAAACTGAAATAAACCTTTACTGGAAACATAGTAAAACTTAATTATCTTTTCTATTGTTTCCGATTGCAAAATAAGCCCAGTTAGTCCATTTCATTAACAAAAATAAGTAATATCAACAGTAATAGATTGATATTTTCCCCAATGGAAAACACGTAATTCCAAATGCACAACTACTTAACGAACACAGCCATCGAGATGCAAATGCAATTTTAATCGTACCAACATTTGAGAACGAAATCACAAAAGATTCATTCAAAACTCGTATAAATGTCAAAAACCCATAAAATGTAAGATTCTACTCTAACTTTTATTGGTGTTATTCATACTATGGATATTGTTTTTGTTATTCGTGTAAAATATTACTATACTATGAATAGATTTTCCAACATAACACGAGTATTATTTTTTTAAATTAAAGCGATTTTTCCATGAGTTTCAGCTCATATATTGACCTGATCACAATATCCATATACATAATACAATCCGAGGAGTTTCCGTTTAAATATGCTGTGAGATCCCCGTTTTGTGTTAGTATTAACATTAGTCGACAAGGTTTTCTTACTGGCATTAAAATTTTTGCTGCCTTAATTCCGACTTCCGAATTAATGTATCACGTCATGTTTTTGAGATATCACTTTTTTAAATTCGAAAAAGCGCCTACACAAGGCTATCTAAATTTGTTTTATTTTTAAATAAAATCCGTGATGGTTTTCCAAATCTCTTATCCTTTTATTAAATATTTAGTTGAAATATTCCATATAGTATTTGAAAAAAACTTCAAACGTTGTTAGACTTCACCTATCTTACAGATAGCTAAACTATTTTGTCTAAAATGGTTCTTAACAGAAAAAGGAAAAACAGTTTAAAGTTAAGTTTGGTTTCTGTAACGAATCTGTTGTCTAAACAATTCTATTATAATAGAAAAAAATAGAGTTTGAATTCAAATCAACACTAAAAATTGAGTCCAAAACGTATTTGTCAAAACTATTAAAGTATAAAATTAAAGTTTTTCCCTGCACTTCATATAGATTCAAGTAAAGACTCATAACAAATGAGAATTTAAATTGTATCTAGAAGAGAATGATTTGTACTTTTCAAGATCGTAATACAATTTATTTTTCAGAGATATTGCTTATAACCCTATTTTTAGTAGTTTTTAGCATTTTTAAAGTGGCAGATTTTAAAAACTTGATGTGGAAAATTTTGAGGCGATATGAATTGAATAGTATTCTTTTGTTTGTGTAACAGAAAAAAAATAATTTGTTCAACCAGTGTTATTTATAACGGGTCTCAATACCCCGAAAAAGCTTAAAAGACCAAAAAAGGAATCAAAGAATCAAGAATGTGTTTTATTACAAAATGTAATAAGTTATACTAATCCACATCAACATATGTTTGAATTACTAGTTATTAATTTAAGTATATAACCAATTTTTAAATTTTCTTTGGGTCCACATAAAATGTTCTACCAATTCCTAATTCGGATTCGAATTTTTTGATTTCTACATACAAAAAAATTATTTAACACATGGCTTATCCAGTCTATTAATTTTAAACTCGTCAGCGAACTCGATCTTCGGCGCTTCATCAAACAGAGCTTAAATCCAAACTTTTTTGAATAGAGTAATTTCTTATAAAAATATATAAGGTTTCCAAAAAAGAAAAAAGGTTTCATTTTGACCCGCTATCTTGGCAGCTGTAACTTTTGAAGGTTTCATCTTTGGACTTTGCAAGTAAAAATTACGGTATTACTAAAAATACCATTTTAATATCGTATTTAAATTGTTAACATTTGGTACAATTGGAGAAAATTTGGCATTAACAGTTCGCTGTTTTGATAGCCATTTGGCTTATGTTGCTTTACATTATAAATTAATTAATTAATTGACTTCCCTTAAAATATACTAATTTTTTAATATCAAAATGAAACCTCTTTTTATTAAACCATATACGTACGTGCATATCTTTTTATATTATAATAGTAATTAACTAATTATAGTTTTCAGTACGAATTATATAATTTTGTAAGTTAACCTTATAGCAGGGAGTTGTAGCACCTTATGCTCGTAAGCATTATAATTTGTTGTTTTAGTATTCAAACCCTACAAATGTTTTTATAGATGTAAGCGATAATTTTATTTATGTACTAATGAAATATAAAAAATATTTTTTTCATTTCAGACAATGGGATTAATATTTTGCTACGATATGTCAATTGACATTCAAAAACTCCAAGCAACGTTTCAGATGTTTAATAAAATTGCTTCCCACCAATTTATGCGTGGAAAAGTCATTCTTTTGATTGGTACCAAATCAGATTTAGCAAATGACACAATTCAATTATATGATGTTGAAAATGCGTTTGCTCTCGAAAAACTAGCAAACCAATACTTAATCAATATAAAATCGATTCATTTCAATCCGCAAGAATTAGGAAATCTCTGGAATGGTATCGAATGGTTAGCCAACAATGTAATTATAAATTATAAAAATTTAAAATATCGAATAGAGAATGATAGTAAAATTGAGAAGATATTGAAAAAGCAACAATACGATCCAGTTAAGAGAGCATTCAGTGTAAGTAGAGAGTTTTTGCTTGTATTCTTTTTCTTTAATCTAACTTTATACTCATTGTTATTTGTTTGCTTTAAAGCTTGCACGTCGAAGACCAAAAACAGCGCCAGCTTTTAACAATACATCAGTCCACAAAAGTGTTCCTTTCATTTTGTCCAGCAACACATCCGAAATTGCAAATGTTTTTCGAGTAGCCGAACAAGTGCCATCTTTTTCCAATAATAATATCAGTTAAACATCTATTGTTTTTTTATTATTAAAAAACTTAATGTTTTTCTTTGAAATCTTAAAAATATAATTGTTTGACAGTTTTTATTTTTAATTACATTTGGCTATTAGCTATTATATTGCGATATATTTCGGCTTCAGCAATCATTTCATTGATATCACGATTCTCACTTTCAAATATTTTCTCAAGTTGTGTGTAAATTTGATCATTATGTCCAAAGTCTCCGGGACGACGAGGCATTACATGGAAGTGAACATGCTGGTAAAAATAATATTTAGTAAAAATAATCAATAGTTTTTTCTATTAATATATAAATTTAAGAACAAACTTATACAAAATAAATAAAGTAAAATATAACAAATGTGTGTTGCATTTGCAATTTATTTAAATAAAGAAGAATTAATTCTCCAATCACCAAAACACCTATCAATATAATTGATATTTTTTTGGAATTAGACCAGTGAGAAGAAAGTTAAACACAGAACACATTCTTGGATAAAATATTAATATTAAGTCAATCAAAATTATTGAACAAAGTGTTAAAGGTACGAAAAATTTCAGCTCAGAATAAACAAAGTATCAAAACCCAATTAAATATAGTTGGAGAAAATAATGTCTGTTTCAATCTGGCTAGAATGAAAATTTACAAAAAAGACATAATAGCCATGGAGTGTAATGACTAACTATAAGGTAATACAGGAAGCGTACCCAAATACTTGGGCAATCAACTTCGTCAGTGAATGCAAATAATTAGTAATTTTAATACTATTAATAAAAACGTGCCATTTTAATATACGTAAGGACTTCGATTCTTTTACTACGATTTGTCTCAATTCTCAAATAAAGAGAAGAAACTAGAATATTGGGTTTGTAGTTCGGTGAGTACTTGTTATCACTTACATTAATGGTTTGTCCAGCATCGGGTCCATCTTGTACTGTTACTGTTGCAGATGAAGTACAGTAATGCTCTTCTAGCATTTTTTGTATTTTACATACTGTAGTAAATAAATCACTTATTTCATCAGGATTGAGATCTTTTAATCGAGGAGCCTGACGCTTTGTTGATACTAAAACATCTAAAAACAAAATAAACAAAGAAATATAAATTTTTCCGTTTTAAACACAGAATATCAAATTAATTGTTCAATAATAGATTCTCTGCTAACTGTATTTTTTTTAAATTATGCGACGCCGAAACTTTAATAAAGCCATAATTATTCTTAATGTGTCGCTTGTTGCCACTTGCAGCAACATTTTCGACTGAGCATTAACGGAAATACATATGATGAACATGCATTACGACATCAGTCGTAAGAAATCTCTTAAGTTGGTCGATTATGAAAACCATAATCATCGCGCAATTGGTGGACTTTGAATCAACAGTTTTGTATCAAAAGTTTTTGAAAGCGTTTTTCTTTGTTAAGCAGTCCACTATTATAAATGGCAAACATTTAAATAACATTAAAACGCATCGAACGACAGTCATTACTTAATACTAATAAGGCAGATGCAGATGTCAAACGCAAGCGCCATTAACTTAAAACCACGAAATGTAGCAAAAAAAGAGAAATCACTATTTAGTACATTGAACGTGCTCACTTTAGAATAGATTTGGACAATCAATACTAGAGCCTAAGTTTTCAATGTGTTTATAAAATAGCTTCATCAATACCTTGATTACTTATGTATTTCAAATTAAACAAAAAAAAAAGACATTTGTGGCAAATTAACGTTTGGGATTAGCTAAAATTTCGATGAATTTTTTGAAGTGCACGGATTGATTTCTCCTTTGAATCGAATAAAATACTTTGTTAGCTTAGTTGGCAGAGAATCTTCTACATTTGGTTGAGTATTAGAATTCAAATACGGCAGCAAATTCACTTTCATTACAACTTAGGTTAAACAATTAGTAATCTTAATTTTGTACTGCTTACGTCCTTTCACAACACAGCGCAAATTCGTAAATGCATAACAGTATTTACTCTCAAAAAAGATAGTCGATTTTGGAATAATTTGCGGACCGAATGGTCGATCGATGTTTTCCAATTCAACACTTCCTATTGCAGTCAAAGTGTAGACATCGTTTCGACGATGTTCAAAGCATGGCATATTCTTTCGAACTTTATTTAACTTTTCGATGTCTATTCGGGCGGTAATTACATCTAATTCTTTTTTCTCACTGCACGCAATAATCTCCCCCCAAGGATCAACAATCTTTGAAAAAAATCAAAATTTTAATTGGTGTATCAATGACAAGACCGCACCTTACGAAACTGCAAAACATATGACACAAATACATTGTTTTTGTTTTTAATTTGTATTGTTTTATTTTACCTTCAGTTTATTGTACACAACGAATAAGATATTGCACATAGCAACACGCATTCAAATTTAAAAAAAGTTGTATTATATTTTACTTTTCGAGATTTTCAATATAAGAGTGGGTCAAAATTCTGTTTTTCATAATTTTGTATTATCAGAATTCTGTATACTTTTTTAAACACTGTAATCTTAAAATACTTTCTAATAAAATGCTATATGGACGTAACAGTGAATTTCATAATATTGTGTCTCTGAATATCTGAACACAAAATACTGTATCCTTACAAAGTGTGCCTTTTGATAGTTTATTTTCGTCAGAAATTGATTTTATGCATTTTTTTTTCAAAAACCAGCACAAATATATTATCAGAATACAATAAAAAGGCATATATGAGGTATTAAATACTATGGCGTTGCTGTGGATAACCTTTTTTGTCATATTTCATTGTTGTAAACTATTTAATGGGAACTGTAGGAGAACATCAGACATGGACATATGTGCCATTTGTAAAGAAACATTGCTACCTTAATTACTGCTTTTTTCCACCGTTACTCCTTATAACAATTGAATTATCATTTACGAACGAAGACGCAAACGTTAAAGCTAGTATACAAATTTACTAGTTTTGTATTTGAACACAGTTAATCAACATTTTTGTGCATTGATGTTAAGCAAGAATCAATAAAAAAGATTTAAATTTAAAATGTATTATTATTTTTATTCAAGTTTGTAAAAAATGAGTGTATCACAAAGTTTTTAGTAAATAACATAACACTTGAATTATAAATACTTATGCGGAAGTTTTCAAAATCAACCGAAATGTGGAACATTGAAAAAAAATGAATTCGTTTTTTAAAATTCGATTTCCAAAACTTAATTCGTAAACAGTACTTCGAAGCTCAAAAAAACCTATGTACCTGCATAGTAAGCAACTGAAAATAGATACTACGAATTTAGCAATGTGGTAACTTTGGAATTCTATTATGCTTAATTTTCCTACATAGGATTTTAAGTTTTCACAGTTTTATCACAACCCTGCTTTGTTATATTTTCTATATGAAATTTGATGAAGTTTGCTTTTTAAATGAAATTACGAGGGGCGTTCAATATATTATCGGTATCGGGGTGAAGCTGTGGTTTAATATATAAATTGACTTATTTATCAAGTAATACTATTATTTTAGTGCATTCGTGCAAAATTTCATATAAATGTGAATATTAATAATTCACGTTTTATCTCTAGATGAAAATTGAGCATCACGCTGTAACTAAATTTCTCACTAAGCAAGGAAAAGGTCAAATGTTGCCTCTTTACCAGGGTTCCGCACCTTCATTATCAACTGTGCAAAAGTGGTCAAGTGAGTTTAAGAGAGACAGACAGAGCATTGAAGAAGACCGTCTCTACGGCGCCCCGGCTACTGCTTGTATGGGAGAGAACATCAAAGAAGTCGAAAAACTTGTTCTTGAGGATGCCCGATTAAAGGTGAAAATAATGGCAGAGATTACCAAGCTTTGAACTAATAGCATTCGCACCATTCTTTATGATCGCGCAACGCTCCGTAGCGACTACGGAGAACGTAAAAAAAGACTCGATAAGGATAATTTCTAAAAATATTTAGTTTTAAAAATTCTGACATAAAAGTGTACAGCATTTTGAAATACAGAATTTTGACCAACCAAAATTATATTCCAGTAATATAACCAAAGCAATATTTGGACTCGAACCAACAAAAGATTTGTTCCTGTATTGATGCAATGCGATGCAAGAAAGAAGAATGCCATATTTAAATTGAGGTCATGCAGTTCCGTTAAAGTGCATAGTCATATGGTTAATTCTTATTTTTTCACTGACTTACCATTGCATTTCCGTAGCTTTGCCTTTTAGGATTATGGAATCCTATTTGTGCTGGTGCCACAACATAACACTGATTCTCAATAGCTCTAGCTCTCAACAATACTTCCCAGTGAGCTTGTCCAGTTGCAAATGCAAATGCCGAGGGGTATGAAAGAATTTCAGCACCTAGCTTTCGTAATTCAATGGATGGTTCAGCAAAACGAACGTCATAGCACTTGGTAAGAACAAAATAATCGATAAAATAGTAATAAATGTTATTTTTTTTGGACTTACAATCTGCATTCCTAATTTACCAATAGGCGTTTCAATTGGCTGGATTATTCTTTGTCCTTTGGAAACAACATCAGATTCGCGGAAACGGAATGTTGGTGTTTCAACATCAAATAAATGTAACTTCTGATAGGATTTCACAATTTCACCATTTGAGTTGATTATCACATGAGTGTTGTAGATTTTATCGGTTTTTTTGCCAGCCTGAAATATTTACATAAATTTATAAATATAAAGAAGTAATTTATGTAAGAAATTATTGTACAGGGGACCAAATTTAGATTTCGTGGTGCTATTTGAGATATAGGTATTTATTAATGGTAACAAAATTTAAAATGAACAACAAAATATCCTTAAAGCACCAAAAACATTCCAAACATTTGAAAATTCGAATGGTTCTGAGTTCATGAAGTTTGTTTATATTTATTATTATTGTTTTATAATTTAACGTGACGAGGCAAAACAAATTTTCTGTTTTCAATCGTATCGTCTCTTTTTTATTCTTTTTTTCAATAAGTATGATAGATCATTTATTTTGGAATATTTTTCAAAATATTTATAAAACAATTTGTTTTGTCTACAGGTAAGAAATGTTTACAAGATGGCACTCTCTGAAAATATTGCAAAAATGAAGAGAAAACGCTTCATGGGCGAGTAAAATTTTAAATAATATATTAAGACATGTTTTAAAAGTGGTGTGAGTAATACATTTAGACATGTTTTAAAAGTGATTTGAGTTAATTTCATTTAAATGTTGCCACTTTTTTATATGAAAAATCAGAAGGAAAATGGTATTGAAGCACGTCCATACTCTACTACAGTAGCCACAGCAATAGTTTCTACTTCCTTTGATATCTTGAGGCATCAATTACTCTTCTTGTATTAAAAGCTTTTGAATAAAAATTCAAAATCGAACGAGTTAAAAGGTGTCCCGATTTCTGCATTTTTCAAAACTTTGACATGGAAAAGTAAAAGGGGAATTTATTCTGGCATTGTACATATAACAATAGTTTATACCTCTTTGGATTCCTTAAGGTATCTTTTGTAAGCTTTCATTTACAATTTAAAAATCTGTATATAGAACAATATTTTTGAGGCACACACAAATTGAGGAAACACAAACGTTTACTTCACTTTTTTGACCTAAGATCTTTTGAACTTACGCCAAATACTTGGCCAGTTGGTTGATCTTCGAGAAAAATGAAATACAAAAATAAATTTCTGTGTCAAATAACCAGGATGTAATATTTTATTATTTTTTCATTTGTCTGTAAGATTTAAATCTAGCATAATGTATTTTTTCGCTCCTTATAGTTACAGAAATATTTACTCAACTTTTTTTAATCGAAAGCAGCTTGTTTTATGAAGTTATTCCAAAAGTTCTTAGTACCTTAATCATGCTTTTGACACATCTTTTAGCTGTCTGACCAAAGAGTTGGCGATTTTTTTATAGCATGATGTCCTTATTTTTATTCTTGCAACTTGGTTTTACTGCAAGCAAAATTTAGTGTAGAAGGAGCATCAAACCAGTTGGTCTTTATACAGGGTTATTAGCATAAGATGCACCAAAAGGCTAGAGCAAGTTGGTTGGGTTCATAAAAGAAAAAAATCGTATTGGAGAGGTTTTATTTCCAACTTCCAATTTCCAATTTAGGCGGCAAGGGCATTTTTCTAAAAAACAACTGTAACACATACAAAATCCTGCTATAGCATTTGAAAAAACTAGGATTTTTTAATAAAGTTGTTTGAGTTAATAGTTTTTGAAAAATTAATTTTTCAACTCAAAAAATATAAAAAAAATAATTTTCCATTAATTAATAAATAATGAAAACAAAAATAAGTTGTATTAACTAAATTCCATCTCTTTTATTGAGGTATATGTTTAACTAACCAAAATTTACCAGATGACCTTTTTGTCCAGCACTTTGTGTTTAAAAAGGCAATTATGGCTTTTTGCAAAAATTTAATAGTGGGGGCATTACATTCTTTGTAATCTCTTTTTTAATAAAGAGTCAAGGCTGGGATGCGAAACTGGGCATTGATTTGAAATATTAAATATGAGCAAATATTTATCGGTAATACGCTTTTATCTCTTAGTCGCATTTTTATATTTCATTTGTAAATAGAATCATTTATTGTTTTCTTCAGTACAAAAACACATACAAAAGTTAATGATAAGTAAATAAGCAAATGAAACAAAGAACATGCAGTCAATATGAAGGCGTGGTAGATTATTGATACAAAATCAGACTGTCTTGCATTTTGTCAATTAATTAAAGGAGTTGAATAGGCTATATTGGATAGATGGATATTTAGATACTTTATTGAACTATATGATAAAATTAAGTGGTGTTTAGAACCTGAAGCACACTTAACTATATCATATTGCTGAATACAAAGGTCACTAAAATAATCAATTATTGCCCTATTGAACTATAGCTGTTCAGAAAAAGGAGACACATTTGGACTTTGATAATTGAACGGATTTCAAGCAAAAAACATACAAATTTGTGTGTTAATTTTCGGGTTGCTTTAATCCCACGTATACCAGAAATTCTTTTTGTTTAACAAAAAGGTATTTAGATACCCTATCTGTCTGAGACTTAACGCACCTAATTATTAACAAAAAATATAATTTAGCTCTTAAGTTGTATAATCGCTCAAGCTGTCAAAAACTGTTGTTGATTCATTTTAAAGAATTACAAGGTTTTTGGATCTCTACACAAAATAAATATTTATTTATCCAAAGGTTTACACCTTAATGCGAGAAGTACTATAGAATAATAAGTTGCAATATTTAGTAAAAATCAGAAGCGTTCAAATGCATCTACGAATGACTTCAATCCAACTTACCGAATCCATAATCGATGCATGAATGCCGCCAAGTGACAACCACATATTGTTCTCCTTAGCGATTTCTGCAAACGCCGATACGGACGTGGTAAGCGGCTCTGATAATGCAATGGTCTCTTGCCGGTTTTCGCCAACAAAATCGCAACATTCTGGTAAGAACAGAATCTATATAAACGTTCCGATTTGAATATGAACCCAGTTTGCAATGGACAAAAAATAAAACCTACCTTAACGTCCAAGCTTTTAGCCTTTTCAACAAGCTGCCTTACTTTGTCAAAATTTGCATTCTTATCATTTGTTGCACACATTTGCGATACACCAAAAACGTTTTTGGATATTTCAGTTGATAGCAATTTAGCCGACATAGTTCTTCGAAGAATTACGTCTAAGTGATTTATACGAAAAATATAGTTATGAAGAATTAAACTGTAAAAGTCATAGTTATTTTAAATTATTTTATTTACCTTGGCGTGATGATAGTCGGGTGATTTTTCTTGTAAATAGGCGAACAAACATTGAAAGTTTGAGGATGAAGGAACTAGTTGTATTTAACTTTAAGCAGTACTCAGTTTGATTCTAGTCGAGTCGCATAATACAAATTATCAAATCAAAACATCAACAAATAAAACTAAAATGAGTACAAATTCAAATGTGGTGCGTTCTTTTTGAAGTAGTTTGTTTGATATGTCAAGTAAATCTTTGTGTTATCGATATGTAATATTTGTTATCGATTGTTTGAAAAACACATATTTTATATTTACTTAGGGCATGCAACCACCAGAACCAGAACGCTCATCATCCTTGATTGCATTTAAAGTAGTATTCACATGAGCGCGACTAACGAACGACGAATGAATTACAAAATGTGAGTTTATATACGTTTGAAGACATATTTGGACACAAATTCTTAATAAAACGATAGCAATTTAGTGTCTATTTGATTTATGATACATACTTTTGAATAACGTATATTAATAAATTTAAGAAAACAAATTTATTCGTCGCGAAAAAAATTATAGTTGATACGAACTATCAAACTTTATTCGCGTTCCACATTATCCACACTTGCAACAAATAAAATAATCGCGCGTACTTAACCTAAACAATTCATTCTTGATTTTGTTTCAGAGGTGAATGGTGTTTGGCTGTGGCTCCTTGTTAAACTTCATTCGCGACGAATTAAAATCTCTCATGTGAAAGAAATGTCAAAATCGACGAATATTCGTTCATTCGTTAGTCGTTGGTAGTGCTCATGTGAATTGTGCTTTAGCTAGCAGCAATAAAGGTCCGGTTGTAGCTATCAGTAAAAATCATCAGAGAAAATTAAAATGAGAGGAATCTGAATTTTGTACTGATGAGAGTTTATAGCAATCAGCAAATGTACGTCATTGAATTATATGTATCAAGTTACCTGAAGTACAGTCAAATATGCATTCAAAAAATTTAAGTATTGACTTCAATGAGTGCTCTAATTGGTCCCTAAGAAGTTATTAAAAATCAATGGTTGGGCGGGTAGTTAGCAGCACATAGTAACAAAATTGAACTTTTTGATGCTAATCAAACGGGAATGCATTTTTTAAATTTAGATAACCGTTCCTGCCATTACTCGCACACAGGAATGGTTTAAAGTTGTAAGTCGCTAGGCCCTGGTTCTCTACGAACTGTTGCGTATTTTATGTATTTATTTAAAAGAATTGACAGTTCCGTAACTATGTAC
The DNA here is from genome assembly GCF_945859685.1 of Eupeodes corollae. NCBI lineage: Eukaryota > Metazoa > Arthropoda > Insecta > Diptera > Syrphidae > Eupeodes > Eupeodes corollae. Next base: position 4,547,828 of record NC_079150.1, read on the forward strand.
GCATATACATATGTTTCTTATAAGGTTTCCCATGGACAGAGTAAATCAATTTATTTTTTGATCTAGATCTGTCAAAACAGAAAATTTTCCTGTTTTTGCATTCCATAGGGTAAATTAAACTGATTTATTTTTTATTTAGGATCAAATCTGCAAATCTGGATTTTCGGTGGTCTTACCCCTCTTTGCATTAGTACTAATACAATTATAAAAATATATTTTACTGGAAATATGACTACTCTACCACACACGTTAACAAATACACGAAATTGCACTTAAATGCACTTATACATAAAAGGATATCCCAAAAAATTCATATTATATAATTTTTCAGGATTTTGGTTTTTTGAGATTGTGGAATTTCATTATCCTAATATGTATATATTAATAAAAAAAACTTAAATGTTTTGTAATTTTTCATAAGGTTGTAATTGATTCCAATAATCCAAGAAAATCGATACTCACTGTTGTTTCGCTTTCGTTTTTATATTCATTGTGGAAATCTTATTTGGTATTATTTTTATATGAATAAAAACTGTATGCTTTTTGTAACGTACCCAAGAGAGACTGGCTGTGTTTTTTCTCCTAATTTAGCTCAAAGTATTTTTTTATTAAAATACAAACTCATAATTTCATAAGATTCATTTTTGCAATCAAACAGTTTCGAAACAAAAATCACATGTGTTCCCCTTGCGTTAGACACTTCTTATTTTATTTTTACAAAGTTTTTAGGTTGGAAAGTGCATATATGGCTGAATCACATACAAGCTTCAGCTTCGGCTTCGCCTGACGTTTACGAGTTCAGCCATAGGAATTCAATGCATGCTATCACAATGGAGCTTCGACCTCACGTTTCGTTTGACAATCGTAAGAAAAAGAACGTAATGTGACTCCAAACGGAAGCTCTAGTTCAATTATCTGAACATTTGCTTTGTCTGACAGCTCATCAGCTGTAAAAAAATGTCAACAAACAAAATATTTGCTCTTTGGAGGGATGAAATAATAGAAATGTCATTCAAAGCAACCTCGAAGCGGGCCTAACGTAACGCAGACGAAGCCGAAGCTGAAGCGTGTATGTGTTTCAGCCAATAGTGGCAGAAATAGCGATGCCGTGTGGAGATCAATGGCAATGACCAATTAAATGCCTTGCGTTTAAATAAATTGCTTGTTAAAAATGGAAAATTGATACAATTGTCAAAATATTAGAAGAAACAAAAATAAAGAGTAGTTAACAAACAGCGCTTGTTTATTATTTTTATTAAAATAAAAAGTTGTTATGAAAAAATATCTTAACATTATAGGAAGCACAGTTTATTTTCAAGAATAAGTGATTTCTTAAATTGGGAAAGTTCAAGTTTTCTTGTTATTTTTTTTACAACTCAAATTCTGAACTAATGAGTCAAAAAGACTTGTTAAAAAAATTTGGCGTTTCACCGCAGAATCCTCATTTGGACTCTTCTTAATAAACACATATCTTTTTCGACAGCTCAGTTCTCTGCTCTCAGCTTAAATAAAAAAACGCCTACTTTTATGCACAAAGGTATATCCTTGGGTATACAATCAGTAGTATTACCATTTTTCAACGTTCGCCGTTGCCTCAAGGTGGCGTCATAAGTCTTATATATCAAAGCTAAGTAAAAAAAACTGCAAGAGCTAATGCCACCGTAGCCACTAGGTGCCGCTCTTATAAGAACTTATTAGAAAGATAAATACAATATGATGAATTCTAATGCTAATAGTTTTTCCAAAAAATAATAACGCATTTATAGCTACATTTATTTTTTAAATAATTTTAAAGAATTTGAATGATGACTACAAAATTCAAACAAAATTCCACGAATCAATGAACGGATAAGAAAATTAATCAAGTATTAGATTTAAAAATGTATAGTTCAAAATTGGATTTGCATGTTTTTGCATCTACATAATGCATAAATGTAGAGGGAGGCAAATTTAGATGTCAAATACCTAAAGTGAATGTGAACACCATTGACATACTTTACTTTGTTACTATTTTATTATATTATATTATTTTATTGAAAAATTTTGACAGTTCGTGCAAAATGAAGCAGAAGCAGGCTGTGCGCTGTGACTGTGAGTATTAAATGTAAATGTTACACAATTTTTCCGCATATCCCTCTTTGCACTAGTGTTTTGTCCGTACTTCCTATAAAATACTATATCTCTTTTACACTATAGTGTTGCTCACTAATGTAAGAAAAATATTGCATTCAGTTGTTAAATCTCACGGTCAAAATTAACTTTAAATGAAATTCTTCAAAAAGATGCAACAAAACATAAAAAACAAACATTTAAAAATAAGAAGAAATGTGAACGAATATGCTATAATAAAGATTATCATGTTTGTCTTCAATATAATCAACCTTCAATATTTCAAGTCTAAAAATTAAGCGTTTTAATACATAATACATAAAAGAATTTGATATTTGTTTGTATTATATAGTGTCAAAATTAGTTAAAGAATTTTCATTTATTTGTCCAAAATGTACGAATTTTGTAACGTCCTAACCGTTCGGAAAATGTCAAACTCTTTCATAACATACATTATTTCATGCGAAGCATAACGTTATGTATATACAATTTTCGTTCCAATTTTCCCCGACAACAGAATACTGAGCAAATTTATTCTAAACGCAAATTATAAAATGCAAGGAAAGAACTGCAGTTTTTTTTATTTCCTGACTTTAATTGAGATTACTTTTAAAGGAAAAAAAGAAATTCCTAGACAATTTTACATTTTTCTTACAAATTGTCAAATATCAAATTGAAGCGTTGGTATAAGTAAAATAGTTATCGGGGTCTTTAGTTAAAGAATGCTTTTAAAAAATTATTAAAATACTTCTGGCAGAAGGCTAAAAGTAAAATGTCTGATTTTTTATTCTTAACTCATGTTACTCTTATTTTAACCTCAATCCATTGCCATTTTCGAACGCTTATCAAATATTTACCAAATGAGAAACAACTGATGTAGTTATATTATATCATTTTGCCACAAGCAATAAATATTATTGGCTTGACTATTATTATAATGTTAACAAAGTCTCATTCAGCAAGTCTTTGTATCTATCCTGATCTCGAGAGATATGGACTTGATTTAGCTATAATTTATAGGAAAATGTGTTATATGGGTAGGTATACGAATTTATGCAACGTTACATAGGGCAAATCCTATTAAATAACGGTGAAACAGATAACGTTTAAAAAACACTAATATTGAAAGCCTTGACTTATATACACATATTTCTTATTCAAAAGCATAACAAAATCAACTCTTGTAAATATTCAAATTGTATCCTAAAAGTATATACTGAATTTGTTCACCTTTCACAAAATAATTCAGTTCTGGCAGCACTTAAAAAATACATTTTTTCAAAAAGAACAGGTTTAGTGAAATAAAACAGATCTTGACGTATTAATTCCTTTCATCTCTTTCTACACCATTCAACGAGTAGTTAGACAAATCAAAAATCGAATTCAATTATATATCTATATTCCTCAAACATTTACGCAAGACAACTAAATGTTTTAGAGCAGACCAGTAAATAGCTGCGCTGTACTTTCTCATTGCACCGTCCCTATCTGCATGTATAAGTGTATAGTAATCATCTACAGCATTCAAAGGAAACTAAAGTTGTTGAAAAACAAAAAAAAAGGAAAAACAGAAAGAAATGTTGCAAAGAACTCTTCGTGTGCTTTTCGATTTTTCGTCCGTTCGTCGTGTCTCCGGCGCTCAATGCTTTATTTTATCTTTCCAATAATAAATTAATGTATTTATTTTTCTTCGGGATAATGTATTAATAGGAAATTCCATTAAACAATAAACTAACAAACAATAGTTCTGCATTTAAAAAAAGAAAACTTGGATTATTGGGATTGTGTGTTATAGAGTGTATCTTTGGTTTTTCTTTTATTTTACCACTCGGGAAGAAGCAAATGTAATCAAGGGCGCTTTATACATTAAAAAAGAAACAACGAAAACGAAACAGTCGTCTCGTCAAGAGATATTCCTTTGGCCAAAAATCACCTTTCACCCTAAACAAATGTCGTTTGTCGATTCGTGCGTGTATCTGTAGCTGTGCTTTTTAAATGTTGAGTTCCTCCTGTTCCATAAAAAGAAAAAGTTTTTAAACAAATAATACAAGAAGTTAATAATATGTCTGCATAAACATTCAACTTCAATTTCTTCATTCTTCAGCGGTCTTAATTAAATTAATTTTTGGTTCCGTTCGGATTTGATCTGTATCTTTTCCGTCTTCATATAAAATTCTAATTCCTCTTTCTTTTTACCGCTGCTGCTGCGTCTTCTGCTGCTGGAGCGCTGGGCCAAATTGGTATTGGTGGAAGGTGGTTGTAAACTCTTGTTGATAAAACAAGAAGAAAAATACAGTAAAGAAAAAAGGTAAGGAAGGTGTGTGCAATGGTTTGGTATTTAGATATTTTTTTTCATTGTTTTTCATATGAAGAGTTTTTCTTTTTGTTTTTTGGATTTGCAGCAGGATAAGGATACAGAAAAAAGAAATAACTCTATGTTTTTTTTGTTTTGTTTCACGAACCGTGTGTTTTTTGGGGAGCTTGGCATATTCCTTGTCTCTTGTCTCCTGTTTCCTTTTGGGAACAAAATATTTGCATCTAGGCCTTTTTTTAATTAGTCGTTTTTGTTCCTTCGTTTTTTCTATTCTTTTGTTCTTATTTTGAACGTACCTGCATTTCTAAGCTTCTCGAAAATCGTGGAAAAGTATTTGTATGTACTATTTTCCTAATTAAAGTGTTTGTTTTATTTAACAATTAATTTTGAAAAAGAGATAAATTATCAAGGTTATAGGTACAGCAATAGCGGGTTGCACTCCCTTTTGCAGTTTTTTTTTTTTTTTGCAAGAATAAGATTAGTAAACGGATTTATGTTTAAGTGCAATAAAATGAAAAAGTACTTACTTAGGTATGGTACTCAGAATAATTCCGAGTCTTTGTATATATTTTATTATTTTTACTCTTATTAAAAATAAAATAGAATTAGATCTTCCTATTAATTAAAGGAGAATACAAATAAAAAAAAATAATTCACAGAATGTTTAGTTTATTTAGAGATATGCTATTAAAATAGAAATATTCCTGTATCATCACTATAGGTATGTTTTACGTTTGAGCCAGTTTGCAGAATTTAGGAAGTTTTTTCTATTGACGGTTATTGGGGAAATTTATAAATAATGGTAGGTATGATGGCTACCTCCAGTAGTCGGCCGTCAACTTTAAAATTCAAGGATAATAAGGACAAACATGGAATTTGAAACAAGTTTTTTTTCTGTCCAAAGTTAAAGCGGTTCTTAAACGGTTTGCAAACACTCTAAAACAAGCCTCGTATTCGAGTTAAAAAAATGTTATTTGTGTTTAGGTTTTGGCCTCTGCCAGTGAAATATGTAAATTCTGCTTAGAATAAAATTGCGGAAGTTATCTGCAAAAAGCTTTTTTAATTGTAAGAATATTATCAAGAAGTAACTATTTTAGTATTGCTATGTATATTACAATGGTCGACAAAATTAGGAAATTCGGATTAAGATGTCCTTAATTCGAATTTTGCCTTTAAATTTTTCTATCACATCAGAGGTTTTTTAAAATGTGCCTCTTTTTAAAAATGCTAAAAACAACAAACAACGGTTGTATTTTTTTAAAGGATATACTAAACACAACCATAAACAGGGTTTTTAAGCCTAAGTTAAAACTCAAAATATCTGTTAACAATAAAATGTATCATGATTTTGAAAAGTACAAATCTTTCTCTTTTAGATGCATTTTAAAGAATTTTAGTATCTCGTTTAGTTTCTGGAAATTCTTATTAATTATAAGTCTATCTGAATCTATATGAAGTTCTTAATAGTTTTAGAAAAAAGTTTTGGACCTAATTTTTAGTGCTGATTTGAAATCAAACTCTAATTTCAACTAGTTGCTCAAGTTTTAAAAATACCTGTTTTAAATATTATTTTTTAATATATTTCCAAAAACTGTATATGGGTACGAGAATTGTTTGGACAACAGATTCGTAACAAGAACAAAACCTCTTTTCAAGCCGTTTGGGCTTTTTCTGTTGAAAACCATTTTAGCAAAAATGGTTTAGCATTTCTTTTAAATTTTTGTAAGACAGGTGAAATGAAACAACTTTTAAAGGTTTTTTTTTTTAGAATATATGAAATAATATAAATATTTTAACTGAATATTGAAGAAAAGGATATAAGATTTTTAAAACCATCACGGATTTTATTGAAAAAAAAGGCTACTTCACACAGAGCCATTCAAATTCAAATGAGGCCTTAATGATCTAAGAAAAATTGTGAACAAAAATAGGCTTAAATGAACCATGAACTTGTATAAAACATGAGATTTTAAATACTGAATTACACCCGTAAAAATATTTAGTAAATGTGTAACATAAACAATATTTCTAAAGACCGAACAACTCACTGTTTGACTTATATCCGACTACTTGTTTAATTAATACCTGTAAAAACCAAGTCCCCGGGCGATTCCCGATCGATATCAAGTGCTCTAATGTCGTATCTTGCCTTTTAAACATTGATATTTAAAAAAAAAACCTGTTGTTTATTGCTACAAACATACTTAAGTGGCTTTTAAAAGTTCCTTTTTTACTTTCCGTACAAGTATCTAAATAAGATAGTGCTAAGAAATATTATTCATTTAATTGTTAATGATGATTGTTTATTTTGCGTAAGACGAAGAAAGCTGAACTAAACATATTGAAGACTGCTAAAGACTCGAGTGGCTGACCTATAGAGTTTTGTTGGTATTTTCTAAACACGTAGTTTGGTATGAGTATCAAATCTTTGGAAAGTTCCTAGAATTTTTAAACTTATTTTAGATTAGTTAAAAATAAGGAATACAAGTTTTGCTACTTTAAAGATTTTTAAATCGTTTACACTCCAATATTTTTAAGATCCCTTTACCTTTATAAATTAAAATACATATTTTGTAGTTTCTGAAATATGTCCAATGTATATTATTACTATTTCTTAAATTGTACGAATTTTATTCACTTCTTGTTATAAGTCTCCTTTGTAATTAATTAGACATCAAGTTAATTTTTACTTTAAAAGTTAAAAAGTATTGTAAAATTAGAAAAATATTCTAATAATTAGTTCAGTTTAACTTATTTTTTGTTCATTTGATCTAAAACTTAAAAAACTGAATTTTGAGAATAATTCTAACTTAAATAAAGTTACGTGCCGGCTCCATGACTCATTTCATAGTATTCAACAATTAGGAACTTCATTGGTCTTAAACATTTTTCCGTTGCAGAACTCTGTATTCCTTTCAAAATATTCGCAGAAGCTACTTTGACGTAAGAACTGTGATTTGAAAATTTTCTTCGGCAATTTTTGTAGAGAGTGTGGTAACTTTTGCGCCAATTGCGTTTTTTTTAGAGGGTCTCAGGAACAAGGATTATATTTTTATGAGAGTAGGCCTATCTGTTTCTGAACAAATTTATTCATCGTTCAACATTTTCAATTCACCTCCTGAACTGTATTTGTACATATCGTTACAATATTCAAGTTTAAAAACGACAATAGAAAAAAAAGCAGACCGCTGATATAATTTTCAAAATGAAATACAACTGTCATTTTCATTAATTCACTCAATCAAATTGAAGTTTTTTGTGAAAATTGTGGGTTATGAAATTTAAAATAAAACATTTAATGTAATCAGATAGGTTTTGGTGCGATTCATGCGTTTAAAAGTTAAGGTTGGGTAGATGCGATGGATCAGTAGATCCGTAAAAGTGTTGGGACTTGCGTCAGTTATTTTATTTGTTTGCCAAAACTTTTCGATTAACTTCACGTAATAGGTCACATTTAGTCAGGGTAGGCACAGAGCCGATTTGGAAAAGATGAGCATAATTTGCAGATTTATCGGCTTATTCATTTCCAAATATCCCGGCATAGGCATATTTAATAAGGTGAACTCTTATTTAGCAGAGCCGATCTGCATGTTCATAATAATGTATGGCTAATATTATGTATTTCCAGATGCTCTAAATTTTAAATACTGTATCTTAAAGTACTGTATCTCAAAATATTGCATTTCATAACACTTCTCAAATTTCTTCATCTAAAAATGCTGTATGATCAAAAGACTGTATCTACAACAACCATTTAAATATTAAAAAGCTTCTTTTAAACATCAATAAAATGCACGAACATGTGAATGTTTTGACAGATTAATTAGTTTGTTGCAATTGTGTATGCAATTGTTGATTATGATAAGAACATTTTATGTAAAATTGTAAAAGAAAATGAGAAAGTCAAAATAATAATAAGATACCATTTATTTTGTTTCTGTTTCTTTGAATTCAAAGACTTCTGAATTATCATAGGTTAATGTTATTGTTGTTGTAGTACCCGTGGCATTATGGTTAGTGCATTGGACTGTCATGCGAGAGGTCTTGGGTTCGATTTAGTCAGGGTAGGCACAGAGTCGATTTGAAAAAGATGAGCAGAATTTGCAGATTTATCGGCTTATTCATTTCCAAATATCCCGGCATAGGCATATTTAATAAGGTGAACTCTTATTTTGCAGAGCCGATCTGCATATTCATAATAATGTATGGCTAATATTCTGTATTTCAAGATACTCTAAATTTTAAATACTCTGTCTTAAAATACTGTATCTCAAAATATTGCATTTCATAACACTTCTCAAATTTCTTCATCTAAAAATGCTGTATGATCAAAAGACTGTATCTACAACAACCATTTAAATATTAAAAAGCTTCTTTTAAACATCAATAAAATGCACGAACATGTGAATGTTTTGACAGATTAATTAGTTTGTTGCAATTGTGTATGCAATTGTTGATTATGATAAGAACATTTTATGTAAAATTGTACAAGAATATGAGAAAGAGAAAATAATAATAAGATACCATTTATTTTGTTTCTGTTTCTTTGAATTCAAAAACTTCTGAATTATCATAGGTTAATGTTATTGTTGTTGTAGTACCCGTGGCATGATGGTTAGTGCGTTGGACTGTCATGCGAGAGGTCTTGGGTTCGATTTTTGCCTGTGTCACCTAAAGTTTTGTTCATGGGTACTGCCTCTTGCGAGGAATTGACAAATTCTCCAAGAGTAATTCTTGTCGTAAAAAGTGCTTTCTCAAATTATTTGTAGCATTTTTAAATACAGAATTTTGAGTAACAGTATGTTGATCATACATTATTTTGAACATACCCCTTATTTTGCATAAAATGACGGTTCTGTTGTTCAGATTCTAGATCGCGCCAGACAATCGGAACATATCACGAAGAAGTTAAGTACTAGCCATTAAAATAACCGTAGCTTCGGACTTGAATAGGCCGAATGTATTGTCAAGAGTTCATATAGACAGAAAGAAGCAACCTTCAAGTCCATGCAGCCTATGCATTATGTCTTAGAAGCGTAATAATTTGATGTTTAAAGATGTGTGGGCCTTTCAAAGTTTTCAATATACTACGGTGGCCATACTGAGTAACATTTTTCGTATCCATAGACTTAGCGAAAGAAAGTATTGTAGAAGGGATACCCTTGTAACATATACATAGATTTTTTGAGAGTTTTTACATCTTAATCAATAACTGATTCCATTCTGAAGGCTAATTTGATGTACAGTTTTGCTTTGGCTTTAAGAAAACGTTCTTCTACTAAGGAAGACCGACCATGTCACAATGTCTATTAAAACATTTGAAAAATTAACCTGATGGTCTGTCAAGTCTGATTAAGCTCTAAATATTTAGTTTATAGAGGTAAAACAATTTGATAATGGGAATATCATTTTGAAATTTTTCGACAAGAATTATTTTATGTAGTTGAAAATCGTAAGCAAAATTATAAATTTATCTTATCTTGTATTTGATTTTAAAAAGGTTATTTGAAGCACATGAAATAAGGAAAATTGGACCATAACTATTATAACTGTTATTTAATCTGTTGGCTTTTTAAAAATAAGTGTTTTTTCAAGTTTCCAGTTATGTGTAGTGTTTTGTTTTTTAAGTTTTATTAGACTGTTTTATAATAACAGGAGGAATATTTTTCAGTGTCGGGTATGCAACCCGGTCTCTACAGGGAGTTTTATATTTGTATTTATTCAAACAACTATCTTATTCTAGTAAATAAATTATTATAAACTCGTTAGAGATGTTTTCGTCATTTAAAAGGTTTGTCCAATATCCGATAAAACAATTGTTTATTTCATAAGCACTTATAGGTGCAATATAGGTACCAGTTTTATTTTTTTAAATCATAATAATCAATTAAGTCTTCTCTCTTTTTGTGTTCAAACGCTTCGATAAGATTATATAATCATTTCAATCGGAGATCATGTATTTAAACCTATAGTATGTGTCTTTTTGGTCTTATTTATATAGGTAAATGTATTTTCAAAAAAGTTATGTTTTGTAACGTTGGTGTACGTTATTAAAAGATATATTTCCCTACAAAAAAAAAAAACTTTGAAAGAATTAGAATATCAACATATCTCAAAATCTGTACACTGCAAAATTTCTTATTCAAAGCTTACACAATCCTTTTTCATATGTTTTTATTTTCATAACTTTTTTATCTATCAAAAAACTGAAAAGCTCTGCTTAATAACTTCAAATTCAAATATCTCAGTTTTCCCATGAACGATTTAAATGTAAATCAACTTTAATTTAATATAAATTAGTAAGAAAACTTCAATTTGAAATCTAGTAATAATGAAAGCCTTCCGAGGTATTCGAAATTTTATTATCATAATCATCTTCTGTCTACAACGTGGCAAATTGTTTTTGGTCAAAAATCGAACATTCGAATTTCCCCAAAACGGAACCGATATATTTTTTTTAAATTTGTCTTTCAATTAAAAAAAAAGTTTTGTATTTCTCAAAAAATAATAAACGGGTCATCATTTTTTATGAAATTGAAATGTAGAACGTTTATCAATAAGCTCTAAATAACTGCATAGTAAAAATATTTTAATTTCTATTTAGAAAATTGCATCCATACAAAATTAATTTAAAAAATCGAATGGCATTATATCTATATATATAAAAATCAATGCCACTTTTCGTTGTAATGTTATAACTCAACAATTTCTTTACCGATTTGGCTGATTTTGTACTTGAATTATTCGTGGAAATCCAGAGAAGGTTTGTACGTAAAGAAAATTTTAAAAAAATCTTTGAAAAGGTGTAAAATCAACATCTTTCCATACTCCAATACACAAACAATTTGTACTAATACTTAAAGAAATCCCGTTTGGTTGATTACTTTGGAAATGTACAACGAAGCTGTAATAATAATTGAAAATATGTGTCTAACGTTTGTAAATAAAGCATTAGCACAGTTGTGTATGACTGCAACCAATCGTGAGATACATGATTTTTTTGATTGTGAATTGTAACGTGAGTATTAGTTCAATTCTAATGATTTACATACGTTTATTTGCACAACCAAATGTAATGATATCTTTCGTTCTATCATTGATTTTAGCGACTATTCGATCGAAATAGAAAATTGTATTGGCACTTGCATCTTCGGGAATTGCTGCTACACTATTAGAAGGTGGTCGGACCGCACACTCTGCTTTAAAATTGCCATTGAATGAACGGGTGATTGAAACTCTAACTTGCAATATTTCGAGAAATTCTGCTATGTCAAAAGTTCTGCAATTAACGTCAATTATTTTATGGGGTGAGTGCACAACGGCGAATAAAAAATTAGTAGAAGCATTTAATCGAACAATGCAAGACTTACGCGGTAATCAACAGCTGTTTTGATGGTGCTCTGATATTGCTGTCAGGGGACTTTCGTCAAACATTGACTATCATTCCTCGATCAACTCCTGCTGATGAAATAAATGCCTGTTTGAAGTCATCAGTTCTTTGGAGCCATGTACGAAAATTGACATTGAACATTAATATGCGTATTCTCCTACATAATGATGCAACTGCCCATGAGTTATCAAAACAATTGTTAGAAATTGGTGATGGAAAAATATCAATCGACAGTACCAACGGATTGATCACTTTACCGAAAATTTTTTGTACAATTGCACAATCTATAGATGAGTTGATTGAATGTGTTTTTCTGAATATTCTTCAGAATTAGAGAAATCATGATTGGTTGAGAGAATGCACCATTTAAGCGCCGAAAAACATTCATATCAATGCCATTAATTTTTAAATTCAAGTGAAACAGCCAAGTGTAGTCACGACCTATAAATCAATTTACAATGTTATAAATCAAGATGAGGCAATGAATTATCCAATTGAATTTTTAAATTCGTTTCAACCGGCTGGTATCACCGCATTGCTTGAATCTGGAAATTGGTTCTTTGATTATATTATTGCGAAACACTAATCCACCAAAACTGTGTAATGACACCAGATTGGCAGTGAAAAAGTTATTGCCAAATTTGATTGAAGCTACAATCTTAACTGGTAGATCAAAAGGAGAAGTGTGTTTTATACCGCGTATCCTTATAATTCTATCTGATATGCCATTTGAATTCAAAAGATTGCAATATCCTGTGCGTTTATCATTTGCGGTGTTCATAAATAAGGCCCAAGGGCAAACACTTTACGTTTGTGGTGTCAATTTGGAGGAATCATGTTTTTCACATGGCCAACTTTATGTTGCCTGTTCCAGAGTCGGTACACCCTACTGTTTATTTATTCATGCTCAAAATGTAAAAACTAAAAATATTGTTTATCCAACTGTTTTAGACTAGAGTACGCAATTCTTTATTTTTTTAGTTTTTACTCTTTGCTGATAAATATAATATATATATTATAAAAATCATTTGGGTTTTTTGGAATTTTAAATAGCTAGCAATTTAAAATATTTTTTGTTCGAATAAATGAACTCAATAATCATTTTTTATATTACTATTCCTTATACGTAGCGAAGCACGTACCGAGCCGCTAGTATTTATATATAAACAATATTTTCTTTTTTTTAAAGTATAGTACTAACTACTACTAACAGAGACGTAAGTTAGTGGGGGGATGCTGTCCTCCTGCAACCCTCCTGTTTGACACATTATAGTATTTAAGGTATAAAAAGCTTCTTTTACATTTGGAAATAAACTCTGAAAATATTCAATGAAATCCCAAAAAAAATAAGTATGGCAACACTCAAACACATAAAGGCAGTGCTTTATGTGAAGAAGTGATCTTTGAAAATTAATTTAAGATAGAAATATATAACGATCATTATTATTTATTTGCACATATCTATGTATCAAATAAACAAAATGCCTGTGAAAGGCTTCATTGTTTGTTATGAGTAAAAGTACTTCTGGATTAAGCTAAATATTTATGACTCTTGAATTTGAAACCAAGATTATTATAAAGGAAGTCTATTAAATATTTGTATTTCCCATAAAATACAATCAGTACAATTTTTTGTTTCATTGAAAACCAATTTAAAAAAAGTTTATATATTTCTAACAGACAGAAATGGATAATGAAGATAATATTCATACTCATACTCATTATCAAAACGTCGTTTCGAAAACATTTTAAAAATGTTCTCAATCCAAAAAATCAGACTTTACAAAATTATTATTTATTGGATAATATATGTTTGGCTGAAACATATTTTAATTTTATCAGCTTAGCTAGTGTAGAAAACTCGCAATATTTTGAACTGCTTTATTAATGTCCTTCTTGTGATTCTATTTTTTTTAACCTCTCGCATTGTTTGGCCATGTCATTATGAGTTATTTCATGTTCCATGTTGTCATTTTTTATCTTACCATGAATGATGCCGTTAGTTCCAAGTCAAATAATTCTGATACATACTTTTCACGGTACTTACTGGTTACCTATTAGCTTACCATCAATTGGTCCAGAGCATCCATGATAGTATATGATTGTGGAAATAAAATGATTCCAGTTCACTAAATTCCACTAATGACGTAAAGCATAAGTTATTTAAATAAACCTTAACGGAGAGTCACAGATTTTAAAAATAGCAAAATATCACTGGAACAAAAGGTGAAATGAGCCTAGCGTTCGTACATAAAGGTAAAACAATTTGTAATAAAAGTGAAACTCGAAAAGCCACACAAATTATTTTCTATTAACACTTGTTGTAGGGGGTGCATCAACTTATCTAAAAAGCCACAAAGCTCTCGAACATTATGTTAAAAACAAAAGATCAAGGTTTGTAGAAATATCACCTTTAAACTATTTAATAGTATTTCAATAATTTAAACATTCAATCTATATAGTGTAAGTCAGTTTATTGGGTTTGTGCAAAGGACATGCATAAGGCCTCAGTAAGAATGGACAAATTATCTACATTCCACAGATTTTACTTGTAAGTTGATATTATCCCAAAATATTCTAAGATGTTCTCACAATAATCTGTAGTTATTTTAAGAACTATTTCTACTCACACAAAAATGATGGAATATGTCAGCCAGATTATTAATTTGTATTTCCTTATTTCAAGTTTTCTATGTCCTGACATTCCTTATTTACGGAATGCCGTTTTGTGAAGAGTTTCAAATTCGTCTTACTGCTTGTGCAGAATTTGATTTACTTCTTATATTTTCACTACATCTTCGAACTGTCTGACTGGAAAGCTAAATAAAAAAAATGGAATACCAGGTACACTATCTTTCAGTTCAAGCAATTTAATTTTTCATAGATATTAGTTAAATAAAACCCTGTAGCTATTTAGTTCTTATAATTAACTTTCTTCCCTCCGAATATGCTATCCATTAATTCAAGTTTAAATGGCAACACTAACCTACAGGATAACCTGCAAAAATATAAATGTACCTATAACTTAATGAATGGATGCAGGCAGAGTGAACCTCTGTCACTGATGATTCGATGTGCGACAAACTAAAATACAACATCCATGTTGGGATGAAATTCTTCTTTAGATGTTTGGGAGACAAATATTATGATTGAAGCGTGCCTTAGTGGTTGTAACAGCAGCGCAGCATTAGTAGTAGCACCATCTGCATCACTTGCACCAGCAGTCTTCTTATACCCATTAACAACCAGCAACGGTTGCAGCCAGCACAAAGATGCTTTGCAAAAATGCTATCGCAAGTTATTTGTCTTTTCGTTTTATCGCGTGCAATGAGAGGTATTCGCTGGTTTCAAATAAAAATGGTGTTGTTATTGAATTAAATCTAATATTATTTTTAAATATAAACGAAAATGCTGATTTTTCTACACAGAAAGGTGCAATATCGAAGAAGTTGAAATAAGTGAAAACAATGCAAGAAAAAACAAAACAAACACAAATAATATCAACAAAAAATATAATAAAATGCAAACATTTATGTAGTGTATCTTATGTATGTGCACGACGATGATGTGCCTACCTGATGATAAAGTTGAGTGCCCGATTTTAACTTTAAGCTTGTATTTAAAAGATATTATGACATTTTTAGCCTGCTGTCAAAAAAGGTATAGTAATGCAATTAGTTATTACTGTTGCATCTTTTAATTGTTTGATCAACAATAAATTCTTTTGATTTTTTTGGTTTTTGTGAACTACAACGGAATTCGACCATTATCTTTCTACAAGTCCTCATGCCTTGCCAGCTACACATTGGGCTATCTTCATTTGGAGTTATAAAATTAATAATACAAAGTTTAAAAGTGTGGCAATTTAAATGCATTAAGTTTGGTTTAGTGAGATAACCAATTGAATTCTAACATTTTCTATGTATATGTTTTGTTTATTTTTTTTTATTAGATGTCCTTGACGATTAACTGTGTATTAAATACAGCTTGTACTTTTGCTCATAAGAAGATGCTGCACCGGCAGAAAATAAAAGTTGTTTCCTTTCTAGAAAGTCTTATCAAATGAAAGATATGTTTGTGTCTTTCGAAAAATTTCAATATTACTTTCATTAGAACAGCATAATTAAATATTTAGTATTGATTTATTAGAACTTTCACTTTGCTATACGAAATGGTGAAAAATACTTATTTCTTGACAAACTTAATCTGAAAAGTTCCCTTTACATGCTATCGTTTTTTAAAATATTTTTTAAACAAATATTTTACAAAATGAATGTATTCATAATACGAATAAAGTCTACCCAAAACACATGAAATAATCATGCACATAATTTTGTAAGAACATTTACTTTAAGATTTGTCCTTTTTATGCAATCTTAGAATACATTTTTAGTTCTAGAAGATCTTATAGGCTTTTCACAGCAACCATAAAACCCGGTTTTCGCGAAATTATCAGTCTTGTCCAAAAACCAACATCGAAAACTCAAGTTTCTCCATACATTATTCGTAAACCAAAAGTTTTCGTAAACAACAAGTTTTATTTAAAACATGTCAAAAACTAGCAATTCAAAGAGAAACTGAACATAAATTTGGAAACATATAGCGCTCACTTAAATATAAGCAAAACAGCTGATGGCTGCTGTCAAAAGAAATATTTTACTTTAACATTTTAAATGTTTGTCCACAACTCCAGAGTTTTGAACGTAGATAAACCTTGATTTTGTTTTGAAGAACATATTTATTTTACATTTTAGAGTTACCAAGTAATACGTTTCTGGGTTCTATTGACCCCAGCAGGTACTCACCATGTGTTGTCTAACCGAAATATTTCTTTATTTATTATTCAATTTGAATTGGTCAGAATAAATAATAATAGAAGGACTAAACTTTTACTTACAGATGTAAATGTTCAGTGTGAACTATTTTCGGGTTTTCGAAAACTTTTTACTGAAACCTCGCTTTTGGTTTCGGTGTGAAAAGGCTATCAGATAAACTCCACAGGACAAATGCGTGTGTGACCATATTCGAGTAATTATTTAGGGTTTTTTGTTGAATTGGTTCTTTCCAGAATCCGAAGGCAACCACAAGAATTCAAGTCAGATATCTTAAATTATATGAAGCTGAAGATCGCTGCATTTTTGTTTTTTTTTTCTTTCTTTGTTTATAATTGCAAACCTCGAAAACCATCAAGATACTTGAAAATATGAATCACCAAAATG
Source organism: Eupeodes corollae (assembly GCF_945859685.1). Classification (NCBI taxonomy): domain Eukaryota; kingdom Metazoa; phylum Arthropoda; class Insecta; order Diptera; family Syrphidae; genus Eupeodes; species Eupeodes corollae. Next base: position 4,564,860 of record NC_079150.1, read on the forward strand.
TTGGGCACAATGTTTTCTGGTCGTTTTGAAATTAAATCCCGTTATATTTTTTTGAATTCGTTTTTAAACTTTGAAAAATTACTTATTTTTAGGAATGTAGACCAAACTATAGGTCCTTAAAAAAAGGAAAATTGTGTTGTGCTGAGCAAACCTTCCTCTGGTGCCTATGTTTCTAGGTTTTTGAAACCTTAAAAACCAACAACAAATTTAGACCGACCAGTGATAACAGCACTCGTACACTTGATACTTTTTTTTTTTGTATTAGGCTGACAGCTAAATTTTTACTTTGGGATTCAGATCATTATTTTCAGACATTGAAAAAAGTCATCATTAATGATTGATAGCTTTTGTGTTTCTGTTAAAGTATTGATAGCAAATTTATAACAGTAATTATAATAAACTTAACAAATATTTTAAAATAAAAAATTTCTGCAACTTCATTAATTCTCTAAAAAGTAATTATACGAACATTATTTTAATACGGACTAAGGTTATAGGTATATTTGGCGTAAATATTTTAAAAGCGAATTTTTGTTTTGTAAAGGTTGTGCTGATGATGATGATGGAATATCGTGATTCTTAAAGAACTCTTGGAGCTATACTTTAATTGCAATACTTTGTGGTCTCACGATTTTTTTATTTTTACTGTTGGCAATCAAAATAGGTTCAAAATTTTTCATGCGAACATCTCTCCAATGTACTAACCCGTATTAAAGCATATGCTGAGTCTGCAATTTCGTAATAAATAATAGTTTTTAGGAGTAAAATGGTTCAATGATTACTTCATTGGAGTAATAAGATTTATATACATTTTAAATACTGAAGAAATATTTAATTAAAGTAGATTTAGCAACATTTTTTACCAAGCACAGAACCTTTCAGAGGATCGTTTTTCAAAATCAGAATATAATTTGATATACCATTTGCTTTAAAATCTAAATGAGATCATAATCTCAAGTCAATCAGATATTATTTCCATGAAACCTATTTTGAGTAGCTTATATAAAAGTACACCGTGGTCAACCATTTCAAAGAATAATATCATTGTTGCTGTTATTAATTGCCTTATAAAGATCACAGCATACATCCGCTAAATTGCGCACATATTTGTTGATATGGTTTTGGGAAAAAATTGGATCCATCACCATGAATGCCTTTCCGTTTTGGATTTTGATGAATTTAAAAAAATCCTAAGACTTTCAAATAAAAAAGCTTTCTTTTTTTCGATTGGATTAAAATGTCAGAGAGGAAAACATACATCACAGCAATATTTTTGAATTTGATAAATCCATTCTATTAACTTTAATTTGTTTCATATTAAAAATCTACCAAACACGAAAGTAACAAACTTTTCATTTCTGACATATAGGAACTTAAATGCAGAGTATCCAACAAAAATATTATGGTGAATCAATTGATAATGCCCGCCTCCGCAAACTACAAGGGACTCCATGATAACCGAAACCTGCCTGCATTTAAAAACCTATAAACTCATGAAAATACTTAAGGTTTAAACAGGAAACATTGAGTCTTAGTAGTTCGTGTTATAGAGTTTGATTTTTTAAAAGCTATAGGAAAGTTTTTCTAAAAAAAAACATACAATTCAGAAAAATCCATGAAATCTTTATTTGAATCGATAGTACGGTTCACATTATTTAATATGTGAAGATTTTTTCATCAAATGTTGACCTTGACTGCGCGTCAAAAAGTTCATTCGCTTAGTCCAATTTCGGCATATTTTTCCAACATTTCGGCCGGTATCTCACGAATAAATGCTTCAATGTTGTCTTCCATTGCGTCAATTGAAGCGGGTTTTTCTGTATAGACATGAGCTTTAACAAAGCCCCACAAAAAATTGTCTAAAGGCATGATCTAGACAGCCAATTGACCGGTCCTGAACGTGAAATGAAATGTTTACCGAACTCGCCTCTCAATAAGTCCATTGTTGCGCGTGCTGTGTGGCATGTGGCACCGTCTTGTTGAAACCACATGTCATGCAAGTCAACGAACGAGATTAGAGTCATCATTAACACTGGCCGATGCAACTGCTATATTTTCTTCAGATCGAGCTCTACTTAAGCGTGTTTGTGGTTAAATGTCCAAAAATGTAAATTTGGTTTGACATTTAGCCCGAATAGCCCGAATAGCCGCTTCAGTGGGTCGATTTAGACAATAAAATGGAAGAAGATTCAATAATTTTCAAGCGGTGTTCGTTTGTAAGACAATTCGTGGTTAAATTACAGACCAAACTGAAGATGTTTGACAGTGAAACAAACACGAAACGTGCGTCAGCTGTTTAAACCAGTCAGGGTTGCCAAAAAGATAATAGTTAAAAAATCACTCTTTAGGATACAAAAAAAGGATCCAGTGATTGTATTCAATGATTTTTTTTTTAATGTGGTAATTTTTTTCGGAATTATCGGGAATTTCAGAGTAATATTCGTAAGCTAAAATCGAATTTTCTGACAGCGTGAATTCATACTGTTTCAAACAGTCTGTCTTCATACTATAGGATACCCCTTTAGCCGAGGACTACGATCCTGATTGATTTAATATTTATGTATACAATTTATATTTGACCCTGATAAGTACACTGAGTATCCTATCTCCTCTAGGCAAATGAGACCATTGCATTGTATCTGGTCTCTTCAGTTAATGAAATACCAACTAATAGAATCGTTTGGCAATACGAGAAATAATTCGAATTTTCACCCCAACAGGCTTAAAATCATTAAAGCCAAAGAAAACACATGACTTGAAACCCAACTCAATAAAACCGTAAAAGTAAAAAAAAAACACAAAGGATTTAAACGCTGCCAACGAATGTTATACCTGCGCCTTTACTTAATAAATAAAATGATTTTATACTTTCTATATTTTTATTTTTTACTATTCTATACTTGCTCATATTGTGGGAGTTATAAACGACCTCAAAATATACCCGTTATTGTTGCGTAAGCGTTCTTAACTATCGCAATCTTATAATCTCGTTCCTAGTTCGAGTCAGTCACGTCCCTGCTTTAAAAGTTCATGAAAACGATGTTTTATTATCAGCTTAGGACCTCAGAGACAGAAAGTTTCTTAATAACCAGCAGTACAGCTTTCAAAGCAATAGGTCTTCCACTGATCTCATGGCTTAAAGTATCGAACAGTGAAACAAATGTATTTAGGTTTTAGTGTTTCAGAAGAATTTAATCAGATTTGTATTCTTCTTGTTATGTTACATTTTACAGTATACATCGCTTAAGATTAAGGACACTATAATTGTACTGTATGCCTGAAAGATCATTGAAAGAACATGCAAACAAATGCATAGGATTATAATTTAGAAAAGTACATAATGTATTTATAATTTACTAAACTTATAACAAGTTTGGAGAACAAAATTAATAATTTTAACAATTTAAAATTTTTGAAAACACAAACTTTTTAATTTTTTTGTAGTTAAACATTTATATCGAAACAAATATTAAAATTCTTAGGTCATTTTATAAAGCAACATATTTTAATTTAAAACTCAAAAATCAATAAAAAGAATTAAACTTTAATAAATGCCATATAATATAAGATTTTAATAATAAATAATTAAAAAAAGTTTAATGAGAACTATACTCAAGAATTATAAGAAAATGTTTCAATAAGTAAAAGGTTATAAACAAGTACAGTAAAGATTTCTCCGCTTTAAAATTTAAAACATCAGAAATACTAAATTTTCTCAAGCAATCAGTCATTAGTAGTACCCGTGGCATGATGGTTAGTGCGATGGAGAGGTCTTGGGTTCGATCCCTGCCTATGCCACCTAAAGTTTTTTTCACGGGAACTGCCTCTTGCGAGGAATTGACAAATTCTCCAAGAGGAATTCTTGTCATGAAAAGTGCTTTCTGAAATTTGCCGTTCGGATTCGGCTTAAAACTGTAGGTCCCTTCCATCCCTGACAACAGTACTCGCACACAGGAATGGTTGAGAGTTGTCAGTCACTAGGCCTTAGTTCTCAAAAGGACTGTTGCGCCACCCAATTTATTATTTATAATCAGTCACTAAAAGTCTTCAATAAATATGTAGCACAGAATATAGCACTCTGGGTACCTCCTTTTACCAAACACACCCGCAGGAGTTTTAAACAAATTCGAAAAAGTTCAATTAATTAGAGTGATCTAAAAAGAAGCCTCTGATATTTTAAAAACTTCGATAATTGTCTATCTATATAACAACGAAGTCCTAAAAATCACACACATTCTTTTAAAATGCCATGCTACAAATTAATCAATGACCAATAGTCAAAAAACATCAAACTAGCTTTTTTGAAAGAATAAAATATTTATAAGGGAGAAAAATTGCCATTCCTAAAAAATTACATTACATTACATACTACTCAGCACATAAGTGTAGAGTAGAGACACAGCACCTTGCATCTTGAGCGGCTAAGACTACATAAGGTGATAACAACACAAGACAGAAGACAACAGCACGCGGTAGATTTCGAAACGGTTCTCCATGTGTCTACTAACCGCGCTCACTGATTCCTCGGTGATCGATGGAAACCGATGCTTCATCAGTGACTAGGTCGTTGCCTCATTTCTAAAAAACAAAAAAAAGTTACCATCATCTCCAAAGAGAAAATGTACACAAAATAAATTTCGAAATTCCTATTTCCAGGTTCGTCTAATTTCTTGGGAATATGATAACGATTACTGGCCATCAAATCATACTTTTCCAAAGGTTTTTTTTTATAAAATTATTTGAAATCCGACTTCAAACTTTGTATCACCTTAGTTTTTTTAGATGTCACCTTATTGGTTTAGAAAAAGAAAAAAAATATAAGCGAATAAGGATTTGACAATATACCCAAGCGGATAACATAGGTCGTCGTTTCAAATGGTTCATCCATTTAATTTTTAAGTAAGCTTAATCTTTTATGGGTGTAAATTTGAAACATATTCTGAATTTCTAATTAGGTTTAGACTTTCTCGTCTTACTATTCTGTGATCAAAATATTTTTTTTGTTGCATTTAAGACGGAAATGTATTGCATGGGTTTTTAAAATTTAATTTTTAGTTATGTTTTTGTCGACATCAAAGTGAACTGAATGTTGTAATTTGTATGTCAATTTCTTGATTTGAAGGATTTAGTGTCTAGCCGTGACAAAAACTTTAAGTTACTAATAAAATTTTAATATCAAGATGCTTTGGGAAAATACCCACAAATTTGGTCTGGGCGATGCCCAATTCTTGAGAAAAGCGTGAAATTAACTGATTTGGATCGTTTGCTACAGACGCCTGACCGTTGTCTCACTGATTCGGCAAAATCATACAACAAATACATATATAAACTCAAGTTTTTGCACTTCAAGAATTGCAACCAAAAATGGGAGTTAATGCTCATAAACTTGCAGTCAGCGACTCCGAATTTCTGTATAATTTTTGTAGACGTTTTAAGAGACAATCCTCAAAATTTTGGAGCCCACAATTGCCTGCGATTTCCTTATTTTCGAAATAACTTAAAGTTTTATATTTTGTTTGGTCTCCAACGCTCTTCCTTATTTTCTAAATGATCTTTTGTCTGAAACTTCTAACCCACTATCGTATGATAAGCTCATTAAATTCTGATCTTGATAGCATTATACATTTGTACAATGGAGAATCAAAAGCCGCGTGGAATTTAATGCTTAGAAAACTCAATGCTATTTAATGTCGCAAAAGCGTAACCCTATCTCAATCCCACTATCCATGAGTGGTTATTGCATCGAGGAGACTGAACGGCTATCATTCCTAAGTATGTGCATTACCAACCACTTGTTGTGGAGTGGTTCATTCACATATTTGACATCGCCAAAAATGCTGCTAAGTGTTTAGGTTTTCTCCGACGATGCAAAAAGTTTTGTAACACGTCTGATCTGGCTATAACTTATAAAGCTTATATTCGTCCAAAACTTGAGTACAATTCCCACTTGAGTCTCTTGGACAGCATTCAAAAGAAAGTTCTAAAAATTATAGGTGACCGTTTTCTAATCAATAGTTTTGCATCCCTCGAGCACCGTCGTAAGGTTTTATGTTTCTCGCTACTTCCAGAAGCAAAGCTCTAATGAAATAGCCAGTTGCATTCCTCCCCTCAAAAAATTCAATCGTAATACTCGTTTTTTTAGGAATGCCCATCAGATTGTCCTTGGGCCCAATTTCGGTCGTACTGTAAAATACAGAGATTCTTTTTTTTTGTCGCACTACAGGCATGTGGAATGCTTTACTAGACTCAATATTATTACAATGTTCAGGCGTTCAAACCCAATGTGCATCGGTATCTCCTTCAAATCATATCCTCCCTTCCTAATTACTCGCGCTGTGTATAATCATTATAAGGGTATTCGTATCCCCTTGAGTGCTCGTGCAATATAAAGAAAAAAAATCGTAAACTGCCTATGAAAGGACCTATTTTAAATCTTTTGAGGTAGACAGTCAACTTAGTCATTTGATTTTAAACACGTATAAGTTTAAAATTCTAGAATTAAAATTATTTTTTTATCAACGTAAAAATATACACCAAAAATACAAACAAAAAATTAAGTAGCTTTAGTTTTGCCAAACACTGTATTTATTTCAGATAAAAAGTAAGAAAGGTTAATAATTCCCATAAATAATTTGTTTTTATTATGATTTAGACATGGTCTGAAAAAAATTCATTCTTTCGAATCTCAGTATTTCTACTACTTTCCTTCATATTGATTAATTAATAATAATTATTACATACATTAACAAAGATAACTAATTTTATATTTATGTTATTGTTTTTTTTTTTCAGAAAGCCGTAAAAAGTAGAAACGACATCAACCATGAAAAAAAATATCTGAAGAAGGCTTAAAAAATGTTGTTTCTTTCAAAAAACCAAAAACGTTCCAACAGCACAATGAAAATAATTTTATCAGCATTTATAAAAATTCTTTAATAATTAAATCAAATTCGTGACTAGTACAATTTTAATAATAAAACAAAACCAAATCAAAGAACAAATTACAAATCAGTAAAATGTTTCTTGAAATAAAATTTGCTGATACATCGGGACGGTGTTTTTTCAAATAAAAATAAAAATGACGTTTGAAAGAAATATAAAAACCAATTGAATTTTGGTGTTAAAATCTAATTAACAAAAAAATAAAAAGAGCATAACAAGTTCTTCTTTAAACTTATACATTTTTTTTAGTTTATGAGTATTTTGTTCATGTTTATGCTTTTTTTTGTAAAATAAAAACATCAAAAGTGTTCAATTAAAAATAATACCATAACTAAAAAACAGAAAATCATACACAAACAATTTGCTGCATAAAAAATAGAAAATGGAAAGCAACGTAAGATTGCGGATACTAGTAACCAGTGTTTGTCTATTGCTAACTATTCATTACTTAAATGCCGATCAGGGTAAGTTATTTAATTGTTTTATATGTTTAGATTGAAGTGGGCGAAAAGGTCCTTTTCTATTCGATACTCAATAATATTAATCACTTAGAGTATTTTTAAATATCAATCACTGCTACTACTACTTTTGGGTGGAGTATGAGCCAATGCTAAGTAATCTAATAAGGAAAACGGCCACCGCGCATCGACATTCCGGGCCAAGGATCAGTTAGTCCTGCACTGATACAGGTTATATGTCTACGGTTGTTGTTGTACATTGCATAAACTTAATATAGCAGAAAATTCAAAATTAATAAGCTAATGTTAATGAATATATATTTTTTCAATGAGGCGATATGCGACAATACCTTGGAAGAAAATAAACCACGCAGATAAAATTGATAATTCATGTTAATACAAAAAAATATTTATCCCTTTTATTAAAAACAAATTTACCTATTGAATACACATCACTACATTATTGGAGAAAATTGCGTTCAAGGAGATAGGCATAAAATTGAAGTCTGACCTATCTTTAAATCTCCCCCTATTTCAAGGTCTTTTATTTTATTTAACAATGTGTAAAACAAGTAGAATTCTTTAAGTATTTAGGATTTTGCATGGCCTGGTAAAATTGCTGTCTTGGATCAAAAGAAAGAAGGATGGCGAAACAATGGATTTAAATTTATATGAAATCAAGATCAATGACTCATTTGTTTAAAAAAATCTTGTTCTAACGGGGGCGGTGGCGCGTAGCCCGCATTAGATTGCAAAGTTATAAGGGTGTGAGTAACACACATAAAACCATACTTCAGGTCAAAACATACACATGAAGTACAAAGCAGGTCTGATACTTATGACGTCGAGAATAAAGGGTGTTATTTAAAGGTCTATAACTTTAAAATTGAATAACACAAAGACACTCCTTTTTTGAGTTAATATGAAATTTTATTTTGAAGATAATTTAAATATGATTTCTGGCATATGACCGCAACGGCTGTCTCGGACGTAGCCTCATCTAGATCCAATCTTCTATGACTTTTTCCATAATATTGAAAATAACGCGTCTAATGTTGTCTTCAAGTGGTCAACCGTTTCGCATATCCCCACAGAAAATAGTCAAGCGGCGTTAAATAGCACGATCCTGGAGGCTAATTCACGGGTTCGTAACTTAAACGGTACCCTCAATAAAGCTGTGTACATGTGGATCCGTCCAACAATTAAAAGTTGTTCTCTTAAATCACTTGAAACTTTTTATTTGTTCATTAAAACATTAATGTTAACAACAGAAATATAAACATTGATAAATAAAATTATAAAGATGGTAACCCTTGGTCAACATTGTGAATTGCTTAAAACTCCATTTTCATAATTAGTATCAAATTCAGATATATCTATGTTTGGTACTATGGTTATTAAAATTGTAACTATTAAAAATCAGTTAGAATCAAGTGCATTGCTTAAAAGTCTTAGAAAACTTGTATTTACAAAATGGTACGGACGTAGGTTGGTACAATTTTGTTCAAATATTTAACTACGTTTCGTTAGTAATCGTATTATATTTAAAAAAAAAACATGAACAAATATGAACACTGGATATAATAACACATGGAAATACTAAAAACTAATAGCTACTCGGGCTTTAAGCTGAAGATTGCAGAAGCATAATGCATCAAATAATCAATCTGCAGTTTTGTAAATATTCGCATACAATATAACCACATTTCGGTTAAAACAATGAAACTTGGAGCAAACATTTGGTTTGGCTCTAAATGTGGAATATCTTTTTCTTTCATGTCTCCAATGATTGCTCATTTAAAAACCGCATTTCATAGCCCTTTAGTTTTTTTGAGTTGTCCTTAAGTTCTTTAAACCATTTCAAACCTGTTGAGAAAATTAATCCAAGGTTACATAAACCAAACTGCATCTTTAGCAATGCGGGAAGTGAAATCATAAAGTAAGTAGCGCAAGAAATAAGATCAAATGACTTTAAGACTACTTATTCATATAAACATCAAGAATTAACTAAGAAGATGTCTTGGTCTTTGTCGCCTTTTTAACAATTAAGCTTTTGCCTTTTAATCGGTTTTTACACAAAACGAAAACAGATTCGGAATCTTGGACCTGAGGTACTAAATTGAGTATGTGTGCATTCTAAAATATACATTTGTTATCCCTTAAATTCAGCATACATATATTCAAAACATAGATTTTTCAGGTTGGTATAATCGAACTCGCTTTTTTAAAGAAGCTACATGGCAGTGCTTTTAAAAAGCACTGCGAAACAATTGATAATGATACCTTTAAATTTTTTTGAGCGCCATTTCCGCATCATTATCTGTATAACAAAAATTGTTTGAAGTCGATATCAGTACTGGTTCTTGAGATATGGACCACAGAAAAGCTAGCCGAATGTACGGAAGCAAATAAAAGAAAAAGGCACGGACAGACAAGAGCCGGCTTTTTGTTTCAGATCGTCTCCAATATCCTTTTTTCCGAGCTCTCATCTCATTTCAGTAGTTAACAGGAATTGAAACTTTTTCAATAAATAGGCTGTTGCTTTTTTTCAATTGCATAAGCATCTTTTGAATAAATACTATTACAATGTAAAGTGACTTTTAAATTTACTTTGTTTGGAAATTAACACTTACTCGTACAAGATGAAAATTATAACATATGCAACTTAAAAAAATAAGAGTACAGTACCACATCATGTTGAGATTGATATTTTCGAAAATTATATTTTAATTAAAGTAATACAGGGTTTAGTACCCGTGGCATGATGGTTCGTGTGTTGGGCTGTCATGCGAGAGGTCTTGGGTTCGATCCCTGCCTATGCCATCTAAAGTTTTTTTTTTTCACGGGAACTGCCTCTTGCGAGGAATTGACAAATTCTCCAAGAGTAATTCTGGTCATGAAAAGTGCTTTCTCAAATTTGCCGTTCGGATTCGGCTTAAAACTGTAGGTCCCTTCCATCCCTGACAAAGTACTCGCACACAGGAATGGTTGAGATTTGTCAGTCACTAGACCCTAGTTCTCAAACGGACTGTTGCGCCACCCAATTTATTTTTTTTAATACAGGGTGTCACATAAATCCAAAGTTAAAAAACGCACAACTTTACTATGATTTTTAGTATTTTTTTCTCTTGCAATTTACGAAACTGCAACCGATTGTTGATATGTTCACAGAAACAAGTAGTAAATGTTTGCGACTATACAAATTAAGTCTTGATGTTTTCTGCATGTACATATGTATGAGTACAATCATGCAATTAAAAGCTAGTAACTATTTAGTGGGACCTTAAAACTGTTTGTTTTGTTTTCTTAATAAACGTTGATTCAAAATAAAATGTTTTTATCAAAATAAATTGCTGTCATTTTATCGTATTAAAAGCAAAATTTTGCTAAACCGAATAAAATAAGCAAGACTTTAAAAATCTGAATTTTTGCAGAATACTTTTTTTGGACTTTTAAAAAACAAAAAAAATACTTTGAATCACTCTGTTTTAGTTTTTAATAAAATCACGTTTATGTTTAGGACATTGAACGAGAAAAATGTTATTTAAAAAAAATCTAAGAACTTTTTTTATTTTTGTTTAAAAAACCAAAACTTCAAGAGTTCTGAATAAGTTTTTTAAACCCTACTCATGATAATGGAAAAATTCACACCAAGATGTGTTTTTATTTTGTATTCTTTTTAAATGGTCCCCCTAAAATTTCTATTTTTCCTTAATGATGTTTTTTATATATGGGTGGAGCAAAATAATATTTTTTTATATATTTTGCTTTTTAAATAAAATGTTCACTACACACCACTGTGTTGCCCTGTTGGGATATGCGCGTTTTAATTCACACAACCCCACTATACAAAATGTCACTTCAAAAAAGCATTCACCTCTACGATCATTGAACTAGGATTTGGGTTTTATTTTATTTTTTGTGCACGTAAGTATGCATAGGTACATCTTTTCAGATAAAGTGCTTTCCAAACTGTTTTCATTTTTAATCGGTGAATAATAATGTCCCTTCTCTTCTACTGTTATTGGACGGGAAAAAAATAAAATGAAACCTTAAGCAAGCATTAAGTGGTCTTTGAAACAAAGATACATAGAAAAAAGAAGTAACACTTACAATTTCAACGGCCCTCGGTTTGCATTATTAGTATCTAGGTTTTTTTTTCGTTATCGAAAAAATTGTTAATAGCTGAGAGTAGAAATAAAGAGGTCAATAACATTTAAAAATTAAAATTTTATTTTAAATATATTATAAATAATTTTAATCAGCTGAAATCCATTAATTAGGATGTGTTAATAAAAACTACGAGGATTGTTTATTTAGTTTCTTTCCTTTTTGATTCAAAATTGTATTAAATCAAATCATTATTTCAGTTTATTTGAGCACACGTTTCAATTTATGTTCGGTCTTATCATAGGTTCCGTAGGGCTTATTCGTATTATATATGGCTTAGTTGAAACTAAAATATTGACACCAATTCGTCAACATTTTTTTGTGATAGATTTTGTATGATGGTTAAATACAACAAAGTTTTGAATGATAGCGGTTGATGGTAAAACGACTTTTTGTTTTGTTTAATTTAATTAATTGATAGGCATTAATTTCTATTTTTTAATAAATTTAAACCTCACTTAACCAGACTTTTAGATTTACACCCTGGTTCACCGGATTGGATCATTAAACAAAATTGATATGCCCATTTAATTATCCTAGACTATTATTTTATGTTCTAGTTTTGTGAATGTACATACAAATATTGAATACACTACAGACGTACAGTTGAGCTAGACAACAAGGATCCAACTTGAAACTTTTTGCAAAGAAAAATTAAAAATAGTGAAATGCAAAATACTGGACAATTTGATATCAATTTCAATAAATAAATCAAATTAATTGAGACCATTTATCCATCAAACAAAATTCATCTTTTTAACTTTCGTATATCAGGAATTTTAAGCAATCCATATACTGTCTGATTGGTATAAGGCGCACCAAAAGGCTAAAGAGAGTAGATTGGGATAAGTCAAAAAAAAAAAATTTTATGGGACATTTTTCTAAAACAAAAAATGACTTTTAAAACAGGAAATAAATGTTAAAAACTAAAGAAAACGCTGACAGAAACCCATTCTCTGAAATTATTTTAATATAAAGTTGTTTGAGTGTATATACTTTTTTTTTAAATCATTTTATAAGCTTGAAATAACAACAAAAAAAATCAAGTTTTTTTTCCAAAATTTGAATTATTAGATTTATTTTAAAATTCAAACTCTTATTATTAAAAATAAAAAAAGCCTTTTTATTAAAAGAATTACCCTTCTCAGGGCGATTATTAAGACAAAAACAACTAAAGTGTATTCGAATTTATCTCTTATTAATGAGACATGTTTATAATTTAATATAAAGTTTACAGTTTTGTCACAGAAACTTGTGTTGACTTCATTTCTTTTTGGTTACATTTTACCATCAAATAAATTAGGTGTCGCAACAGTCCATGAAGAACTAGGGCCTAGTGACTTACAACTCTCTTGTGTGCGAGTAATGTTGTCAGAGATGGAACAGTTATTTACTTTTGCCAAATTTAACAATTAGCTAAGTGATAAATAGCTCAAGTTTGATGTAATTCAATCAAAACTGGGGCTTTACTTTGTAACATCAACAGCTTTAAAAATTAATAAATAAATATTCATTGCAAGAATTTTGTAATTCATATATTGCGAAAATATTCAAGTTTTGTTAACCTTAACTGCCTACCTTTATTTTCCGTAATACCATTTTCTACCTGTAGTCCCACAGATCCTAGTTTTCTGAATCATAAAAAAGAACAGTCAAGTTGAAATAGTATGTTGCATTTTTCATTTTCTCATTCAAATATACAGTAAAAAAACAACGTTAAGAAATAGTACAACAATACGCGGAGAACAAAAGCAGTGTTAAGTGTAAAAGTGCTGGGCAAAAAAATTTAACAGTGGATTTTGCGAACTTTCCATTGTTAGGAAGTTGAGCATTAAGAACAGCATATATTAAATTTGAGTGAGTTCAAACTTACATTTAACTTTTAAACAATGATTCCATAATTTTCTTATACAATAAAGAAAATAGAGTAATCTTATGACTGGCGAATCATACCTTTTTGCTCAAGGCGAATGCTTAAGGGTTATATATAGAATCAAACTTAAACACCCAGAGCTCAAAATTACCTAACTTAATTTTGGTTTATTTATTTTAAATTGAAGCAAACGTGGGACAGTGACAGTTTTAAAAATGTTTTTCTGAGTGTAGAAACTTTTTTTGTTGTTTCAGAGCGCATGTATCAGCATATAAGAAGTTAACACAGAGGGGATTTTAATGCACAATTACTCTCATCAGTGAATGAAAACTCACTCACTATATTCATATAATGGTAACAACAAACAACAATAATAATAATAACAACTATAACAGTAATAATATTAATAATTATAAAAAAAACAATACAAATAGCAAGAATAAATATATGTTCCTAGTTTTTACTTATTTACTTAAATTCTTACTCTAGCGCTACACTCTTGTAGGTTCATTCAATGTTCAAGTCCTTATTTTTTGGTCGTTTCTTTTTGTACTTTCTTCCACCAAAAAATAAACCTAAAAAGGACCCCTTTCTATTGCGCTATGACTAAAACTCATTCAGAACGAAAGACCAATCAGCTCAACAGTACACATTTGTTCGCTGCCGTATCCCTCAACATTATTTACGAAGAAGATCTTTTTGTCTGTTTTTATTTTTCACATGAGGAGGAACATGAGAGTGGTTTGTGTTATATTTTTTATTCTTTTTGGATGTCATTTCGTTATTTGGTTCTTCTCCCTTGTAAAAGGAGATTTTATTTGAAAAAAAGACGGCCCAATCTTACATAGTTCCAGTTTCATTCCCCAGTCCCAATCAACTTGTAATGAATACTCATTGCATTGCTGCTATCACTCTACTGACAACCAGTAATATACCTACCTACATGCTAAAGTGTATCCTTTTTGTCTTCTTAATCCTCTTTTTTTATGTCGGAAGGGATGGAAAATGAAAGCACAAAAAAGGTTTTTTTTTTGTTGTTGTTTTGCTTTTACTTAATCTTTTGTGTGACTATTTTTCGTCAAAAATCACAATTTTAAGCGAGTCCATTACTTTTTAAGAGTCTAAATCAAAGTAGGTAGGTGTGCATTTAAATTAATTTATTATTCTTAAACAAAAAATCGAAATTTTGTAATTATGAACAATTACTTATAACTACGCCTCCAAGTCTTTCTTAAACTGAGAACGTAGATGCCATCTAAGAATAATTCAATCTTCCTACCCTTACTAGGACCTACACTAGTACTTCTGGAATCGGGGCTTTAACCCAAAACGCCCCGTTAAGGCTTAGCATATGGGGTAGCCTCCTGATCAATTTAATACCACCGAGAAAGCTAAATGATATTTTTTTATTGTACTACTTTTTCTCTGATTTTATTGTAGTGTTATTTATATTTTATAGGCACATACATGCCTTGAAATCTGCATTGAGGAGGCCTATCATACCCCTTTTTTCAAAGTTTTAGTCTTAAAATGAATATGAACTCGGATTAAAATTGTACATATATGGAAAATCTCATTCTTCTTACAGTTATTAGCCAAGAACAGTTGGACTTAAAGATAAATTTGTCTTGAATAAGTAGGTAATAGAATAAGTTTAATCTCTATTTGCATGTATTGATACTGGCAACAAATTATTGAAATGTTAAAATTACTATAATTTGGAGTTGGCATGAGCTCATGTCTGTAATATCGAACACCGGAATTTAATACACTAGAACACATGTTTTATAGTTTGATTTACATAAATTACACTGGTCGACTGGCATTAAAATTACACTTTTTACATTTTATCACGTCAGATGTTTACAATTCAAAAATTACATATATGAGACTTTATAAGGCTATCTAAATTTATGAAGTAGATTTTTTCAGTAAAATTCGTGATGGTTTTCTTGAATATTCAGTTTAAATATTTATATCATTTTACATAATATTCTAAAAAACTTCATTAGTTGTTGTTGTTGTTTTCACCGGTTTTACAAAAATCTGACAGATACGCTTAACGATTTATGCTGAAACGGTTTTCAACAGAAAAAGACAAAACGTTTTGAAAGTAAGTTTTACTCTTGTAACAAATCTATTGTCTTAAAATTCATTGGATCACGTTTTTGAAAAAGTTGTTGGATTTCTCCTGTCTTAAAAAATTCTGAAAGAAAGGTAAAATATTTTTTCTAAAATGTTTTTTAACAGTTGGTTTAAAACGTTTGTCTTAACAAATCTACTATATCAATTTTTTTTAAATATATTGAAAAATACAAAAATACTGTTGCAAACAGGTATTTTTTACACTTGAGCAAATTATTTAAATTAGAGTTTTTCAAAACTATACAAGTATCTCATTAAAGTTTTGTCTCGAAACTGCATATAGATTCAAAAAAAGACTTAACTAATGAGGATTTCTAGAAACTAAACAAGATACTAAAAATAAATAAATTGGGTGGCGCAACAGTCCGTAGTGAACCAGGGCCTAGTGACTTACAACTCTTAACCATTCATGTGTGCAAATAATTGCAGGGGACCTACAGTTTATATGCCGAATCCGAACGGCTAATTTGAGAAAGCACTTTTTCATGCCAAGAATCACTCTTGGAGAATTCGTCAATTTTTCGCCAGAGGCAGTACCCGTGAAAAAAACTTTAGGTGGCAAAGGCAGGGATCAAACTCAAGACCTCTCGCATGACAGTCCAACGCACTTTTTTTTTTTTTTTTTTCAAATTCATTTTTATTTAATTCAATCTTAAACCTATCTTAAAGCTAGACAAAAATTCATAAAACTAGCCTAATTATCCATAACTTACAACTAACTTAATGGTCCCATACGGACACTCTAAGTTAAACTAGAACACTTAAAACTAATGCCTTTCGGCCCTAAGATCTATTTTACTTCATTTAAATTTCATTTCATTTATTTTTGTATTTATTAGAAAATTTGAACAAAAAACTAATATCAATATCCTTTTTTATTTATTTTTACTTACAAACTACTTAAAGTTAGGTCCTTAAATAAAACTTAAAGCTAACTTAAACTACCTATTCTACCTATAAACTACTTAAAACTAGAACAACCACAGCAGCAAATCTAACATTTTTTGTTTTTATATTTTATTGTCTTTTTTGTACGTTTTTTTTTTTTTTTTTTTTTTTTTTTGTTTTTTATATTCCTTGTTTTTTTTAATTTCTTTAGTTTATTTTTTTTTTTTTTTTATTTTTTTTGTGCCACCATGCCTATTCTACTTAAAACTAAACCCTAAAACTATAAAACAAGTATGTGAGCCGGCCAAGGCTTAAAAACCCCATCCCGACTACCCACTATCAAGTGCCGATTGAAGCCACCAAAACTGGTTCTCCTGCTTCACCCTATCAGTTCGGTCCCGCTCGGACACAGCCCTACTGAACCGAAGGAGCTCCGCTCCACCTTGTGCCAAGACGTCCCGATTGTACGGGAGTCGCCTATCTACGGTTCTTCGTCTGACGTGGTAGATTAACGGGACTGCCAATCTATCCTGTATCAGACCGCATTTGTCTAAAAAGAGGAATGCCTCTGGTGGAATGAACCCGCTCAAGCGTGCACTTTCAAAATACTCGTCGTTCGGATAGAACGCCCCGAAAATTAAATTGTTGGTCGAAGACATAGCTCTTGCAATGTGACCTCGAACGAGTTTTATCACGAAATTGTAAATTCTGTTGATTCGAGCCCCGTTGTATAGGACCTCGTTTGAATAGTAATGCACATAAGAAGATTCAGCTGTTCGATATAAGCCGGTACAGCGTCGTAAACACTGCCGCTCGAACACCCGAAACTTCTCCATCTGGGAAGGGGCAACGTTGAACCACACAGGACAACCATAAACGATCATTGGCCGTATGAGGGCCATGTAGCAAATTACCTTCACTCTGGGGTCAAGCCGACTGCTAAAAAACAGCCGTTTCGTCAGAGCGAAGGCTCCTCTGGCCCTGGTCAGAGCAGCATTTATATGTCTGTCGAAATATAAATACTGATCTAACCAGATACCGAGGTACTTCACTACACTTTTGTTCGATAATGGCTGCCCGTGAAGATCAACGATGACCATCTTGCGCCAATTTTTACACGTATCCCTCGTGGCTCCAGCCAACGGAGTCCGGAACAGAATTGTCTCTGACTTCTGGACATTTATTTTCAGTTTCCAGTCGTCGCAATATCGCTGAATCTTGTCGAAATCACGCTGCAAGAGAGTTCTAATAACCTCAACCTTTCGGGCCGTTCTGTACGCAATTAGACCATCGGCGTACGCAATTGCCTTTGTCAGACTACCTATCAGATCGCTGGTGTAAATGCTGAAGAGAATCGGCGAATTCACCGCTCCCTGTTGAAGACCATTTTTAATTGAGAATGTTGTGGTAGAAGTTACATTGCCACTTTTGACAACAAACTTTCTACCGTTAAGCATATCATAAAGTATATACAACAATGGCTTGCTTATGCCAAGCCTGCTTAGTTTTAGGTAAAGACCCTCTAACCATACGGTGTCAAAGGCCTTTTCCAAATCAACCAGAACAGCACCTGTGCATTGTTGTTTTGATTTATTACATTGGATATCAGAAACGAGTTTAGACGCAGCATGAATTGTGTCATGACCCGCCTTGAACCCGAACTGATTATCCGGAATTATTTTGTTGTCCGCAGCCCACTTAGTCCAACGCACTAACTATCATGCCACGGGTACTACAAAAACAAGATACTAAAATGCTTTAAATTTTATGTAAAATAGAATAGATTTGTACTTTTCAAAATCAAACAATTCATTGTTAAGAGATATTTTGAGTTTTAACTTAGGCTTGAAAACCCCGTTTTTGATTGTTTTTAGCATTTTGAGAGGGTATTTTTTTTAAAACAGAAACAAAAAACAAACTTTGTCGACCAGTATTTGTCAAATATTTTTTTATGTTGCTTAATTTAAAAACAAACAAATATCTCTTGTGTTGCTGCTTTTCTAGCATAACAAATTCATATATGTCTTATAAGGTCCTATATAATGGGTGTTTTTTTTTACTTGTGGTTTTCAATCTCAAAAGTCCCTTTTCGCAGCTTTCAATTAATTTACATCCAGTTTGGTTTGACATTTCATAATGAATAGACTAGCTCCTGAACAACGTTTCCAAATGGGGCAAAAATAACCAACAACTTTTTAAACAAACCACGAAAACCTATAAAAACTGGTAAGAAATGGTTTTCGCTCTGGCACCAGTATTAATATATATTGACTTCAAAATATTTATATCACACAAAGTATCGTTGTGAATTTTTTGTTTACGGGAAGACGAAGCTATCCGTGTGGGACGCATTCCAGCTTTTGTTTTTTTTTTAATACAACATTTATATAAATATTTCCTTTAAACTGAATACGCCGCTGAAGCTGATGCGAAACGAAAAAGAACGAATATTATTTAACAAAAAATAATCTATTAGTAAATACGCCCAATTCAATCTATCCTTACCATATTTCTTAGTAGACATTTTATTACCAACACTATATTTGGATAATTGCTTCTATTACAGTGATCCTATTAGACACAACGAGAGAGGCAACATTAGAATGGACCAGATATCCGTATGGTCCTCAAGCACAAACACCAGGCGTAAGTTATAATTTAGAGGAAATACATTTTTTTAGTTTTAAAAATCCCATCCATTTTTAGTGGGTAGAAGAGTCGTTTACAGATTTCGTCAAAGGTATCAACTGGAGAAGCTACGTTGTCTGTGATGTTGCCTATCATAATGTTAACAATTGGTTATGGTCGCCGTTTATTGATCGTGGTCCAGCCAACCGCTTATATATAGAAATTCAATTTACAATAAGAGACTGTTCATTGTTTCCAGGTAATTAATAAGATTACGGGCCTCTAAAAGAAATTAACTTCTAAAATGTATGTTTTTTTTAAGGAAATGCATTGTCCTGCAAGGAAACATTTAGTTTGCTTTTTTACGAATTCGACGCTGCTACAAGGGAGCCTCCACCATGGCAGCCTGAAAGTTACAAGCTAATTGGTATGAAATACATTGAATTTTAATTCTTCTTTGATAAAAGCCGGAAAATATAATTTCTTTTATCCTCAATTCAATGAATAGCTCGTATTGCGGCTGGTGAAGGGCGATTCAATCAAAATTCAGATGTTGACATCAATACAGAGGTGAAGAGTATAGCAGTGACGAAAAAGGGTGTTTATTTTGCTTTTCGTGATCAGGGCGCTTGCATAAGTGTATTGGCTGTTAAAGTCTATTACATAACATGTCCAAGTGTCACAGAGAATTTCGCTCATTTTAATGAAACTCCAACTGGTCGAGAAATTACAATTATCGAAAAACAAAATGGTACTTGTGTAAATAATGCAGAACCATATGAACCACCAACGTACCTGTGTAAAGGGGATGGCAAGTGGACCATTCTTACTGGTGGATGCCGATGTAAAGTTGGCTTTGAGCCAGATTACGCCAATAAGACTTGCAATGGTAAGTAATATAATCGTAAACTTAATTGAACCTAAACCTTGAAATTATTCAACTGCATTTGATTGCAATGTTGTTTGTAATGATAGCTATGTTCATGGATATTCTGATAAATACTATTACTTTATCTATAATATTCTTTTTGTTTTATAGAATGCTCAGCTGGAACATTCCGTTCATTAGAGGTAAGCAAATGCACACCATGCCCTCTTAATTCAAAATCTTCGAAAATAGGGGTGGCGTTTTGCCCATGCCAAACGGGCTATTATCGTCACCCCCGAGACGGAAAACATATGCCTTGCTATAAGCCACCAGGCCCACCAACGAATTTAACACTCTTATTTGTTGATCAAACAAGTGCAATTTTATCGTGGAACACCCCACAACGGGCCCTCGATGAACAACTCGACACAAAATTCCGAAGTGATATAGTTTTTAAAGTTAAATGCGCCTCCTGTTCATCTAATGTTGTCCTTAATCCATCTACCGAAACATTCAACGAAACTAAATTAACACTCACAAATCTAGAACCAGTTACACCATATACAATTCAAATTCATTCCATGAATGGTATATCCTACGCTGTTAATCCAGACAACGATACTTCAGATGGTGATAATGGAACTTCCAATGCCAGTGATTCAGTATCGGATAAATCTACGTCGTCGTCTGACGATGGTTCAACAAATATCAAAACAGAGTATACAGAAATTGTCTTCACAACTGAGTCTGCCATATTGAGTACGGTTTTTAATGTTCGTATTGTATCGATAACTAGCAAGGAAGCCGATCTGGTATGGGACAAGCCAATCCATAGTGATTCACCAATTGAATTCTATGAAGTCAGGTGGTTCCCAAAACCAGAACTCGATGCTATAAATAAGACAGCTCTTAATACAAAAGAAACCAAAGCTCATATTGAAGGACTGCAAGAAAATGTTGAATATGGTTTTCAAGTACGCTGTAAGACTCCAAATGGATATGGAACGTATAGCAATATAGTTTATGCACAAACTCATCAAAGTGTTAGTCCAGGTATGACTCCTAAATTTAAATATATTATTTTTTCACTTAATTAAATTTGACATTTTCATCAGTTTATTACGATTCAATGCAAATGCGAATAGTTGCTGGTGCAACTGTGGCTGTGGTATTTATTCTTGTATTAGTAATTGTAGCGACAGTTTTATTCTTGCGATCCAAAAACCAAGATGAATTGGACAAAAAGACCAATAACCATTTGCCATTACCATTAGATTACGCCAGCAATGAAGGTAAGATCTATCCCACACTTAACTTATTGCTATTTTGTAGTTTTTTTCTAATGAAAAAAATCCATGTACCTATTCTAATCACACTGACAACAGATAATGTTTGTGTTACGTTTGAAAATGTACATTTACACAAATAAATATTTGATTTTTTTTTAAATACAAAACCAAAAAGTATTGCACCAAAGGCGAATTTGTGTGGATTGTTTCGGTAAACAATGTAAAATGACTCAAACTGTTGGAGGGAAAGGATGTTACGAGTATATAAAAATATTTACTATCACAAATAAATTTAATATGTAGAGTCAATAGTATTACTTAAAAGTATTTGTTATCACTTGTACCAAAAATATTTCTTTATATGGTACATATTCCAACCAAAAGGCTGGTAAGGCTAAATAAAAATGTAAAATGCAATGGTAGCGAAAAGTCTTGTCTCAGTTTCAAAATCGTTTGCTCTACGTTCACAAACAAATATAATTGTATAATACTGCAAGAAGTAGTTGCAAATTTTGGCAGATAAAGTTTTCAGGTTTTGACTATTTTTATAAGAAAATGCGATTGTTAACGCGTTTAAGATTAAAGTCAACCATAGTATCGTAATTCAAAAAAATTTCAATAGTTTATGGACACTTCTATTTTGGCTGCTAAAGCCTTAATTCATTCCTTTTATTCCTTATATTAAATTGATTTCCTTTCAAAGATTATTATAATTCGAGTGTATTAAACAAAACTTGAAGTTCATATAAAAGAAATCATAGTGTAAAAAAAAAAACAAACAAGTCCGTAAATAAATAAAGCATAATGCAAACAATCGTTTCCACAAAATCTCAGCGGGTCGTAATATTTTTTGGAAGTTTGTAATTCATTTGGTTTAATTTTTGAATGCTAAATGTTCTTGTAAACAAAACGTAAACAATACTTTTAAGGTTTTTATTTATATTGACAAAAAAACATTCTAAAATATATTTCAATATCAACTTTTTTTCTCTTCTCCCATATCCCGAAAATATTGAAATAAATACAATGCATTTACATTTATATAAAACAACAAATAATGATAAATATATATGTATTTCTACACTTGTATGTATATATATATATATTTATTAAAAACGCAGGACTCATCGTAACCTATAGTAAGTGTTATTATCTTTACAAATATAAACAAAATTTTTAAAAATCAAAATTCTTTGTTGTTGAAACATGTTTGTTTCGCTTTTTATGATTAATTTGTTTGGGCTTTAAAACTTGTTTGCTTTCGGATATTTAAAATAATAAAACAAACAAATATATGAGACATAACACACTTACGGTGGGGTATCAATATGAATTTCAATTATATTAGCTAACCACTATCTTACCATTCTAGCTTATACATTTTTTTTTCATTATAAATATTGTTTGTGTTTATTATTCTTAAATTGTTTTGAACAAAATATTTGTATGTATTTTCGTATTTGCATGTTTGGCTATAATAAGTAAAATAGTATTAACTGATTTTTGTTAAGCGTAGATAGTTTGTACCAATAGATAGGAAAGATAGGTACATTAAGGACAAAAGAAACGTCATGTGCAAATGCATACTTGACGAATGCAACTAGTTGGTTTTTGCAAATGTTAAAATATTGCATTTCAACTTCGATTTTTTGTAAGAACATACAAAAATATTATTATCTATAAAATGCTAATCATAATGTATAGCTTTGTAGATAATAAGTTTTTGGTATGTAATCAAATAGTAATTATGCCTTTACCAGTTTTTTTAGAAACCTAAAAACACTAAATGAGATCATACAGACATACGAGTACCATTATAAATAAAAAGAGTGGGTGTCGCAACGGCTCGTTGCAAACTAGCGATTTACAACTTTCAACAATTCCTGTGTAAGAGAAATGTCAAAAAAGGAAGGGGACCTACAGTTTGTATCCCGAATCCGAACGTCTTATTTGAGAAAATACTTCTCATGACAAGAATTACTCTTAAATTATTTGTTAATTTCTGCAAAGAGGCAAAAACTGTGCAAGAAAAACTATGTCACACAGGAATGAATTGAACCCAAGTCATCTGGCATGATAGTCCTACGGAATTTTTTTAAATTCATTCTTAAAACTACAAGTATTTTAATAAACGTCAGTAACAACACCAGAACATTGCGAATTTAATTGTATAAAATCAGATAAAAACTGTTTTCATTTAATCATCAAAAAGATCAACAAAGCCGATGAGAATCACCACTTTAATTGTTCTCAAATCAAACATGTGTGAATTTATTTGAAATCCACGGGAATCAATAAGGAGGAAACTGCCTGTTATTTTGAAAAAGAAATTGAAGCAATTTCTTCATAGCGAGTAAAGCCCTCAAGACTGATTTTTAATAGGAGGAATCTTAAAAATTTAATCATAAGCGTTTATAGCAATTATTAAATGTACATTATTAAAATTTAAATTATGTTGCCATATAAAGACAAATGGAATACGCTTCCATACTGCGATAAAGGTGGGTAGATGGGCATCTTTTTTAGCAAGGTTGTTAAGGCTCGTAACCTAAGAATTACAATCCAAAACAATTTCTCCACCACAATGCAATTGTATCTTCTCGTTAGATACTGCGATGACACCTTTTTATATAAAATCTATAATATTATAATGAAGCTGTTTGTGTTTAGGTTTACCGTAGCCTAAAGGTTAAGTGAAAAAAAAACTGCAATAGCTAATCTCGCCGTAGACACCAGATGCCGCGCCATAGAAACCCACGATGATAGTACTACAGATGTTATACAAAAAAGGAGAGTGTGTAAACGATCTGCCAAAATCAATAATTTTCTACTTATGAGTTCCTCCTTATTTTTAATTGTGTCACTCAACCAAAAATTTGGAATCTCTCAGGAAGTGCTTTTCTGAGCTCAACCACCTATTTTTAGTTTGATATCCGCTCCTTTTTTTCGTCTTCTTGCGCTCAATAGTGTATCTGCCAAACCGTTGGTCGTTACTAAATAGGTATAGGGTATTGAATGCAAGCCCAAAATCATTTTAATAGTCCCGTCACCTTTTAAGTTAGGATGTTGTTTTTTTTGGTTAGTTCAATTGAAACGATGACAAAATATTTGTTGTATACAGCATATATAGATATATATATATATATTGCTTCTGTGCGTGGAGGATTATTTTTTTTAAATGTTTGTCTAAGGTATTCGACCGTTTGGTTTTTAAGTGAATAAAAAGAAAACCTTGAAGCGTTTTAAATTTTTATTTAACTTTGAGGAATCGTTTTCGTATCTATCATCGGAAAGGATGCTTGTTTTTTCGGTGGCGATTGCCCTTCAAGAATTCAATCTGCCCTGCTAAGAATTTGTGCTGGAGAAAAAACATTTGCATTTAACTGTCAAATATTTTACTAAAATACACTTAATCGCACTTCAGCGCATTTCAACGGTGTGGGTTGAAAACATGTGAGCGACAAAATTCAATCAGCTGTTCGTATCGAATCGTATAAAACCGAGGATTAGTATCACTAATGTGTTAACCTAAATATTTAAAGCCTTTAAAGAAGCGATATATTCGAAAATAAATGTTTGTGAAAAAGCGGACAAAACAATATGACGACTTTAAAGGATGTTAACAATGAAGTATACAATGGCTTTATTTTTAGCGGAAACATTTATTTTATTACTGAAGCTTTTGTGTTGTAAAATTTCAATTTTGTTTTAAGACATTGACTGAAACAATTATTGCCATAAACTTATCGTTCTAGTGTGCTAATTTTTTTTAAATATGGTTTTACTTTGGTCTAAAATTGTTTAAGGCTTTTGGGTTCTCTAGCAGTGGAAGAATTTTTTAATTTGATTGATAATTATTATTTAACATAAATCAAGACAAAAGATTCCAAAATTTACGAAAGCAGATAAACTTCACGAAATATCAAGCGTTCAATTAGAGTGCTTTAATTGCAAAAAAATTAGATAATTTTACTATGATGAAGATAGTTAAAGCTAGAACATTTCAACCAATTCTTAAAAAAAAATTAACGTGAAATTATGTAATTTTTATTCACTTATTATACCAAAAAATACTTCCCAATATTCCTTTTCCGTACCTGTTTTAGTTTTTTTTTGTATTAAAAATTAATTAAAAAATATATTTTTCTGAGTTGTTCATTTTTTATTGTTTTAATATTGTTTGTATGTATTTATTATTATTTTATTTTAAATTTTTAGTTCATGCCATGGATACTACACCAATTGTTAAGACTATCCAATCCAACGGTAAATTTAATTATTATTTTTTTTACAAATAGTGTTCCTTAAACAAAATGAATACAAAACAAAAACTATTTCATCTTTAGCAACTCTTAGCATCTGCTTACTTGAAAATTGGTTTTATATAACATTTCTTTCTTAATGTCGTGTTTTAATATTACTAAAAAGTAAAACAATTTATCTTTTTTTTTAACTAATTTTGGTTTGGTGTTCTTGGTACTATATAATATACATAAGTTTAATAAATGCTATGTTGTTACTTGGCTTTTAATAATTTTGTACAGTTTAAAATAATTATATATAATTTTCATGAGGAAATTAAAAATATTGTTTATTTTAGTGACTACACCTCTATTTGGAACAAGTCGAAGTTATGTGGATCCACATACTTATGAAGATCCAAACCAAGCAATACGTGAATTCGCTCGAGAAATCGATGCAAGTTACATAACTATCGAGGCTATTATCGGTATGTGCCTTGTCAAAAGTTTGGAATTCTTTTTTATTTCAGTAATAAAATAACTCATTTAATATTTGTTTATTCTTTTAAAAGGCGGCGGTGAATTCGGAGATGTATGCAGGGGTCGTCTCAAAATACCACCAAACTTCGTTCAAGACATTGATGTCGCAATCAAAACTCTGAAACCAGGTGAGGAACAAAACATATTTTTTAAATATATTACGAATTTTAAAAATGTACACATTATCATTAGATTTGTTTTCTTGATTTTGTTATTTGCGTCAAATGTAAGACGTTATGTTTTGTTTCACTGTAACAATAATGTTGTTTTACAACATATAATTGAAATTGCAGTGCATCATTAGAAATGCTTCAGGGAATCATTAAAGCATTACCTCTATTTTAGAGGAAGTTTTGAAAAAAACTTTATAGAAACGATCATAAAAAGCTCATAAACTATACAAAATTAAATTTGTTTCATATACGAGTGAACTCATATATATTTTCTTCTTCTCTAAAATTAAATAAAATAATTCATTAATATTTGTACAAGTTTTCTAACAAATAAAAGTAAACTAGTATGTGAACTAAGACACGGTATAGTGGCTTTTTTGGTCACCGCAGGCCTTGTAATGAAAATATTAAATTGCATTAACTTTACCAAAAAATCTACTTCAAGGGAACTATATGTTGATAAAAAATAGAAATACATTTGATACAAAAAAATCCTGTTTTCTGCATCGTACTTATCTTAAAATTGGTCAATAATTCATTTTTAATAAAATGTTTATGTAGTTTGAACTGATAAAATGGCATAAACATTGCGAACGTCTTCTTAGTGTATGGTGCATCAATGTTAAAGCTTCACTTAAGTTTGACTCTATTGAATCAAATATGTTAAGAACTTATGATGAGATGATGATGATGTGAACTTGAGTTCTTGTATTTAAAAGTTAAATTATTTTATGAAACATTATATTGTTCGACTTCCGGGCGATCAAAAATTATTTTTTTAAATTTTAAATCAAATTACACAAGTGCCGCTTTATCTTCAACATTTAAATGTGACCGTCATTTTATGTTATCAATTCCTTGGCAGACGTCATTAAATCTCTTAAATGTTTAAATAGTGTGTTACTCTAATTTAATTTTATTTTAATTACCACTTCATAATGAAACAATTTTATTGATTAGTATTTAACGGTTATTTTTGATAATAGAAACATTAAAAGCTGTTTCTCAAACAGGTTCATCAGAAAAAGCTCGCTGTGACTTCCTAACCGAAGCCTCTATAATGGGACAGTTCGATCATCCGAACGTAATATATCTTCAAGGTGTTGTCACGCGATCAAATCCTGTAATGATAATAACCGAATATATGGAAAACGGCAGCTTGGATACATTTCTTCGTGCTAATGATGGAAAATTTCAAACCTTACAACTTATTGGAATGCTACGTGGCATTGCTAGCGGCATGTCTTACCTGAGTGATATGAATTATGTGCATCGTGATTTAGCGGCACGAAATGTTCTCGTCAATGCACAATTGGTGTGTAAAATCGCTGACTTTGGTTTGTCACGTGAAATTGAAAATGCTAGCGATGCATATACGACAAGAGTAAATATATACAAATCTTTTTTATTTTTTTAATGAGTTACTAAATTGAATTTATTTTTCTTAATAGGGAGGTAAAATTCCGGTCCGCTGGACGGCACCTGAAGCAATAGCTTTTAGAAAATTCACGTCAGCTTCTGATGTATGGTCATATGGAGTAGTTTTGTGGGAAGTCATGTCGTATGGTGAACGTCCTTACTGGAATTGGTCGAATCAAGTAAGTAGAGCTCATTTGTATAAGATTTTTCCGAAAGTTTTACTTTTATAATTTTCTGCAGGATGTTATAAAGAGCATAGAAAAGGGATACAGGCTTCCAGCACCGATGGACTGTCCGGAGGCACTCTATCAGCTAATGTTAGACTGTTGGCAAAAGCAACGCACGCATAGACCAACGTTTGCGAGTATAGTATCAACTTTAGATAATTTAGCGCGCCAGCCACAGGCCCTTCTCACAACAAGAAATTCACCTGATAATGATGGAACACATATCATCGATACACAACGTGGTCATAATATATTTATAAGTACAGATTTATGGCTGGAGAGTATTAAAATGTCACGCTACTCCCAGCATTTTAAAGAAGCTAATTTAGTGACAGCGCAACAGGTAACATAAATAACAAACTATTATAAAACTTTTACATTATCTTATACTTATTCTTATTTTTTTTATTTTAATCATATTTCAGATTTCAAGACTTACTGCTCAACAGTTATCTGATATGGGCATCACCTTAGTAGGACATCAAAAGAAAATTTTGCATCAAGCCAGACAGTTAGACACCATAATTTAGCATTTGTATTGAAAATATATTTTATATGTATATAAATATATTTATAAATATATATTTAATTATACATATATGCAACAAAATATATGTATAAATAAATGTATATATATATCTATAAATAATATATATTTATATATTCTAAATTAAGTAGATTTATATTTAAAGCAACAAAATGTATATATTTCCATATATTTAACACTTATTCAAGTATGTCTTAATTATATAATAAATTATATGAACTAAGTTAATTCAAAATACACAAAAAATAATTGAGAGGAAAAAACAAAAAAATAACGTTTCAAGTAGATTACAGTAATTTGAATCAGGAATGCATTTTGTTTTTTTTATATACAAATAAATATTTTGTTCATATTTTTTTATTTTCTGTCAGAATAAATTTAAGAGAAGCAAAAAACAAAACTTTACGAAAAAAGACGTTATATTTATAGAAAACCAACAACCCAACAAAAGAGAAACATTTATAAACTGCATTCTGTAATAAATATAAAAATACGGCTGATTCATAAAAAGAAAATTTAAAACTAACAAATGAAAATGAAATAAAACAGAAAATACCTATTTTGTGTTTTTAAAGCCTTCCAATAAATGAAAAAAAAATTAAACATTGTATAATAAAAAATGATAATATAATATGATATGATACTCATAACTGCAGATAACAGATCTTGTTTTACCTTAGCATTTTTTAAATTAAAAAAAAATTAAAATAATAGTTAAACTACTCATTTGTTTTAGTTTTTGTTGATGTGGTTAGTTCGTTATCTTGTACGTTCGTAGTGGATAATCTCGTACAATTTGCATTACGAACGGATTTCGTGATAGGCCTGTGTATTAGGATGATTGCAGGACACATAATAATGATTATTTCGTATAAATATCGAAAAATTATATTTAGTAACACGATTTGGGTTTGAAATACCAAAAAAAAAAAAACAATACCTTTTAGCTTTTACTTGCGACCTCAATTTTAGTTTACCTAACTACAAACCCAAAATTTTGCTCGCTGCATGATGATGACCCGAAACGATCATGAAGGATTCCCTAAGTTTGAATCTTTTTCTAAGGCTTAGATTGTTCACTATTAAAACAAACATCATTTAGAATATGTTTCACAAGAGCTTTTTTCTACCCTGACTATCGTTTTTTACACACTGTTACAACTTTGCCTTTATTTTTGAATTTTTAATGTTGGCCTTAGCAAAAATGACTGCAATATTTTATGGAAAAAAAAGAATTTTACTTAATTCTTTAGCAACTATATTTTGAAAACCGTTACGAGTGAAGACTCTTTAGGATCAAGTAATAATTTATTTATTAGCCTTAAAATAGTAAAACTAGATGTTATAAAAAAGAATTCCCCTTCAGCGTAAAAAATACCAATAATTTAGACAATCGAGTACGGAAACTTGGATTATTAGAGCACATTATCTAATTAAACACAAAAATATCTAATTAAACACAAGGTCTGCTCCTATCCAAATGACAATGCCATATTTTTCTCTTAGTCGTTTTTTTATTCTTCTTCACAACAGTATGGATATTGTTGTTGGATTCCTGCGCCTGATTGGCTGGATTATTCTACTTCTATTTGATCACCCTTATCCAGGCAACCGATTGGAGAGGTTTTTTCTCCGATTTGGTCGAAATGTACGAATTTTGTATCATATTAACACTTCTGATACACAAATCAGAAAAATCTCGAAATCAATTTTGATGTTATTATGTGAGCCATGTACTTAGACCAAGCTTATGTAAGTATTAAACAAAGTAAGTACAAAACAAGGCATTTTGAAATATTAATATCTGGGTTATTTCTTACGTACAAATACCTACCAACTTGTAAAGAAAATAAATTGTACATTCTTTGATATCTACTATTGAATAAAATACATATAAATAAATATAAGAATTAAACTCTACACTGAAAAATCTTTCCTTACATACAAAGTTTACATGCCTACCAATTCCCATGTCCAACAAATTGTTTTTCTACACAAACACTTCTCGTTTTCTTCATTGTCTCAAATCTGAGATGAACCTGTAAATTCTCGTCGGAAATAAAACAAGAGAATACTAGAAAATGTTCATTTGTGTTGCCTTGCCTTAAAAAACACAAATCTTTAAGAGAAAATAAAAAAAAAGCAAAGAATTAAAAAAAATTAGAAAACAATTTAATTTTAGTTAGAAAGATATATTTTCAAAGCTTTTTTATTTTCAAAGACATTTATGTAGTTATAAAAATTCACATTATTTTCGTTTATTTTATGTAAGATGCACTTTGTTTTATTCAATTTTTCTATTCGACAACAATAGTTAGACTTATATATATTTCATTCGTAATTTATAACATTTAACTCTATAAAAATGTTTTTATTAGACACAAACTTAAAAAAATCTTTGTTATATGCACTGTCAGCCTAAAATTTTTCAATAACTTAATTATACAAAAAAGATGATGAAAGCATTTTTTAAATGATTTTAACAGATGATTTTGGCAAATTTTGTTTAAACAAAATATTTGTTTCTATTCCATTGCACTTCACGTATTCCTTAATATTGATACCAAGGCTGTCGTCGGACCCATTGAAGTCTGTTACTAGTCTGATCGGAGCGAATTTTAATGCTAGCACCTTCAGCTGCCCTGACCGTTTCCTTAACCTGAAAAAAGGGACAAAATACGTTTAATTAGCCAAAGACACCGAAATTTGTTTTTATCATTCATAATATTGCTATTTTTTTTAAATAACTTATTTTTGTTCGAATTTAAAATATAAAATCTTACACTCTGCATTAGATTCTGTGCATTTCCAACCAACATTTCGGTTGCTTCGCGATCTTCGTCCGAGCCTTGAGCACCCAACATTGTTGCCTTTACAGTTGATAGAATCTTAAGTTGTGTTCCAATGGTCGGAATACGTTCACAAACTTGTAACAAATTGGTACGAATTCGACGGTCAGTACATTGACGAGCCAGATCTTTGGCCAGACGCGTCACATCCTCAGATGCTTCAGCAATTTGTTTTGCTGTAGCAATGAGTTCACGTTTGCTACCCTTTGAATCAGCAAGAACTAATTCGGAGAGTCTTGCCATAAGGACGGCCATTCGCTTGGCAGCTGAAATAATTTCGTTATCCTTAGAAGACCATTGACGGACTTCTTGATGTAGACCACGAGCGGCAATCTAAAAAGAAACTCAGCAAAAAGTTATTTATTTAATTCGAAAAAAAAAACAATCTAGTGCTCACAAAAATTGGCTGATTTGCGTGAGGCGTTGTGCGAAAGACTTCATCTTCGTCATCTGTTTCTGGTGGTGGTGGCCGAATTGGAGCCATACCTTCACGTGGTAGTGGAGGACGTGGGGGAGCACGTTCCGCTTAATAAAAAATTAAATATTAGTTTTTCTTCTATGTAGCTTTACTTTTCCTTACGTTTATTTTCATTGGAAGACAAATGCAAGGCACTGAGTTCAGGCACTGGTGGAGGCAAGTCACCATGGGACGCTGCAATCGCTGACCGAACATCACACACGTCAGCAATAAGCTTTTTAAGGAAATCACAAATACTAAAAAAGAAACTTCAATGAATAAAGATTTTAAACGTACCCTTTTATAAGAGTCCCTCCAAGTACTAGCACGATTTGGATCATTGATGTTGGTTGCGACCATTTTTGCATCAACCACCATAGCTGGCAAAGAATTTTCCAAGCGATTAGCAGCTTCATTAAGTTTAACTGTGAATACCGGATCTTCCGAATTGTCTGCTTCTTGTTTGGCTACCAGTAGTACACGGTTTACCAAGCGTGCGATGTTTGATGTATTGTCGACCATTTTCTGGGGCTGTTTATTGTGAATGGCATCTTCACAGAGCTTTACATAAACTTGCATGTGGTCTTCAGAAGTTTTGATAAAATCAGCCGGATTGGTGGCCTGATCGCATACAGTTCTCATTCGGAGAATGGTATCGGCATATTGTTGTTTTAAATTGTTTAAATGCTCTTCAGCAGCTGTGCTTCCCGGGTAGTTCATTCGGATGCGTCCAGCAGATACCAGTTGAGGTGTTAAGCTATCAACTTGAGATGCAGAAGATAACAAAATTTCAGCAATCTTCTTGTTGCCGCCAGATCCTCCTGCGGCAACCATTCGACTAGTTTTCGAAGCACGATCACTAAAAGCTTGTAAATTGTTTGATTTCTGGTTGAAATTTTGCTCTCGGTTCGGTGTTCCCTGGGGCACATTGACTGCTTCACTAAATTGTTTTAATGGTGTTGACACATCCATAAAGTCTTGAACGATTCTATTCACCAGGGCATTTTGGATCGCCTCTTTAAGCTCGTGTAACTTGTGGTTAAGCTTCTTAGCGAACTCCTTGGCTTTTGGTGTGGTACCAGCTGCATTCATTTTTAAATATTCTACCTCATCACAAAGTTGGAGTATCTCAGCCTTCTGGTAACCAGGACAACCTTCTGCTACTTTCCTTCCTTCTTCTACTATCAATCCTGTAGCCCGTTCGCCTAAGCCATTGTCGTTAATTTCTGGATTCTGCAGCCATTTGCGTGCTTGCTCCAATCGCCCTTGAATAGTATGGGCTGTTTGCTGAACACCGGCTTTGTTTACTCCGACTATTGCATTAATAAGAGCTTGTTGCAGACTTCCAAGTTTTTCACGTATATTTTTGGCCAAACTCTCTGCCTGAGGGCTAGTACCCTTGCCATCTTGGCGCAATTCACACAAGGCATTGCCCATTGTTGTAATATCATCCGCCATTTTGCGGATTGGCATCGAGTCCTGCGGAAGACATCTGTCAGCCACCTCATGTGCGTTTTCTATTATCTGTCGTAGAGCTTTCTCACCAACACCACCCTTCAAAGCATATGGATTGGCCAACCAGTCATTGGCAAGACCCACTTTATTGAGGATGGCGTTGCTTATTTTCTTTAAAACTGTTAGATTATCCAGCTCACTTGTGTCTTCGTCGTAAGTTGTTAATTGTAACACACGAACTATTTCCTGAATTTCATCAGTCATACGTGACGCTAAGTAATTCCTATTTTCTGCTGCTTCATCAACTCCAACACCATTTTGTTCAACAATATGAATGTAAACTTTCATGCTACAAATTAAGATTGGGGCTAGAATTTTAACTTGTTCTAAACAACGCACTAAAATTTCACTGTGCACCTGGTGCGTAAGCTCTTTCTCACGCGAACTAACTTCTCTCGAGACTTTACTAAGGCACGGACTCAAATCCTTCAAAAATTGCACTAGATCCTCCATTGAACCTATCACTTCTGCAATTGCCAAATAATCCAATACTCGCTTGCATTCTTGTATAATTTTTCGCACTTCAGATTCGTCAAAGCACAGAAGCAGCGCAGAAGTGCCTTGTAAAATGCCACGACTTCCTTCAATAAGTTTCTTGCGCGCTGGACCGGAATATGGATCACCTTTTAACATGTCTGATGCCTCTTCGAGAAGTTGAGAGGCATTCTCGACACGTGTTAATGCAGAGGGCATATCCTGTTTAAGTATATTATCATCGGAACTATTGATAGTTTCACGACCAACTTTAATTAGGTTGGTAACAGCCATTGATACCACTTGAACTGGACGGCTGAGATCTGGCATAGCGTTGCCATCTTCGGCTTCTTCATGGAGAATAACTAATCGAGATACCTTGAAAAATAGGTATTTAATTTAAAATAATTTTATTAAATAACGAAGAAACTATATTTTTATGAGTTATATCTAAACTGTGGGATGGATCACCAAGACATTTGTACCTGATTTCTAATAGAACTTTTTCTTATAAATTCGCTGATTGCAATGGTTCATAAGATATTACAGATTTTGACTGTCGATTATTTCCGAAAAAAATTGTCTAGGTTTAAATTAACTAAATTTGATGTCTTCAAAGTTTTTATCCGTAAAAAATATACATTGATCAAATTTTTCTATAGAACCTATGCAAACGACACTATTGCTACTTACAAAACAAATGTATTTTAACGGGTCGTTTCAATTTATTTTTCGGTTTATGTTACAAACGCGAATACATATTTTTTTTTGAATATCAACCGTGTAGCTAGGTTAATAGTAATCATGTCTTTATTTAAACTTTCGGATCTTAAAGATACATTAGCAGATACAGTAGTGGCCATATTGGAGGACAGTATTATGTCTCTATTTTAATTCTACTGTTTCTACACTTTTAGTCAGAAAAATTAAATAGATTCAGTTTAAAACTTAAAGTCAGTCATTTTAGTTTTCTGAAAACTTTAATAAAAAAAAAAGAGGCTAGGCTAGGATGCAACCAACAGTAATATTTTCCCATTGCCTTAAACTTTATCCAATTGATAATAACATAGACATCTATCTAAAAATCTTCGATTTATATTCTAGAGACGTCAAACAAAAGTCAAAATTTTTAATTCGAAAAAATGGACCGATTACAATAACTTCTTATCGGAAGTTAAAAATTTCCACGGTATCTTCATTAAGTCACTTTATGCATTTTTTATTATTATTTATTTATTTGCAAGACCAAAATTTCCATGGTCCAACATGGACCATCAAAGTGACAGACATTCTACACATTACACGCGTACAATCTTGCATCATTGGCCTTAACCAACTTAAAAATCAAACAATTCCCATAAGATCTGTCGTTGCTAGAAATATTTATTCCCGATTCGGTTTTCAATACATTTTTAAGATTTTCTTTTGAAATGTTTGAGTGCATTGACTAAAACTTTGAAAATGTGTTATAATTAAGAGCATTGATATAATATATTGGATTATGTTCATTGACCTATTTCTATTGTGTTTTACTCCCTCGATTAAAAACCAACCAAATACAAACAAGTAATCATTTCTGATCATCTTCCAGATGCAGATATTTGCGGAGTGTATAATAAAAACAAAAAAAAGTAACAATTCTTTTAAATATGACCACTACTGTATAATTTAAAATTTTGTTGTAAATAAACAAAAAATAAACAACCGATTCGTCACTGAATGAGTCATCAGGCTAACTGGATAATTTCATATTAATATAAGAGTTTATGCAAGGAAATAAAATAACATGCTCCTTAATTGGAAATTATTGTTATTTGCACAACTTTTGTATTGTTAGTACAACTTTGGTTCTATATTTATTTTTAAAAATAGAAAAAATAGCAAATAAAAAAAATAAAACAAAACTTACCTGTTGAGCAACAGGATCTAAAATACTTTCTATGGTTTTTGTATGGAAGACTGGCATGGTGCTGTTGTTGTTGTGGTTGATTTTATATTTACTTTAGTTGTTGGTTCCTTATATTTTATTCTCGGCACTTTCTGCTTAATAAATTAAATTAACTTTATTTGGGAAAAAAACACAAAAAATAATTCAAATTATTCGTACGCACGCTAAGAAATATGAAAATACGCAACTATCTGCTTTGCGCCCTTTATAAAATAAAAACAAAAAACGCTTGAGAATATACATAAAATTGATTTGATGCTGTAGCTGAGGGCTCTTCTTAAAATATCTATAAATGTGTGCTACCTTCCGTATTTCTTTATTTACACATACAATATGCTTGTACTAAGCAATAGTCATAAACTTTTGTATCCGTTGATTGACGGAACTAAAAATACTGCATTGAATTTAACATCTTCATGTGTAGGAGGGAACATAAGGTTTTCATCTAACAAACTGCATTAATAAGTTCAAGTTGAGTAGCAACGACGACGACGAGGCGTATACCTGTAGAATATCAAGTGCCTATATAAGTATAATGAAATTTAAATTTACAACTAAATTAGAGCCCACACTCAAAATAATTACTTAAATCAAAAGAAAGCAAAGTTACGCTTTCGATCCGAAGCTATTGTTAAGAAAGGAATATAAGTATGAAAAAATGGAACCAAATAGGGAAGTGGTGAAGATAATATAAATTTATTATTTAAAAATATTTTTTATCTGAAGAATGTTATTTTTTTTTTATTTTTTTTTTTGTAAAAAAAAATATATTGAGTCTTTGTTGATTTGTAAATACATTTAATACATTTTTAAGAGGGTAAATAACTAGCTCAAAAGTGAGGCATTTCAAATAATGAGCTGAGCTGTCATTTGAGCTGAGCCTAGGGTATGGACATACAATTTGCAATCAATTTTTGCTTTCTTAAACATTTGCTTCCTTGAAATAGTTTTTATCTTTTATAAAAAATGGGTGAAATAAAAATGTTAGTTGAAAACGGCCATTGGAAATAAGTTTGCTACCTTGAAATAGTTTTTATCTTATATACAAAATGGGTGAAATAAAAAGGTTACTTGGAAACGGCCATTGGAAATTCTTAAGGAAAGAAGTATTTAAAAAGTTTATTATAAAAAGTGCGCCACTATAATGAGGCCATTTATATATCGTCGGAGTTTTTATTTTTTATTTAAAAAACAATTGAAAATAACTGTATTTAATTAATACAAATGTATTCTGGAAAGACGCTTTATGACTCAAAAACCAAGAAATAGCAGGGAAGCTAAACAGTTATAAGATAATTGTTATCCTTATCAGTTATCTTGAGGGAAACGCGATTCATTTTTGGGAAGAATACAAATGTAATCTTGACGGACCAATGGTTATTTCCATAATATGTTTGTACATAGGCATCACAACCCTACATAAGTTATTATGGTGTGGGGAACTATGGCTCAATCAAGTTATAGATTAAAGGTAAAACTACAAAAGTTTGTTGGAACGGTCACTTCCATATTTGAAAAACAATCAAATCTACTGCTGAAATGACAGTGCATTAAGCCCGCGGGTCAGGTAGCGCGCACAAGTGGAAAGTGATCATATCCAACTTTCTTCTTTTTTAGTTCAGAGCAGATCTCTAACTGTCAAACAAATAATTGTGTTTCTTTTTGAGCTCTGATCGTTCAGAGCTTTATATTCGTGTTTCTTTTTTAGTTCTAAACATATTCAGAGCGTACTCTGTGAGCTCAGAATAAAATAACAGAGTAAACGGAGGTAAATTCTGAACACAAACAATTTGATATTTAAAAGCCGGGAAATTAAAAAACATCATGGCAAAACAGTAAAAATGGTGGAAGTGGCTGGTTGCTCTAGTGCAGAAGGAAAGATAATCTAGAAAAAACTAATTGCATATAGCATTTTTATGAATCAAATTTATTTCAGGCGTCAAATATACCAACACTACGACTGTTTTATTAATTAATTTTTAAACACACGACATTTCAAATCATGACAGTTTAGTGCTCAAGTTGTTTCATAATTAAATCCGAGAGCTCTGAACATACTCTGCTCAGAAATCTACTCTGTTCGTTCAGACTTTGCTCAGTGCTCAGCTCTGAACTAAAAAAGAAAAACGCCAAAAGATAGATATTTTTTGTTAATAAGTTTTCATATCTCTTCTTTACCATTAAATTCAAATGCATCTATACAAAATATAAGTTTAGGCCAAAATAATTAATCATTAGAGTATTTTTTTACATTTAAGCTTGTCTGCAATTAAGCACCTTTCGGTGAAGATTTTAATAAATCCAAGTTAAATACAAAAATGGAAATTAATTTAGGACCAAAGTGAACAATAATTAAAAAAAAAATCAGTACTCTAGCACTACAAGTTTTCTCCCCACTTTTTAAGCCAATACCTGAAGAAAGAATTTAAAAAAAGTATGCATATAAAAACCCTAAAAATTAAGACGTTTTATAATAAATTGTCTACTTCTTCAACTAATTTATCTTATTTTTAAAGAATGAATTTTTTCCTTGATTGCTCTGCTGCTCAAGATATAATAAAATGTAAATTAAAAACAGACAAGGTTTTAAATATTTAATTTAATTAATGATTAAATCTTAGCAAACATAAAGTACTGTCATTGTTTTCCCCATCACTGTATGTATGATCTATTAATAGGTTATCTGCTTTTGAGCGACGCTATTGAAGTATCGTTTTATAGGACAATTACTTCTTATTGATTTTGACTTGCATGCTATAGACAAGTTTGTAAAAATGGAAATAGAACGCTGAAAACAAATTTAATCCTTTCTCAACAAAAATTCATCTTTGTTCATTAAACTTTAATGCCGCTTACATTAGAAATCAACAACTTTAGTTGTTTTAAAATTTTAAATCAGTCTTGTGCACATCTCCGTTTTAAATACCTGTGTTTCTTTTTTTTGAATTGTTATTATGTTTTAAAGTTATTTGAGTCGTTTTTTAGTATTCATAGGTGTTTTGAGCCCAAATTGTATTTTTAAGTTAAGAAATTTTTTATATTGTAAACTAAATAAGGTAACGATTGTTCCTAAACGAAAATCTCTACGGCCGGCATCGAGCCAAATAATATGATAATATAAAGTTAATATTTAGTACACTTGCACCTGTTGAAGTGTAAGACTACCTGCAGGTAGTCTTTCTTAACATACAAATTATGCTAATAAATAAACTAATTTTAACATTTCGAAAAACACACTTTTCAATACTTTTTTCCTTTTAAGCGATATAGACTTATAAGTTTCTCTGACCAAAATTGGAATTTTTTAGCCGCTGTGAATCTTAAAATAAACATAATTCATCGTTGGAATGATTCAGAGTTTGATTCGTAGGCCGTTTGATTTTCATGACACATAAATCGTAGAATTTTCATCCCACATTATTAAATTATTCCAATGATACGATACACGACAATTTTCGGTTTCCCTTTAATGCTTTAATAAGATTTTCTTTCGTTTTCATCTGAGAACATCACAAAGAATTTTTTCTATTAATTTTAAAATATCTAACTTACTAAAATTATAGGAAGGAACAATTCTCTTCTTAGCTACTTAACATAAGTTTCTCGATCTGCTGAACAGGATGTATAAGGGCGTGTCTTTTTATTCAAATAAATTTAACAAAATAAACTTAGTATCTTGCTCTTACCAATTTTGTTTATTTTATTCGCAAAAAATTACCTCACTTTGATAAGAAAAAAGGAAACAATATTTTACAAATGTTTACAATTCCTACCCAATACCCCGTACACAAACATAAGACCACAAATTAAACTAAACGCTGAATGAATGTAAGTAACAAATAACGAATAAATTAATTAATTTCACTGAAAGAACACTTCTAGAAAAATAAAGAAAATACAAAAACAGTTCGAGATTAATTACACAAATAAATATAACAAAAATATGATTCAAACATATAAAAACAAACAAAATATCCGAATAACCTTTAACGAAAAGAAAACAGATTGAAATTGAATAGAAAGTCAGAAATCATCAACATGACATCAACTGAGTAAAAAATATTCAACAAAAGTTCATATTAGACGCGTTCAATAACATGTAATAAATATAGGTACTACGTTCACATGCAGCAATTTCAGGTCGGGTGATATTCTTGAAATAGAACGATGATAGGGAAGAGGTCTGTTCTCATGAATTTATATAACAGAAACAATATAAATGAAATCTTAAAATTTTTATATTAACAATAAAAGGCTTTTTTATGAAAGTCCACTACTTCTCAAAATATTTTCAAAACAATGGCTCACAATTTCGAACAATTCAGAACTTACAAAGCCTTAAAGATAATTCACATATAAAACAATAAATTTCCAGATTATTAAAAAAAAACAGAAAATAGAGAAGAATGTATAAAACTCAGCGAAAGTTTGAGAGAGGCAATGTTAAGACATTTTTGTTATAATTTATTATTTATATTCTGTATAATGCGGGTTTTGCTGGTAGGGCATGAAGAAAAAATTAAGGTTGAACTACTTTGTTCGAATTATTTTTAAATAGAGCGAACATAATTAATTGCTTAGTTTTTTTGTAATTATTCCGATTTGTCGAATTGAAAATGTTGAAATTTTTCGCCGGTCAAGGTCTAAATAAAAGATGTTTAGGGAGATGCGTGTACATACACTCGTTCGTCCGTAAGTTCTTTAACTTTTTTTCGTCGTCCGTAGCTCAAAAACCAGTGGAGATATCGACTTCAAATAAGTTTCGTTATACAGAAAATAATGCATGAAGATTCAGAACGGACTCTCAAAAAAAATTAAGTGGGTGGGTTTTTTTACCATATCATTTTAAGAAAAAAGGTGAACCAATGACGCTAGTGACTTGATTTAAATTTAATACTATATATTGTAACGTGATATGAAACAAGCATAATTTTGGAAAGAAATCTTAGAAAGTTTTTCTTTGTAAATCAAAAAAAAAAATAGTGGCCTTGAATATTTTACCAACAAAAATTGATTTTATCTCCAAAATAATTGTATGCAACGAAAAATAACGTTTTTGACAACTGGTCAAATTTTGGGAAAACTTGAATTGACAGCTTTTGTACAAGAAATAAAAACCAAAAAAAAAAACAATAATAAAACTTGGTAAAAATTTACTTTTAACTCAAATATCTTTTTAAAAATCAAAAACATTGTGTTCATACTAATTTTGTCTCACAGAAATTATTGCTTTCGACGTTCAGCTAATTTTTATAAAAAATCAACAACCCTTCTACAAAAAATAGTACGCAAAAATGATACTAAAATTGGTAAAAATTGGTTTTTGACTAAAAATCTCGTTTACAAAAATAGATTTTGAAATCAAAATATTTAATCATATGCAAAATTTTGTTGGTAATGTTTAAATTTTTTAGAATAATTCGAGTGATATATTTTTTAACAAAAGTTGAAAACCTACGAACCTTTTAAGCAAGACAAATTGGGAGACGGGATAAGAAGTTATAAGTGTGGGTCGCATCCCAGCCTCTTTTTAGTTTTTATTATACCATAAGTCGTGAAAATGATGATTTAGCCAGTTTCTCACAGCCATCCCAGTGCTGGAGCTTCATATTCTCGGCATATAAAATTTTAATTTGTATTACAAATACAATAATCTTAAAATAACAGCTTTAATGGTCACTTATGTAAATGCACGTGAATATCAATACTTTAAAAACACTAAAAACAAATGAAAAATTGATTTAAATTTTTGAAAAAATCTTAATTTTGAATTAAACTTTTATTTTTTTTTATTAAATCAAGTAAAGTCTAGAAGGAGACATCAATTTACAAATTTTTTACTTGAAAAGATTTTTTTGTATATTGCCCTTTTTTCTAAGAATGCAAAAAGCTTTCCTTTTTTTATTTTTCCATTTTTGGAAACAACCAAATGAGGGAGAGGAGGATTGTAGGTTCCTAAATTAATTTTGTTAGTTTTTTGGTTTAATACATTAATTTTACAAAAGTATTAACTAAAAACTTCCTTACCTTTTTATCTACGCAACAACCTGCTTACCTAAACAGATGCTATCGTACTTATTCATGTACGTAACTCTGGACATATCTGCCTCAATGAGGATTAATATTAAAAAATATTTTTCCAAATAGGATGCATAAATTCTCATTTTTTAAAAGTCTGAACCTACTATTAGAAGGTTAACGTAAACGGTTAACGCGTTGACTCTTTGCTAGAAAAATGACGTCATTTGTAGGCCTACAAATAAAAACTATACAAAACTTATGTTTTATGCTTACATTGTACCGATTTAAACATTCTTTCAAAACTAATTATGAAAAAAAAGTTGATATTATTTTGTCAAATTGTGTGATAGTAAACGTTTTAATCATTGACGCTTTAAACGTTGAGGGTGCTTTGAAATTTAAATTTTTGTATGAGGTCAGAAAGTCAACGTGTTGACCCTTTACGTTGACCATTTAATTATACTTGAGTCATGCCTTAACTGCAATTACGAAACGACTTAAGTCCTCACAATTCTTCTTAATACACCATCTTACCCCCTCCTTAATGCTTACTTTTCTACATACCATCCCACCCACTACCCTCGGCTGTGTCCTTCTAATGAAAATATTTACAAACTGACCTAGTTTTGTTCACTTTACGATACATCAAACATCGTAAAGAAATCGATACAAATTTGATATCAGAAAATGTTCTCAGGCTGTCAAACCATAGCAGGAGAACGAAATATAAGTACCATTCATTATTAATTTTACATT
Organism: Eupeodes corollae; assembly: GCF_945859685.1. Classification (NCBI taxonomy): domain Eukaryota; kingdom Metazoa; phylum Arthropoda; class Insecta; order Diptera; family Syrphidae; genus Eupeodes; species Eupeodes corollae. The sequence goes on from NC_079150.1 coordinate 4,607,288, forward strand.
TGTTTTCTTTTTTAAGATCTTTGAAATATAAACTGACCATCTGTCAAAAACAGTTAACAGTAACAGTAAGAACATGAGCAACCAAATCGATAGCTTAAAACAACTATCGATAACTATAGTATTTGAAATGCGGCCCATCACTGACGACATATAGAAGAAAATTTTATTCCTAGAATTTATTAAATCAAAGGCAGAACGTCAGAATAATTTTTTGTCCATTCTTCCCGTCGCGAATTTTGCTTTCGTAGAAAATTTTTTTAGTTTTTTGTTCAATATTTTATAATTTACTTCAACCACTTCTTAATATAATTAAATAAAATCCCGAGAGAAACATTTTATTCAGTAGTGAATAAGAATATAAAATAAAATTAATTGCCTTCTGCATTTGGTTAAGGTACGTGGAAGACAAGAATCAGGAAAAAAATAAAAAATGGGTTTGACCATTTCGAGTCTCCTCACCCGCCTATTTGGTAAAAAACAAATGCGGATACTAATGGGTAAGTTTTGATGGATGGATAAGTGCATCTAGTTAACAATGCATAGTTAGTAACACGTTTCAAAGAAATAACTTCTTCATTATTCTCCTCCTCCAGCTCAGAATTGCTTTGTTTGCTCCTACATAATTTAATAAAAAAAATGTTTTGAACTTCTCAACTCATTTTCTGTTGCAAAAAGTTAAATTTCCATGTGAATATTATCGGGGTATCTATGGTCGTCGTACTTATTGTATGTGGTCGTTGTTCTTGACAGAAAACAGTAACAACAAAACATACGTGGTGGCAAATAACAATTTTTTATTTTTTACCCTCGCTCGGTTTCAATAACACATCAAGCAAGTTGCTGCGTTGTCGTGAATACAAAAATTAAATTACATATTAAATTAAATACAGTTTGGATGACTAATTGTTATGAACGGGATGGATATTTTCACAACTACCAAAAGTTTATGACTTTGGAACAATTTTAGCAATCATGTCATTGTAATGTTTTTTATTTTATCTTAGAAAATGTTCGATAACAGTGTTTGACAACCAAATATATTGTTATCAAAAAAGATACTAGATTAAAAATTAACAGTAATAGTTTCTGCCGGCTCTAATATGCTTCATATGCGTACGCATAACAAAGGAAAATTTGTTCTAGCCATAAAATTTCTGAAGCTACTAGCCCACCAATTTTTTTCTAAACTTTAAAAACATTAAGTAAATACTGTAAAACTTAAGTATCGGTTTTTAAGTGGTAATAGGTATAAAACTGTTTTTCACTCTCTCTTTGTTGTTGGTATTCAAATTAAGAGGGCGTCCATTAAGCTGCACAACTTTTTAATATTTGAAATAAATATTTTCAATTTTAACTAAAAAATTGCTATTTAGTAGGTACGTAAATGTATTTATATACAGGGCGATTGGTAACTAATGTACTAAATTTTTAAGCGATTAAGTTCAGTTCACACGGAAAAATATAGAGATTTGTTATAGCGTTTTGAAGAGCCAAAAACCAGGTTTTCTTACTGGCATTATAATTGCACTTTTCCAAGGGTTTTGGGCGACCTTAATTCAAATCCGACTCCTGATACAATAAAAATTTAAAGTGAAATTCGAATTAAAGACATCTTAATTCCAGTTTGTCCCAGTTTAACCTGTTGAATTCAAAGGTTAAATAAGTGAATTATCTTCTTTTTTGTATACCAAAAGATAAGCAAAAAATTAGAAAAAAATTAAATTGCGCAATTAACTTGGCTTTCCATTTTTGAGGCATTTTCAAAAGAATTGAAATATTTCGTAAAAAATGGCTTTCAATACCAAAATGACAAAAATTTCAACTCGAATAGTTTTTTAAGAAGATCGCTGAATAAAAAGATTAAAGTATGTGATTCGTCTGACACTTTATTATTATCATTATGTAGTACCAGTGGCGTGATGGTTGAGTATGAATATCATGTCATAGGCCTTGGATTAAATCCCAGCCTTTTTTTTTCAATGGCACTGTCTCTTGCGAGGAATTGACAAATGTTCCAACAGGAATTCTTGTCATGAAAAGCACTTTTTTAAATTAGACCTTCAGATTTGGACTTAAAAGTGCAAGTCAACTCCATCCCTATAAACATTACTCGTACACAGGAATGGTTGAGAATTGTAAGTCACTAGACCCTAGTTATGAACGGACTCTTTTGCCACCTAATTAGCTACCAGGACTTTTTGCTATTTACTGTTGAAATATTATTATATAATTAAAGGTTCTTGCATAGGTTTTATATACCGATATTGTGCTAGTATACTCATTATGCCATACCATTATCTTTCACAAATCCGATTCAATTCTTTTCAAAGTTTAATGTTATAATAATTTTTACGAACTTACCAAAAAAATGTCAAGTAAAATTGTGAATCTGTTACAAAAAATGGCGTAAAATAACTAAGAAGCAGTTTACAAGCGACCCAAAAATTTGAATCCCTTCTTACTGTTTGCTAATTAGAAAGTTTCTAATACACTTTTATAATTTTATTTTTTTATTCATAAGATTGATTTATTTCTTTTAAAGTATTGTTGATTACATAATTATTTAACATTAGTTATTTAGCGTGCCATCCTTTTAATGTATGGCCTTGGCCGTCACCTTACATAAAATAATATTTTTTAAAACAATTTATAATAATACGTTTTTTTTTTTAAAGAAACAATTTTTGGTTTTGAATAAATGGGTTGGGTATTTTTTGTTTTTGGTAAACTTTTTTTAAAATTCTTCTGCTTTTATTTTGGCTCTCAAGCTAGCAGCTTCCTTACAGAATGCAGCAAGCGGCTTCCATTCATCCATTTAAAATATTTGATGGTCTCTTTAATGTTATTTTCGAGCTGTCGAAAAAAATACCCTTCTTATCTCACTGAGAATAGGGCATATTGCTATAAAATGGAATACATCCTCTAGTGATCCAAGTTTACATAAAGTGCAAAATAAAGGAAGATCATCCCTGTGAAGTTTGAAATTCGAGTTAAGCAGTTCTGCTCTTGGTCTTAAAATGGTTGAAATGTTGAAATTACTATTTTCATCCCGAAAATAATTGGATTCATTTAAGTCGTAATTAAGTGTGCAGTAGTATCGTGTATAAAGAGATGACTGTGATTGCTCTTTAAACTCTCCTCTCAGTTTCTCATCCAGTCTCCTTATGAAAACATACAAATTCTCTCCAAGCATCCATATTAGCAAACTTAACATTTATATTCAGGTTGTATCTTCTTGCCAAAAGTTGCCACTTTGTAAAACAAAGATTCGAAAGAGGTAGTATGCGTTACAACAAGCCTAGTCAGATGGTTAGATGACTGCGACATTGCTTTCATTATATAATCAAAGTGGTGTTTATAATTAAAGCATATAGTTTGGACAGTTTGAAGGGAGTTTGAACAATCTCTTGAGAAAAAATCTAAGTCATTTTTCAATTTCTTCATTTTTTTCGTAACCCCAAACCTGAGCAGCGTAAAACATGACTGATTTAGAAGTCGCATCAAAAAGTTTATACTTTGCACTTAAACTGAGTGTAATCGAATTAATGCAGGATTTCCATGTAGAGTTCAGTGCTGGTTTTAGCTAGCTGAAGCTTGTTGGAAAGATGGCTTTTCAGAGATAAATTTGATGATATTTTCATGCCAAGATATTCGTACTCCTTGACGATTTCAATATCTTCACCAGCAAATTTTCACTATTCATTTTGGGCATACCGTCCACCGGCCTCTCGAAATATCATTATTTTAGACTTACTCAAATTCACCGTGAGATTCCATTTTGCGTAGTATTCTTCAAGGTCCAAAATCATGCGACTTAGTCCTTGAATCGTGTCCGATAAGAGAACAATATCATTAGCATACATGAGCACTTTAATTTTCCTTCCATCCCATACAATTCTATCGCAAAGCACATCATGCGACCTGCATGTCAAGAAATAGAATGAACAAAAGAGTACTTAAAACACACTCCTGTTTTACTCCCATGTTTGTTGGAAACCATTCCGAAAGTATCTTTCCATTCCAAAAGCTGCTTTAAAATCGACGTAAAAAGCATACAGTTTCTTATGTTGGTCCTGCAACGGTTGCTTAGTATTCATTAGAGTGAAAATCTGGTCGATTGCTGAATGATTTTGCCTAAATCCAGCCTGAAAATCACTAAGCAGGTTCTCCTTTTCAGTCCATGTTGTAGGTCTTGTGAAAATAACAGATGAAACAACTTTTACTCTAATTCACTTTTATTAAAGCTGATTTTAAATTCAACAGTTGTTAAGATATGGTAATCGCTTAAAATTATATAAATTATTTTTTAAGCTTACTTAATCGTTTAAAATTTTGCTCTAACATGTTTGGTACGGAAAATGTATGTTGAAAAACTTTGAAAATTTCTAAACGCAAATACAAGTCAGACAAAGGTGGGAGTTGAACACATTGATCTTAATGCTATTCGCACAAAGTATTTATTTGAATGGAAACTGTGCGAAAACGGATCATATTTAGTTTAAACGTATTTCCATAAAATCGACAGTGGTATTAGTGGTATTTGTATTTTTGTGAAAATCACCTTCGTAAATCTTGCAAAGTGCACATCGTGTACTTATCCCTAAACTATTTTTGCTTTATTAAAAGTTTAAAATTAAAATTGCTATTTATGTTATATAGAAGGGTTAAAATTTTGGGTTGTTTGTATTTTTCACTGCCAAATATTAATAAAATACATTTTTTTTTTTAAATTAAGAAATGTGTTGGGGTAGCCCAACCTTTCAACTCAGGGGTTTAAGAAATAGTTAAAAAATGATCCTCTCTTCTACCTAATATGCAAAGAAGACAAGAAACCTTCCAGTCCTTTTGGAGGAGTTTCGTCCTTTACGTTGTCACATGAGAAATGTATGTATTCAATATGATATGCCAATGTCACATTCAAATGTTGATTCTTCCACGTAATAAAAATGGGAAATTTATTTCTGATCTCTGATCTAGATTGCTGAACTTTTGTGATCCACTTTATTTATTTATTTTTATGTAATTAGTTTGGTTGTTTAAATTGGTTTGTATTCAAATAGAGTAACAAAATAAGCACCGGTCAATGGAACTGTAGAAATTCATGGACACATTTTGTGTGTTGTTACAAGAAATTCAAGTAATATATGTATGGAAATTGCATAAGCAAAGATCGTATACGGTTTTAGTCGTGTTTTTCATTTAATCCCTGAGTTCGCTTTAAATTACCAATTCCACGTCCCATATACGTTCATTTAATCATTTTGGGTCCTCTTTTTACTAAACTTTTATGAGTCATGCGGATTTTATATTTTTATAGATAAATAAAGGGATATTCACCATTTTATTTCCTATGTACATTTGATAATGTCTACTTATTTTAAACAGTTGGATTAGATGCAGCTGGTAAAACAACGATCCTTTACAAACTAAAACTCGGTGAAATTGTTACAACCATACCTACCATCGGATTCAACGTCGAAACTGTGGAGTATAAAAACATTTGCTTCACTGTTTGGGACGTTGGTGGGCAGGATAAAATTCGACCATTATGGCGCCATTATTTCCAAAACACTCAAGGTCTTATTTTCGTTGTTGATTCAAATGATAGAGACAGAATAAACGAGGCTGAAAAGGAATTGCAAAATATGGTGAGTATTTTGTTGGATATTCCTCCCTTGATTAATTAACAACATTTAATTTAAAGCTACAAGAGGACGAATTGCGAGATGCAGTTCTATTAGTATTTGCTAACAAGCAAGATTTACCTAATGCAATGAGTGCAGCAGAGCTCACCGACAAATTACGTCTGAATCAGCTTCGTCAACGACATGTATGTTTTTATTTTTTTGTTTACTTTAATAATTGTATAAATATACATTTTTGTTTAAATTTTAGTGGTATATTCAAGCTACTTGTGCTACACAAGGACATGGACTTTACGAGGGTCTGGATTGGCTGTCGAATGAACTTGCTAAAAAATGATGTCAATCAGATGTATTTAAGTAGTTTTTAACAAGGATCTTTATATATACATATATATAAGAACAACACACACACACATTAAAAATATATATAAGTATAACAAAAAAACTAAATGAAGACCAAAAGAAAAAGAAGTTAAGAAACGCATACATTCGAAGGAAATTTAAGTAAAAATTCAGTGAAAAAGAAAAGATAATGAATTCATTATGAAAATATTCAATAATAATATTATGTAACAAATATAATTTGTGTTGTCTTATTTGATCTTCAGTTAGGTAAAATTTTCAGTTTGCCTCTTCATGCATTGTTTCAACTTCTTCAATCCTTTTTTGAATTTTATTATGTATGTGTTAATTTTCTATAGGTTTTTTTTTTCAATTGTTTGATGTTCCGACAAAATGTTATAGATGTTTTATTTTTTAAATTTTGTTAGTTTCTGAAAGGTGTATAATAATATTCGGACCTTCCATCCAAAATAAAACACAAAAATTTAGAGTGGAAAATGGCAAGACAAACAAAGCAAAAACACGCTCTTTTATTTCCGACCTTCCTCCTGTGCAGTTTGTTGTAAAACTAAAAACTTAAAATACCTATATTGGTATGCCAAGTTCATAGAACAAGTCGTTACCTTCGTTGAGTTTTTTACGTTTGAAAAGCATCGAAACGCCGAGGTTGTAAAGCTTGGGCAGTTCGATACAATGTTGATACAAAAATGTTTGCACATAAAAATACAACACAAACTTTCTTCTTTTATAATTATAATTTATAATCTTTTTTTTAAACGATCTTGAAAAATTTTAATTTAATAACCTACAATATTTTTTTAAGAAATCGCAATAAAAATGTATGTACATTTTTTTTAAATTTAGTTTATTGGTTTTAATTATTTGAGATTTCTATTAATTCTTAATTAAATATAGAAAGGTCTATGGTTTTTTAGTTTGAATTTTCTCATAAACTAGACAACAGGAAACCATATTGTTTTCAGTTTTAAAAATTGTAATAATACTTTTTACAGATAAAGAACAAAAAAATGCTATAATTTTCAAATGTTCGTTAAATTTTGAACCAAGGATGAACATATGTCAATTTTTGGTGACAATCATATTTGTGAACAAACGATGGAAACCACACGCAAAGCTGTAAGTTGATTTTTGAGGGATTTAGGCAGGTGAAACTAAATTTCTAATTATTTTTGGGTCGTGCGATAAAAATGAAAAGATTAATAACTTTTGAGCTAAAGGTGAAGAAGCGAAAATTGTTTTGGTGAAAACATAAAGAGGCGGTGGACAACCAATTCCTATCATTTCCAATGTTCTAAGTTGATTGTTTGTGGGTAGTAGACTCAATTGATATTGTTGGGTTCAAAAAATTGTTATAGAAAAGGAATGTTGAATAATTTTTGAAACAAGGAAGGACGAAATAAATTTGTCGGTGAGTTCCATAATTTAAGTCGCCTGACATACGCATGTAATCAACCCTTATATTTTAAGTTTATGTTTAGGGAATCAAAGCTATTTTTAAATTTTTAGCGGTGTTCCTATAAAATAGGATTGTCAAATTTGTTTTTACTAAGGGTCATTTTCACAGAAAAGTTCCAGAAGAACCAACAATTGTCTTTAATTGGCTTTAGTTATTATTAGCGAAAATGAACTGCACAAATGTTAAGGAATTCGATAATATTCTAACAAATTTTCAGGCTTAAAGTTATTCTTGCGGAACCAAACAAACTAAGGTGAATTGAAAAGTTAATATAGAAAATTATTTTTACTTTAAACACGAGCTTAACGAGGGACATAGACGAAGTATGAAACATTATGTTGCGATGGTAGAGAAGTCGAAAAAAGTGGGTCTCCCGATTCAGTCCGTCTGTCCTCGCCCTAAAGCCCAAAGCATTTCGTTTATCGAGTTCAAACTTGGAAGTTAATGTTTTAAGTGTTAAGTTTTTAATTTTTTCTAAAGACTGTAAATAACAGTAGTCCCCATACAAATTTGTTGTTCAAAGATCTAAAGTTCGAATTTTCCAAAGTCGAATACATTTTATTTTCCATAGAGCTTACGACACGATTTCAATTTTTTTTTCTACAGCTCTTATACTGTTATAACAATACTGTTCAAACAAAGTGATAGTTAAATTAACTTTTCCAAAATAGACATCCATTAAATTTAACAGCTAGTTGCAAAACTATATTCTTTTAAAAAATGACACATAGTGAAACCACTGGTACCGCTTGCATTTATTTTAGCAAATCCTTCTTAATTCTTCTTTTCTTGTGTTATTTGCTCAAAGCAGGTGTTTTTACTACTACTACGTTATAGGTCCTTCCTTTCGATTTTACTAAGGCAGTTTTCAGCATATATATAATTACCATAAATATGAATTTAAATGTAAAAAGTAACATAAAAGTTACATATATTGAGACTTTTTTTAAAACAGAAATTATTTTAAGCGAAAACAAATAAATGAAAAGTCAATTCAATCAACACGTTTTTTGAACACACATCCGTTAAAAAATACGTATACTCTTTGATTTGGATTTCTAGATAATATAGGCTTTCTAAGCTATTCACATGCATTCAAGGACAAAAAAGAAAAAGTGAAACGTTAAAAGAGTTTTTCGCAAATAAGTTTTGAGAATACTAGAGACTTGCCTGTAACAGTCGGGATTCTATATAGTACAGGTTATTGTAAATGGGCCTGTTTTTTATGAAGAATAATGTGCGGAAACGTTTGTTTTGGAAGTTATCAGGAAAACGACGATATGCATCAGACAATGGGCAGGTTCAGACAACATTAGGGACTTCATTTGCAGTCAACTGCATTCTCTGAACTTACATTTTGACCAAGGCAACTAGTTAGTTTTTCAACTGTCATAATCTTCAAACTTGGAACTTACCTTCAGTTCATTGTACAAAAACTATCAAAAACATTATTGTCTACAAAACACTCCTGAGGCAAGCTGCAGATCCGATGTGTATTGTAGAGAAATATTCTTATGTCTCTTCCAATTTGACAAGGATCCCTTTTACACTAAAGATTAAAAGGAATTGTGCAAAAAATAAATAATTCAGTTGAATTAAAAATCATCATCAATTGTCATCGTGACATAGGTTCATTTGACTTGATAGTTAGGGAGATTTTTCTTTTCAATAGCTTTACAGTCAACTTTCCAATAAAGTTGCCTTAATTGGAAGGCAATTTTTTGGCAGCTGGCCAATCAGATACTATAAACTTGCCTTACTTTCAAGTTGCCTTAATTGGAAGGCAATTTTTTCATCATTATTGGATGACAGGTCACAACATTTGTCCTCGCACTTTTAATTCAATGTAATAAAACAAAAGTATTGGAAATCCTACAAAAAAAGCATCGCAAAAAAAAATTTAATCAAAATTATGTCAACAAAATTGGATACCAAAATTATTTTAATAAATTTTGTATGTCGCAAGTTGAATGTCAGTTTTTATTTAATTCAAAACTAAATCGTGTTCCTTCCAATATTGGCAGGTTTTATAAAAAAAAAATATTTTTACCAATCTACTATGTTAACAGCCAATTTTATTTGTCAAAAGTGAAACAAATTAACAGTCAATAGCGAATCGTCGGCAAATTTTCTATCAAAAAATTGCCCGAATTCTTGCAATCGTTTATACTTGTCTTAACACACATTTTTCGTCTGTTCAAAAAAATTGGAGGATTGGACTAATTGCATATCGGATGATGTTCTTGAGCAGGAAATAACAAGAAAATTTTATGGGATTTTGAAATACCTTGAAAACTACCAAAAAAAGGAAAACGAAGTTTGGCAAAACAATGAAAAAGAAGTTATACAAACAAATTTTACAAGAATGTCGTTATTGCCTGCTCCATTATTATCTCACTTTTTTGTATGTTGTATATTTTTTTTAAAAATGTTTTTGTGTGCCCTGTTGTTTTTACTTCTAAAATAAATTTTCATATTCTCTGTTATCTGTCGAGAAAATCATCTTTCAATGAGACTTCAGCCTTTAAGACTGTCCAACAATAAAAAAAGGGATTTTTCAAAAACTTAACAAAAATATTTTGTCATCTTTCTTTGTTTTCATAATCTTTGAGACGAAAATTATTTTAAGCATCATTTTTTTGAAAGTTTTTATATCTTAAAAAAAACAAAATTTTGTATAGAATGAAATAATTTTGAATTCAATATACCTTCACCTATTCTGGAAATGTTCCAATCGAACATTAGCTTACAGTTTTGAGTATTATTTTTTGAAGATTCTTATTTATGTTATATTAAAATTTTCTGTTGGATTATTCTAAATATTTTATTTAATGTTAAAAACTGTTTTAAAAAACCTATTGCTCAGAGTTTAACAATTTATTAGTTAGCAAATTGGTAGCATTCACAAAGGTAGTGATTACGTAGTCAAAATTTATATTTGTATTTAAATATTAAACAATTTATTTCATTTTGAATTCGTGTGTCTGTACCGAGTAGCCGATTCTGATACGTCAAAACCATTCTCCACTTACTTTTTACACTACGTCGGAGTGGAAATTTTAACTACTTTTGTAGTTAGATTTATCCAATCAGAATCACTTAACCACGTAGCCACTAGCTTTGTGAATGCGACCATTGCCTTTTATTAAAAAATGAGCATCCAAACATGTCTAAAAAGTGACAGTTCCTAAAAAAAACCAAAATAAACAAGCCAATTGTGCTTAAACGGACCTACATGTTAATAGGAATTCCCAACTGTTGACTGGGCCATTGCATTCACTTCTCTTTTAAGATTGATTGACAGATGTCAGTTAAAGTAACCATTCAGTGATTTAGCAAATAGTTAAGAGATAGTAAGATAAATAGCCAAAATATTTGAATCGAAAATCAATTTTTACCAACTTTTAGTACTGCTTGTTTTTTGTAAAATAACGTTACTCCGAATTTTGTATATATGATTTCATGGTTCTTTAAAAAATAAAGAAAAAAGGTGATTTTTTTTTCAAAATGTATGCCAATTTGCTATAACGTCACATTATATAGTACAACATTTATTTGGCACTAGCGTTATTGCTTCGTGAAATATTTGAAGTCAACCAAAATGTTTTTTTTTTAAACGGCTATATTTAAATAACCACCCTTTTAATTTTTTTGAAATTCCTTTCTGAATTTTTCAATGTTATTATCTGTAAAACGTAGTTTACTTCAAGTCGATGTATCTGCTTTAATAATCATAAATTCATAATATTAATACCCGTTGATATACAATGAAAAAACATAATATTTTTCTTGACACTTTATTTTTCTACTTTGGGAAATACATTGACCGCCAAATCGAAGAACAATCTCCAATTGAAGGTTCACGAGCTGACTGCCACGTACTGGGACTCCATTTTTCAATAATGAAATTCGTCTCAATTCTCAACTTTTCTAGACTAGTTTTATATCTTCGAAAGTTACAGAACATGATGTTTTGATGTTATCTTACCATATCGTCCTTGTGAACCAGAAAAGCTTATTTTTCAAGAGAAAAAAACATGACAGGCTTTAGGGGCCAGTTATAGCTATCATTAAAATCGATCCGGAAAAATTTTTGAATCGATATTTAAAGGTGTTTCCCTTTGATTAGAAATGAAAATTATATACTCTCGATCGGAAATCAGACAGATATTTTTTTTGGGAAAAGAAGTGTAGCTGCACATTCATTTCCTCAACAGCTGATACTTTTATGTCCAAAAGTGAAACGAATTGTTCCACTGATTTGGGTTCCGATTTTACACAATTTCAATGACAGATTTCTGTCTGTAAACATTTGTCGGTGGATTTCAATCAGGAAATTTGTTTCAGTGACAGAAATTTTTAAGGATAGCTATAAACGACGTGTCAAAAAATTCCAATGTTTGTTTTCAATGATGAAAACCAATGATAGCTATAACTGGCGCCTTAAACCTACGAGTATCGTTCCTATTCTAATAAAACTTCATTAATTTTTGTATTTTATTGTCTGGCTATTTTTGTCAGCCAGTAACATTAATATACATTCAAGACTTTTAATCAGGGGATGAGTGATAAAGATGAGTTTTTGAGCACCGCTTAAAAATGTTCTGCAAAGAAGGCTGACAAAATTTAAATAACATAATGTGTACCTTAACCTTACATTTATATATCTTAAGAGCTAAAGTGACAGCTTTAGTTGTTAATATTTTAGAACACTGCTGTCCAGCAAGATATGGTCTAACTATTTGATTTAGACGACTCCCTACATATGAAAGCATTCCAGGATTCCAACAGTTTTTTAAACATGTCATATTTTGGTTTTTGCTGCATTTCACGCAGAAGTGTTGGAAATTGTAGCTTTTGGCATTTCTACTAAAACGAAGAACGCTACATGAATATGATACAAAAATCCATTAAAATGAAAAAGTTTGCAAGAAAAATGTGATTTTTTTCATAGGAAAAAAATTTAGAATCTTTTATGAAGAATTTTCTGGCTTGACGTATTGACGTATTCTATCGGAATCGGTTTTTTGAAAGTGTATTATTACTACCGTTAATAGCCTGCTTGCTCGTAGATTGGAGCTAATGCTAGATGTCAAATTCTATAAGACTGGTCTTTTGCGTAAACTTATTGAAAATATTTTAATCTCAAAGGAGTCAACGATATTTAATAATTGGAAAGAGAAAGAGAAAAATATTTGGTTTTTGAATTTAAGGAAATAGGTGCATTTAACTACATAATTTCTATAAAAAAAAAAAATAAAAAGAAATTAAGGTAAACAAATAGGCTTAGAAGATTCTTTAGTATGTTACACAGAAATTACACGTTGTAGAATTTCTTTTTACTTCAGTTCTTGAGAGATTCAAAGCTTTTATATTAAATTAATAGAAATAAAACGTTGCTTATGATTTTCAATTAGCCATTAATTAAACAAAAGTGTCGCCTTTACTCTTTTGGGAACATTTATATTCTTTAAACCTCAGTTCTAGAGCATTTAAAGGAAATTCACTTCAAAAAGTAGATTCCTTCAATTTTAAGATCTAAAAAGTGTTTGTAATTTATAGAAAATACATTTTGAATAAAAAAAATACTGTAGGAAAGCCTAACACTATTTATGTGCGTAAAAAAAATAAGATGGAATTAAAGACGAGTTTCAGGAATTGAAGGCAACTTAATATAAAATTGTCAATCTCTTATTCAAGAATTCTTCTTTAGAACCTGAATATTTGCTCTTTCTCAAAATTCTAAATTGTGTGATAACTTACTTTACTTGCAAATCTTTTCTTATGCAACTGTTTAAGCTGTATGGCTCAAATTAACCCCCCCTCCTGGATCGTCCATCGGTCAAAAGTTGATGAATTCGTGCTGAGCGATTGGAATAGGTCTGGATTTCCGATTCATATTTTCTTGTTCCAATGCTCAGTTAAAAGTTTTAAGCAGTAAAAAACAAGTTTTATGTTCATATGTATATAAAAAATAAATAGTTAAAAATATTATGATTATGGGTTTAAATGACCCCTAAAGGGGTTAAGATCGATTTCCCTCCCCTGCTTGTTTTTGTGTCTTCAAACTAGACGAATGAACTTGATTATAAAATTTGTCACTGGTATATTGTGTATCATCATCATCAACTGACAGGAAAAAAAGAAATGATACAAATTCGTCAGGGATAATAATTTAAACTAAAGGACCGTAAACAGTCTACAATCAATTTTGTTCCTATCTGCTTTGAGCATTTTTGTAAACTTACACTTTCATAGGGTTTTCCAATAAAGTCCTGACAACTTTCGCTATCGAAAAACGTAAGTCGCTTTAAATGATTAATGGGCTTTAATTCGTGAGGCAGCTTTGATCATGCATTGGTATAAACCAAGATCGCATAATACGCCATAATGTAGTCTCAGTGATGCTCAGTTCTTGAGAGCTGGAGAATGCCGTGCATTAAGCTTCTTATTATTCTTACGAGAAATAAATTCATTAGGTGGCGCGAAAGTCGGTTGAAAACTAGGGCCTAGTGACTAACAACTCTTAACTATTCCAGTGCGAGTAATATTGACAGGAATGGAGAGGACCTACAATTTAATGCTGAATTTGAACGTTTTATATGAGAAAGAAATTTTCATGACAAGAATTACTCTTCAAGGATTTGTATATTCCTCGCAAGAGGCAGTATCCGTGAAAAACTTTACATGGCACATTCAGGGATTGACCCCAGGGCCTTTAGCATGACAGTTCAAAGCACTAACCATCACGCCACGGGTACTACATTGTCTGTCTACTAGGGTGAGAATTAAGACCGAAGATTGTAGTTGGTTACGTTGTTGGTTCATGTACTTGATGAAAATATTGAGTTAACCGAATAAATTGACAGTGACAGTTCGATGGTTAGTGAAAGGGTGGGTTCACAAATCGAATTCAAAATTTTCAAGACCCCATAAAAAAAGCACTATACCTACAACCTCTTATATTAAAACTCTCATTAATCAAAAATTCTCCCATCCACGCCCACCAAACTCTTACTACCATCTCTAAAATACAAATTCTGTGCTCCTAGTTCATGTTTGTATAAGATCTTATACATACTCGTACCTTGTCTTGCCTATGCCACCTTCCTAGCTTTTTTTTAATACAATAAGAAAATTCTGATAAACAGAGTGCGCATTTTCTATGTTATAGGTTCTTTATTTAGATTTAGCTCTGTGAGAGACCAGAAATTGCGCACTGATGACTCCATTATATTTCCTTTTTTCCTATAGGAAGTAGCTCCTACCTATACACATATGTTAAAGCAAAAATCATACGTACTTCTCTACCCTTACTTGCTCCTTAATGATAAATAATAAAAGCAAATTGTGGCGTTTTTTTGTTTTCACTTAAAGAACCTTTATGGACAGGTTATACATTATGTTGCGATTAAAATCTCTTCGGGTACACGATTAAATTAACTTAATTTAAAATCAATTATTTTCTTTTTCACATAAAACGTTAACTTCTAAAAGGAAATTTAATGAAAGCTAAAAAGAACTAAGAAGAACCTTTCAAGAAAAATCATAGTTTTTGTATACTTATACCTACCACCTTTAATATTAATTATATAGAAACGACTGCGTGGCGTCGCGGTAGCGGTCGCGCTCTGAAACCAATGGTGATAATGAAGGTAATTTAACCATGCCATAGAGCATAGACCACCATCTCTACTTTAATAAACACAACACTGCTACTTAAGTGGCAGATACAACATTATTCTTATTCCAAAGCGTTAGTTTTTATAAAGCAAAAGAAAAAAGCATCATCTTGACTTGATTAATAGTGCAACAACGACGACGACGATGAAGGTGCTATGTCTGTGAACTGTGATATAAGGGGTGAAGGCAGCATTTGGTATAGGTAGGTGTTTTAGAGAGACATACCTACAACCCACAAAATTTATAAATTTCAACTTAAATCGGTATCGGTACGGCAGTAGAGTATTATTTTAAATTTTTTGGGCAGATGCAAAAATTATATACCCAAAACGCCTTAACAGCAAAAACGAAAAACATGGTTTACATTATTGAAATGGGTGGTAGCCGCGGTAGATGTTGCTGATGGTAGTTAGTTTAAATAGTGTCGCTCACGATTGTCAAAAATGTCATTGCCATTTTCGCCGTCGCTGTCGTCGCCTTTTCATATCTTTTCATATCGCTCCTAGCTATTTTTTTGCTGCTGTTCGCTGTTTCTAATAGCCCGCCTCAAAGCCTCGATTGTCGTTTTTCTTCTCTTAACACACTTCTTTCGCATCGTAGTCGCTGTCGCTGTCGCCGTCGCCGTCGTCTTTATCGTTGTAGTCGTCGTCTTTATCGTCGTAGTCATCGTCGTCGTCGTTGTCGTCTTTTTTAAATGAAAACTTATTTTTATTTATATGAATTGTTGAAAAAAACTTCTAACACAAAAATAATTTACAACAGTACCTATCTTTCACTATAACCCCGAATTTTGTATATTTCATCTCTTGATGATAATAATAATGTCGATGTCGGTTTTAGAATCAATTTCAGTTTCAGTTTCAGTTTCAGTTGCTTTGACGCTTAGTGATGTATTCTTGCCATTGTTGTTGTTTTGTTTTTAAATTTATAAATTAATTATACCTATAGTAGTTGGCCAACAAACAATATTCGATTGGTCGGAGTTTTATACAAATTTTCCAATAAATTCTCTCCGGGGTATCACAGCAAATAGACGTGTAGATTTTTTTTCTATATAATTCCATGTTTTCCATGAATTCCATGAATTTGTTTTATATGGTTGTATGCGCAAAAGGAATGCGACTAAACTCAATACCAGCCATTCAACAAACTAAGTAAAATAATTGTATAAATATTTGTACATAATGTACTATCTGCATTTGTATAACATTTAAAAAAAAAATTAAAAAATATTTAAACAAAATTTAAACGTCGTCGCAACCAACTAAACAAAAGACAATTCCGTGTTTTTTTTTCAAATGATAAACAAAAAAGTTAAAAAATTGGCACACGCTTTTTAGTTGTGGTTAAAAAATAAAAATAATAAAAACAATAAAACTGTTTTGTGATAGGCTTGACATTTGAGTGAAATAGAAATCTATACATTTGACATTTGTGTAAAATCTATTAAAAAGCAGCTGCCTCTCAGAAGTGCCCACAGGTCATGTATCACATCACCAATCTAAACTTTATCACAAAAAAGGAATATAAAATTTATAAGCACAAAGTTTTAACATCATTTTTTAGAGGTGAGTAAGTTGATACAAGAAACAAAATTGATCTAATTTTCTATTTACAACAACAATACAAAATACCTACCTATACCTATTATTGTGTTGCTCTCTACTCTACTAGGTCTAGGGACCAGTTTTTTAGACCTATGTATTTCCGATATAAATATGAATATGATTTCCCGAGTTCGATTCGAGTTAACCTTACTAGATATTTTACTTTGGGCTAAATAAGTTAAATATCTAAACACTCGCTTATAGGGAAAATAACCGCTATGGTCATATATACTGTTAGGCAAGATGACGATGACGATGACGATGACGTACCGTCAAAGTCGAATCGTATCAAGTCGAGTCGCGTCGCATCGCGGTGGTGGTCGTGATTATTTTAACACCAATCATCATAATTATTATCATCTTAATCGGCATCATCAATTTTGTTGTTTTGTTTATAATACATACATATTACATATATGTGCTATGTTATGTGTTTGTATAGTCTTCTTGAATGTTTAGTCAAGACCGAGAGTCGACCGGGTTATAGGTTATATGCTGATTAGTGATTGCTGATCAGAAATAGTTCTTATTTGTTTAAAACTGAACATTTAATGTTTTAATTCACAAACAAATACAGGAGGGGTCGTAATCATCTTAATTTAGCTAAATAAGCGGATAATATAAACAATGCATAATGTTAATTCACGGCATAAGACTTTATAATACTGTACATGTATATAGAGCCACACTGAATGTTTTGAAGAGTTTTCAATGTCAAAATACATTACTATGCATTTTATTGTTTAATTCAGATGAATAAGTAATTACTCGTACTTACTTGGTCTCTTCTTAAACTGTTGTGATAGTTATTGGGTGTTTGGATAGAATGGACATTGGACATCTGTCCAGGTGTAAGTTCTCCAATTTATTAAATAAATTAACGTAAACCATTTGAAATGTATTCTAAAGCAATTTTACAATTTCTGGGGTATGTAAATTATTTTTGTTTGTTAAGAATAAAGCATGGAAACTATTGTGATGAAATTTACAAAAAAAAAAAATACCTACATAGTAAATTTTTGAATCTAAATAAAGTTTTGTGAATTGTTTAATTGCACGTACAACTTTATCTTTCTGTATGGATTCTATTTAAATTGTTTTTAAGACAACAGATAAGATAAATCCTTTATTTATACTTATAACCTTTTAAAAAAAACTTGTATTTTAAAGAATATGGACATTGCAATTTTGTTGTCCACTAGAAAAGACATTCGTTGTAATAAAAAAAGAAAACAAAAAATTATAAAAAGAATACAAGGCATATATTATAATTATAATTTACAAATCTATGCAAAAATATAATACAACATCAATAATAATGTATACAATTTTTTTTTTACAAAAAAGCGAAATTCCAAATGGAAAATTTAATTTTTTTCTCATATTAGGTAACTGATGCAATACTTTGGAAAACGTTTTCAAAAATGTTCGGTCTCACAACGTTTTTTTATTTTGATAAGAAATAATGTTTAGAAGCAATGAAGTTGGTTCCTTTCAAATAAATTCTGTAACAGACAAAAGGTTTAACTAATTAGTTTACAAATAGTATAGTGATAGTTAGTGGGTAGGACTGTCACGCAAAAAGCTTTGAGTTCAATCCATGCCTGTACCACCTAATGAATTTTTTTACGAGTACAGTACCTGTGAGAGCAATTGACAAATGCTCCAAGAGTAATTATTTTCATGGAAAATAATTTCTTAAATTAGCTGTTGGGATTCGATTTAAAACTGTAGATCCCCTATTTTCCTGAATTGTTGAGAGTTGTAAGCCACTAGTCCCTAGTTCTCAACGGACTGTTGCACCACCTTATTTATTTACTTTATAATTATTGATAGAAATACCAAAGATAATTTAGCTCTATGAATAAAAATCGTAGAACAACAACAATTTGGAAATTAAGGTCTTAAGCCGATTCGCGTTAAGCGTTTTTTTCCTTCATTTTTTTTTAAATGCAAATAACAATGGTCCAAACATTTTGGTCATACATTAAAAAATCAATTTTTCTCAAAAAAAAAAACAACGGATAGATTGTTTTTTAAATTTCCTAATTTGGATTCTTTGAATAATGAAAAAAATATTCATAGTAAAACTGATATTAAGTTTAAGTTTTCTAAAGGACTAAGCGACCGATTTCAATATTTTTTCAGCACAAACTCTCATACCGTTTCAATAATATTTGGTATATATAATTTAAAAAAATAAATTAAAACAAAAATGGTTTATCGATTTTCAAATACAAATTTTAAAAAATTAAGTTTTTTGAGTGAGAAATAAAATGGCATTTAAATTTTTGAAAACAAACTTTTTTTGCAGGTACATTTTTAAATTTTAAAATACAGGAAACATTTTTAAACAGACTCTTTGGAAAGTTCGTGTGACCTAGTGGAGCATTTTATTTTAACTGTTTTAACGTCTGAACGGGCCAACTAAATCTGTGATTTAGATTCTTCGGAATTTGAAATGTTGAAAAATGTCAAAATTTTACAATAACTTCTAATGGGAAGTTAAAAAACCTGCACAATCCATTGTTCACCATATCAAGAACTTGATTTAAGAGTAGTTACTTATTAAATCAAATTATAAATATTATACTGATCAAACCATTCTACGGTAATTTGAAGATACCTTTATTTGGATAGTTTTTACTCATGATTTTACACAAGGCAATTACGAAAAACAAGACGCATTGAAATATTTGAAGTTTACTTAAAAATGGAACACATTTCTTGAAAGGTGATCTGATCACAATAGCCCACGCAACAAAGATTTAGTGAGACTTAAAACTTTTATCATTGTTTTCAATCAAAAATCTCTTACTAGAAGACATTATAGTTACACACAAAAATAATGTAAAAGCGAAGCAATTAATTCTAATTTATGTACTCACCTTTTTTCCACTTAAGATGTCTGTTCATCATCAAGCTGTTTTTAGCATTTCTAGAATTTTGAATTAATTCCTAAAGTTCAACTCAATGGATTTGAGATTCTGGTTAGAGAATTTCTGAATTTCTGATTTTTTTCTTTTTATTTTATGATTGGAATCTACGCTGGCGTTCAACTTTCTTAAGCGTGTCCAAAATCTCTATTCTACCTATTGGTTGTTTGCTTAGGCGTCATTTCATGGGTCTCTTCAACTTTGGAAACAGGAAAAATTCACACGGAGCCATATCTAGTGAATATGGGAGTTGGCGCATGACTACGGTATGGTTTTTGGCCAACAAATTACGAACAAGCAACGACGAGTGAGTAGGTGCCTTATAGTGGGGCAAAAGCCATGAATGGTTTTTTCATAAATCTCAGCGTTTTTTTTTTGGATTGCTTCACACTTACTCCTTACTCCTCCTTATTAACCGTACGACCTTGTGGTAAGATCTCTTGATGCACTATGGCATTAAATTCGAAAAAAAACAGTAAGCAAAACCTTCACATTTGATCGAACTTAACGTGCTTTTTTTGTTGGTGACGTTGGATGCTGCCAGGTGGACGATTGTGCTTCGGTTTCGATATAACCGTACACCCATGTTTCATCACCAGTTATGACCCTTTCAAGTAAAATTGAATCGTCGTTGATTCTCTTACCGAGACAATTGCTTTTCTTGAACACCCGCAAGGTCTCATGCCTGTCATTGTTTTATCGTAACTTTTATAAACAATGCTCTACTGAAATAGCCAGCTGCATTCCTCCCCTTAAACAATTCAACCGTAATACCCGTATTGCTAGGAATGCCCATCAGTTTACCCTTGAGCCCAATTTAGACGTATTGTTAAGTACAGAGATTCTTTCTTTGGCAGCACTACACGAATGTAGAATGCTTTACCAGGCTCAATGTTTCCCACTCATTACGATGTGCAGACATTCAAAACCAATGTGCATCGGTCTCTCATTTCTAATCCTATCCTCCTTTCCTAACTACTCGCACTGTGTTTAATCATTATAAGGGTATTCATAACAACTTTAGTGCGCGCATAATAAAAAAAATACAAAAAATAAACTCTACCAACAATTCTACACACTATTCGCAAACATTGATTTTTCAACTCAAATATTTTAAAAGAATATATAAATATAAAGATATTGAGTTAAAATCTTTATAATTAATATTGTTGTTGACATATGGTAATGTTTGTATAATAAAACTTAAAAAAAAAAATAAAAATATGCCTTACTTTTTTTAAAGAAATCAATTTTAAGATTATCCTAATGCGCTCGCTTCATAAATTTGACAAATAGATCAGAAAAATAGCACTGTTACCTTATTTACAAGCCAAACTAACACACACACTCATATAGCGAAATAAATTTTTGTAATATCTTATATATCCAACGTTGCCAATTGAAAAAAATCTGCATGACCAAAGCTGAAAATAAAAATGACCAATCGTACCAAAAAAGGACCAACATAATTTTTGTCCGCAACGGTTTTTAACTTCCCATAGGAAGTCATTGTAATAGATCCGATTTGTCGATTTGAAAATTTTGAAATTTCTCGCCGTTTCAAGGTTTCTAGAATCTAAATAAAAAAATTTTAGTAGAATATTTGTGCGTGTGTGCGTGCGTACATTTGTACACACGTCCGTACGTTAAGGAAGTTTTTTTCGTCGTTTTCAAATAAATCTTTTCAAAAACTAAAAAAGTATTGGCTTAAAACTAATTTCTTTTAAAAATATTGTTCCCTACATTCCGTAATTTTCTTAGAAAAATCAGTTTTTTTTATAAAAAATTAAATCTACTCACGTAAATGATATAAAATTGGTTTTAGACTAAAAAATTTCGTTAACAAAAAGAGATTTTGAAATCAAACGAATTCATCATATTCAAAATATTGTTGATAATTTTTAAATTTGTTAGAATAATGCAACTGACAACTTTTGTAACAAAACACAAAAGCCTGCAAACCATTTAAGTAAAACAAATCGGTAGACGGGATGGGAAGTTATCAGTTTGGGTCACATTCCAGCTTCTTTTTTTTAGGTTTACAATATGTTACCATTATGTCAGGAGATCGAATGGCTTAGTAAAATTTATATAAAATTATATAAAATCTGCAGGCTAAACGCTATGGTTATTTTTCTCATCTTGAAGCTCTTGGACCAGAATTATATTATTAACGGTATCAAAATTAAGTCTACCTTTCGTTTTAATCAAAGTTAATTAAAAAAATGTCCACTTCGCAGCAGCTGAGCTGTGAGGAAGTAACATCAAGTTATAAACGAACTTACCTAAATTTCGAAAGCAATATTCATTTAAACCGTTTTTATGATAACCGACCTTTTCCCAAAAATTCTGACATGTCCATTTTATCCGTAAGATTATGATCTTGAGATGTGATGATTTTGAGCTGTTGAGCCATCTGTTAGGTTGGTTAGGTTGGAGTGGCTGTCCAGATATCATTGACACACGTAGACCTCAAGGGTCCATTGTTATACCACTAATGAGGTTACTCATGGGAGAGTAATGAATTTAAACAAACCATTTTGTACTTTTAATAAAGTTAGAGAAACGTTTTGTGTCAATCGTTGCCAGTTCACTGGTATTATCGAAGAAGGGATTACCGAGAAAGTAATTCCTTCTAATGGAGAGTGCTGGACATGTACATAGAAGGTGTTGGACTGATTCCTCCTCGTCCATGCAGCTTCTACAGAAGTCATTTGTGTAGACCCCTAGCCTCAGAGCATGTCTACCTATGAGGCAGTGTCCCGTTATTACTCCAATTGTAGAGCTTATACTTTGTCTGCTTAGTGATATCAAGCCTTTTGACCGTTTTAAGTCAATACTTGGCCATATTTGCTTGGTTGCCAGGCAGGTGGTACTTTGTGATCATCTAGTATTTGTTGTTTCTAAAGCATATTGCTTGAGAAGATATTTGCATGTAGCAAGTGGTGTTCCTATGTTATGTTTTTGTCTAACATAAGGCAGAAGTGAGCCATCTGTCAATAAATTATAAAATGAATGCATTCAGAGTGTGCATTCAATAATCGTGCATTTGTTATGGGGTGCATTCCATTAAATACATTTATGTACTGTTTACAAATGAAAAGTACTTTAGGCTTGCATTTTATTTTTGAGAACAGAGTCGAGTTTTTTGTTTTAATTTCCTAAAAAAAACGGAACAAATGGAATAAGATATGACCAAATTTGTTCGTAAACGACCAAACTGGCAACCGTGGATACTACATTACTACCGTGTTTTTGGTGTCCAGTCCTTAAACAAGAATTCAAAAAATGCTTTACTCTTTTATATTGATATTTGAATTTTTCCTTTAAGTTACCAAATTGGTTCACTATAGCAATATGTTAAGCTGCATTTTCTTTATAAAATAGTTGTATTAACAACTTGATCCTTAATTCCACCAGATTCCTTTTAGAATCAACTTTGTAAATTATCTAGCAGTATGTATGTGAGGATTGTTGTTCATTGTAAATATGAAATTCTATTGAAATATGACTACAATTGCGTTTAACTCAAACGCCGACTTTAAAAAAATAAATAAGGTTTCCAATAATTTTGTCCTATGATACTAATACACATCCATATATCCATACTAATATTATAAATGCGAAAGTAACTCTGTCTGTTTGTTACTCAAGCACTCCTAAACTACTAAACCAATTTGCATGAAATTTGGAATGCAGATATTTTGATACCCGAGAAAGGACATAGGCTACTATTTACCTAGGGAAAATGATGCATTCCCATGGGAAAATTCAGGTGGGCCTATCGCTTTTACGCCTAAACTACTTAACAGATTTAAATTAAATTTGGTAAGCAGATAATTTGAGACTTAAGAAAGGACATGAGTTATTTTTTACCTCGGGAAAACAACGCGTTTCCATGGGAAAAACTACTTTTTGGGAAATCCGATCGCTTTCACTCCTAAATTACCAAAGATTTGAATAATATTTATATAAAATTGGATAACGGGAAAACAACCAACGCGTTCCCAACCCTTATGAAATAAGTTGTCGAACATGTTAAACTTATCATACAATACACGTATATTAACGCGGACTCGCGCGGCACGTGCCTAAATCCGTCAACGTTAGACGCAAACGGTGGCTCCCACCAAGTTCCACAAATAATAATTTTAAACCTAAACTTTGCTATGCTCAACCTTTTATCGCCAAACACTAGCTATGTAGGTACAACTAATAATTCACTGGGTCTGTCTGATACTGATAATTCTGTTTCGGCTCAGGCGTGGGGCGAGTGCGTGAATACCCCATAGTTTTTCATAATTCTTTAGAATTATCAGGGGTGCCTTCACATAAGTTGAGATTTAGGGGCCGGTTATAGCTATCAGTAAAATCCATCAGTAAGATTTTAGTTTTTAGTTTTTGAACATGTTTCAGAATTAATGCAATAAGATGAATCCTATATTCAAGTATTTTTTTCAAAAAGAAACAAGTCAATTAAAGTTGTATTTAATTTATAAATCTATTTTATTTTTTTAAATGATAAAATTTCATTTTACTGAACAGCTGAGCCAAAAGCCAAAAAAAAACTGTTTACTGTTTATGTTCCAATTTTTTACTGTTTTGATCACATCATTAAACATTTTATTAATGAAAGCAACAGTAAACAAATTACGTGAGGCGCGAAGCTCGCCGTGAAAAGAAAACAACATTAAATGACGTAAATTTACTGATTGCTATAAACGCTCATCAGTAAAACATTTTAGAATAGCCGTGTTTTAAATTTTACTGATGGATTTTACTGACAGCTATAACCGGCCCCTTAAGGTTGAGGACGCACCAAAGTGATGTACACGACTACAGATTACTCACCTAGGACGAAATATTATAAAAGCTCTATAATCATGACTGGAATAGCAAAAGTAAAAAATGTTTTAATTTCCCGCATTCCAACAATTCCGACCGATTGCCGTTTCAGTTTAAAAGAGTGCAGAAAGCAGCATTTGCAATAACAATAAATAAAGCTCAGTGGCAAACGCTGAAAGTTGCTGGTGTAAATTTGGAGAAAAAAAAACTGTTTTCACATGGACAATTTTCAAACTTTCAAACCCACAAAATCTTTTCGTTCTGGCCAAGGAATAAAAAAAGTAACCTATCTTCTTCTTAAAATTTATTAACCTAACCTAACTTAACCTATCACAACCACAATTATCATCATCTCGTCACAATTGAAAAATACGTACAAAAAAGTATAGCTCATTTTTTGACCAAATTTCTTTACTTGCGACACACAAGTTTTGCGTTCGTACAAAATTTCTTACTCGAGATTTTATCAAACATGTCATTAGTAGAGAAGTTGGAAAAAGTGGGTCCCCCATTCCGTATGTCTGTTTGTCTGTCTGCCCTTGTCCCTACAGGCCAAAGCATTGGGTCTATTGACTTCAATTTGGAAATTAAGGTTTTAAGCCGATTCTTATTTTTTACGAATTTGAAATTTAAAACGTATATTAATAACCTCTATAAGTAATTCCATACTATAAATATTAAAAACGGAAAAATTGTATAAACACCAAATTGTTAAAAAAGCCCTCTAATTTCAAATAAAAATATTGAAAAACAAAGGTTTTTTGTCAAATTAAATGGCAGTTAAATTTTTTAAAACAATTTTACTTACAAGTACGGTTTTAAATTTTAAAATACGGAAATATTTTTAAACAGACTTCTTGGTGACTCAGTCGTGCAAGCTTGTGTGACTCAGTCGTGCATTTTTAAGTGCATGTTAAGAGTTGGCATACAATTAATTTTCAAATTAAATATCCTTTTAAAATTAAAAAAATATTGGCTTACAACTAATTTCATCTTATGAAAACTATAGTTTTAGACATTCAGTAAGATTTTGGATAACTGAAATGATAGTTTTCTTACAAGAAACTACATCTGCGAAATTTTCTTCGGTTCGAACTCTACGTAAGTGTTTTGGTGGTTTTACCATCAACAATGTAAATTTGGTGTTGGAATTGGCCTAAACTTGGACTTAATTCCAGATCTGAAACTACTTCAATTAGCATTTTTAAAGTCCAGAAAGTATAGCTCTCTGATTTTCACTGTTTAGTTCGTTGTACAAAAAATAAAAAAAAATGAATATGATCGGAACTTTATTCATTTTTAGTTTCGGACTGAGTGCAAATTGAAGGTACATTTTTTAAAAATAGATCAAGGACGGAAGGTGATTCTCTCGACCCAGACGGAAAATAAGTTGGAATAAACGGAAACAATGTGAAAATGAATTCTCAACTAATCGGATCCTAGTAACGGGAAAAAGGGAATGTTAAATTGACTTTCTCACTAAAATTGCTACACCTCCACGTATTTGATCAATACGGTCTACGCGATGGCATGTATAATTAAGGATCAACGAAAAGGACAATTAATTAATAAAAATCATATTTGACGTAGTAATTGCAGCTTAAGTCATTCCTGAATCTCAAGGTTATCAGATCACAAAGATTTAAATAGTTAAAAGATGGCACAGCAAAAACAGATTTTAATAAATTTCAATTTAGCCACCAAACTCTCGGAAAAGGTTAAAAATAAATTCCAAACTGAAAAAACTCCAACAGAATTTGATAATTTTTGTGCTAGATTCTTTAAACGAATAATATACTCGTATCTCGCTTAATATGCGTCCTACAAGGTCAAAAGACGGTTCCCAAAGTGCAATTTTTGAACTCCAATATTTCTCTATCTAGACCACCTAGATGGCTGAAATTTCAGGATTGTGATCTAGGAATCATTCTCTTTCCATTGCTATGCCTATCCCTGAATAAGACCAATTTTACAACAAGGTTTGGACAAAATCCAAGTTCAAACTTAAAATGCGAATTTCTCGCTTAATATGCGTCCTACAGGGTCAAAAGACGGCTCCCAAAGGCCAATTTTTGAACTCCAATATATCTCTATCTAGGCCACCCAGATGGCTGAAATTTCAGGATTGTGATCTAGGAATCATTCCCTTTGAATAAGACCAATTTGACAACAAGGTTTGGGCAAAAATCCGAGTTCAAAAGTCGGCTCGTGGGGATAAGCGCATAGAAGTTTTAGTATATCTTGACACAGTGTGAGAATAATAATAACTTTCAATAAATGCTACTGGTTTTTGACTAAAGATCTCGTTAAAAAATAGATTTTGAAATCAAACTATTTTATTATATGCAAAATATTGTAGGTACTGTTTAGTTATTTTTTTTTAGAAAAATTCATCTTACAATTTTTTTAACAAAACGCGAAAACCTACAAAATAATGAAAGGCTGATAAAAAATAGTTCTCGACTCAAGTATGAAGAGAACAAAGAAGGATATTGACTTTAAATTATCTCACACAAAATATTGTTTTTAGTGTTGGTCACATCCTACCCTATTTTTATTATTATTTTTAAAAATGTAAATATAATTATGATAAAAAATACTTTATCTCAACCGCCAATAGTTATTTGTGAGAGAACCGTTTTCTGTAATCATACATTTAATAATACTCATTATTCTAACTTGGCTCGTTTTTAATATAAAAATACATATGCAAGCATTAACCATTTTTGAGCATAAAAAAAATGTCACCTAATCAAAAATTTTATTTTCATTTCAGGCTTCTTCATCACTAAATTCTCTTGCTGACTCAATTTGCAGAATTACATAACAAAAATATCAATACAAAATATTCAAAAAAAATCAGAATTACAGTAGAATACAGTGGAATACAGTAAATGACGCTTATTAGAAATACACGTTTATAAGAAACTTGGACAAAGGGACTGCATGCGAGCCCAATTATACAAATACATAAACATAATGTCGAGAATGATCTTTTGATTTACAAAGTATATTTGAAGTTCTTCTATTTATTTTTGGAAAGATTAACACTCTTATTTTCAAATAAGACTATTATAAGTAATAATATAAAAATTTGAGTTCAGAAATATTTTCTGATAATATAAGACCAATATAAATTGATATTGAAATTTAATTTTATAAACATCCTACATCAAAGGAATTTCTTAAATGTCATCGATCAATTTGAATTGTGAAAAACAAACTTCGTGGAATTTTACTGGACCCTAGAATTTGTTCCTACCGTCAAAATAAAGAACTGTTTAAAAAAAAGTTTTCCACTTTACAGCTTTATCAGACTTTTTTCGAAGTTAAGCTATTTTGTATTTGTTTTTTTTTTTTTTTTTTTTTTGAAAAAGAAATTTGTCTTGTTTTTTTTGTTTTGAAAATGAGTTTTTTCCAAAACAAATGTATTAAAAAAGTATTTTGAAGTTTCTAATAAGCGTCATTTATTGTACGTGTATTTGCATAGCAAACAGATATTTAAAAAAAAGTGCAATAATGTGCCTATGTTGAAATGTTTTAATTTTTGTTTTTGCTAATAAAGTGAACAAATCGTAATTTTAAAATTGTTGTTTATAAGAACCATTAGATAAGCAACAACGAAAAAAATTGCTAAGTAGAAATTTTATAATTAGAAAAGTGAATTTCATACGAGATAAAGTTCTAAAAATGCCACTTTTTGGCAAAAAGGACTCGGGTAAAAAAAGTAAAAAAGAAACTAAAGATCTCAACAAACAAATCTCAATTGAAGATAAATACAATCTTCAAGGATTACTTGGAACGTAAGTAGAAATGTATTTATGAAATGTTTTTTTTTTTTCTTAAATAATACAAACAAATAAATAAGTCAAAGTTGAAACTTAAAATATTTCCTAACAATAAATCGTATGATGATTTTAAAAATTACAAATCTTTCATTTATAGATACAATTTAAATATTTGAGTACCTTATTCGACTATATATGAAGTTTTGAGAAAACCTTGAATTTGATACTTTCATAGTTTTGAAAAATACGTTTTGGACTTAATTCTTAGTGCTGATTTCGAATCCAAATTTTAATTTTAACTTTTTGATTAAGTTTAAAATTTACCCGTTTTCATAATCATTTTGACATTTTTTAACATATTTCAAAAATTTGATAAAATACAGTTGCTACAAGAACAAAACTTAATTTCAAACTGTTTTATCTTGTAGTGTTAAAAAACCGTTTTAGCATAAATGGCTTAGCGTTTCTTTCAGATGTTTGTAAGACGGACAACTTTTAAAATTTTTGTCGAATATTATATGAAATAATATAAACTGAATATTGAAAAAAAGTATTATAGATTCGGAAAACCATCATATTGTGTGAAAAAGCTACTTGAAAAATGTTGATAGCTTCAAGATGCCTTATATACAGTGGTGGACAAGAATTTAGCACACTTGTTCAAGAAAATAAAAACCATTTAATTTTCAATTTGTTTTCTTATTATAAAATAAGTTATATTTTATTTACATTACATATACGTAGTACTATATTTTCATGGTACTTCATCAAATATGTTTGACATCCGTAAGAAGAAAAAAGTATGAAAATTAGAAACAACAAAATTTAACCTGAACACGAATTTTACCTGAACACTACCCTTTATTTTGTAGTAAAGAAGCCATTCTTCTTGGCATTTTGAATCTCCTGTCACAATTGTGTTAAATGGGTTGTTTTTTTTTTTGCTCAATGTAATGTCTAAATGGTGTACCTTGAATTATATTCCCTGTTTTTTGGACGCCATTTTTTCCCATCCAATCTGAACACGTTTTTTCAAAAACTAATTGGTTTGTCTAGGTGAGCTTTGGCAAACTGTAAACTAGATTTCAGAATTTTTTTGATACAAGTGGTTTTCTCTGAGCAACGCACCCACGTAGATTGTTTTCATTTAATCGGCGTCTTATGGTCCTTGAGGAAACATTTACTCCATAGTTCGTTGAAAGCTCGCTTCGAATGGCACTGGAGGTTTTAAACGGATCCTTGGTCGATAACCTATAAATAAGTCTATCTTCATTTGTAGTTTTATTCCTGGCCCGGGGGTTTTGTTTAACATTTTCAATCACTCCAAACTTTTTGAAATGACGAAGGGCATTATAAACCAGCTTCCTGGAGCATTCTACCAACTTAGAAATGTCTGTTATCGTCCGTCCATTTGACTTGATTTCCATAATCAGACTTCTTTTTTCTTTTGGTCACCATTTTCATTTGCCATGATTAACTATTTTTTTTAAATATAGATCATTAAAGGAATATTTAATTACCTGAAAAATTTTTATTTTCTTTTAAAAAAAAAAACACAAAAATTAAAAATACACTCTTTGATTGCAAAACGGGCTGAATTTAAGTCCAGCTAAAAACAAAGCAAATCACAAACAATCTTAATTTTTCGCAAAACGGTATTTTACTTTTCAATTATTTACAAATTTTTATTATCACATAAGGTAGTCATAGTGACAACATACAAATGAACCGTTACTTGCAAGTAGTAAGGAATTGAAAGTAGAAAAATACTTCTACTCTTTTCAATGTGCTAAATTATTGTCCACTACTGTATGTGTTTTTTCGAATTTTAAAAAGTTGTGTCTCAAAAACCTGCCGTGATACATTTGAAGTCGGATTTGAATTAAGTCTATCAAACCCAATTAAAAAAGAGCAAGTATATTGCCAGGAAGAAAATCTTGTCGACCAGTATACTAAGAAGTTTTTAACCATTTTTAATCCTTCTTAAAAATTATGTTTGTGCATGTAATCATTCAATATTAGAATTTTAGCAAAAGAATAAAGAAACGGCTACAGTTTGTGACAGACGTCAAAGTTTTTAATGATAAAGTTAATTAACTCTTTTTTGTTGCCATGTATGACAATCCACCTCGACAATCTTATTGTTCACTTATCTTTTTGTAAGAAGGATAATTTAAAATATAAAATAAAGCTCTTTCCCGCTACGACTCTATACTTTTTTCAAAACCTTTCTTAACCTTCAGGGATACAATTTTTGTTCGTTCTAAAAACTCCATTAAGAAATGTTCACTCTATTATTTATTGCATATATTTAACAAAGTTATTTTTGTTTTTTTATTACTCAGTGGTGCCTTTTCAGAAGTTCGCTTAGCCGAGAGTAAAGACAATCCTGGCCAACATTTTGCTGTTAAGATTATTGATAAAAAAGCATTAAAAGGAAAAGAGGATTCACTTGAAAATGAAATTAAAGTTCTTCGAAGGTAAGTTTATTTAGCAAGGGTTATTTTTAATAAAAATAATGTTATTAGAGTTTTAATTAAAAAAAAAAAGAAACACAAATTTTAATCCTTAAGACAATATAAATTATTTTCTTTTTAGACATAAACGTTCTTTTTCCTGTGTTTTTTGTGTGTAAATTAAAAACAGATAACTTTTTAGTATAACAGTAAAAACAAGAAGTTATATTCCTACGCTTAAAAAATTCCTCCAATCTAGACTTATGTTTGCTTTGCATTTCCTTTTTTATTTATACAGATGTTATTTTAAAGCTTAGTTTTAATTGCTTAATTTTCTAATACTTCAAACTTTTAAACACTTAAATAAGACTTAAAGTGAATGCCTATTTTACTATGGAGCGTTGGCCAAGAGTGTACACTATAAACACTCGAAGTTTGGTAACAAATGAAAGGTTACGTTTAATTTGTAATATTACAAGTAACATTTTAAAAATTGGTTATAGGTAAGCTGAGATATTTGAACACTTAAATAAATAAATTCGCAACATCTCGCAGTAAACCTGGGCATAGATACTAACGAATCTCAACTATTCCTGTGTGCAAGTTATGTCAACGATATAGGCACCTACAGTTTATAAGCCGAATCTGAAGTAATTTGAGAATTCACTTTTCATGACAAGAATTACTATTAGAAAATTGTCAATTCCTCGTAAGAAGAAGGACCCGAGAAAAAAACTTTAGGTGGTACAAGCTGAGTTGCCCAAAACCACTGGCGTGACAGTCCTACGCATTTTTTTTTTATGTTTATTAATTCATTCTTAAAACTATCTTAAGGCTAGATACAAATCGATAAAACTAGCCTAATCAACCATAACTTGCAACTAACTTACTAGCCCCATACAGACACTCTAAGTAAATCTATAATACTTAATTCCAATACCTTTCGGCCCTAACATCTATTTAAAGTCCTACGCAACTTATAGGCGGGGTTGAGAAGATTCTGAACGATTTTGTGTAGGTCCTTATGGCCGGAGCAGAAAAGGTCAATTCCTAGTTCCAGATTCGTACCAAAATCACACTCATCCAGAGCGATCACTGAAGCTGCTATGATGGGCTGCAATTTCTCCATGACTATCTCTTTGGTTTCTTCCATTGAGGACTCGCCTGGCTTGTCCATAGCACTGAGGATCTTCTTGATGTTGGCATCGCTGTCCATCAAGGAGCGCTAACGCGCTGAACTATGAGCAAGTTTTCCTCGTCTTTAGGGTCGTCACGCCAGTAGCCATAGTCAATTCCGGTTCCTCGCTTAACAAATAGCGTTTGAAACTTTGGAGGATCATAAAAGAACCGCCAGTGCAGCAAATAGTCAACGGGACTTTTATTCTCGACGTTGGCAAATTTTCCCACAATTTTTTCTTTTGCCACGCAGCTCCTCCAAAGTTTCCTTTTTTTCTCTTTCATATTCTGTAAATAAAAATCAAAAAGCAATAATTTTGTAAGGAAATTGTTTAAATAATATTACTTACTACGAGCAAATTTATTTCAAAATGTCAGCTTTTTTGTTTACAATAATTTAAGCGCTGTTTAGAAAGGTTTGTTTCTTTAGTTCAACTTTGAATTTCTACTAGTTTTCGAGAGGTTTTACCAAAAATGTATGGGAAAACTTGAGTTTTCGATATGGGTTTTCAACACCGATAATTTCGCGAAACCGAGTTTTGGACTTGGTGTGAAAAGCCTATAAAGGTCTAAAATTTTGTGTACATTTGTACCTTAAAGAAGAATAATTGAACTTATATTTAAAAGCTTACAAAAATACATTTAATTATTTTGTAACCTTTTGTATTAACAAGATGACAAAAAAAACAATGCTCTTTTTACTGCTCTTAATTTCAAATTCAAATATCTGAGTTTTCCTATTACCGTTTTTGAAAATTTTGCCACTTATATTATTTATTCCATTTGATACCAAGTTTGTTTGCGTACACTCTTGGCCAGATAACCATTCCGCAGTGAAATGTTAAAAAACTTTTAAAACAATGTTTCTCTCCCTGAATTTTATGAAATTATTTTTTAAAACATTGTATATGCGCATAAAGGATCAAAGCATAGAAGTTTGTGTTTTGTTCATACAAATTGGAGTTAGTTTCATTCTTTAAAATTTCAGGAAAAATTTATGAAAAATCTTCAAATTTGGTAAAAATGCCACAGAAAAGAAAACATTATTTTCTTTAACCATCTATGTTGCTGTTTTCTGACTATTCCAGAGTTGTGTTAAAGCAACTAAAAAACTTCCCTTAAAAGAATTAAATTTTAAGACCGAAATTTTCCACTAGCTCCCCAATTTTGTTTTTTCTTTTTAATTTAAGCTCGTCTTTCTATCAAGGCCTTGACTCTGAAGATAGGACGACTGTTTAAATAGATAATATATTCTTTCTTATTCTATTTTTACTAAAACTCATTGGTTGACGTTGAATGTATGTAGAACAATAGAAATTATGTTATTTATTTCTACAGGATGTGTCTTGAATATAAAAATTGGAGATGACCCTTTGTAAGTGTATATGCAGAACTTCCTTGGGTTTTATTGAAAACTAAATTGTTTTACAGCCAAGTTTCATTTTGATAACAGGTTAATGATTGTTACAATTTTTGTTTAAAGCTTAAAAAACGGTTTTTTCTCTAAGGTATAATACAATATATAATACCAAGTTTGGTAGATTTAAGGTAATTAATTTTATCTGATTTCATTATAAATTTTATTAATTCTATTTCGCGCGTAAAGTATTAACTCTCTATATTTTATATCCAACTTTATATATTTGAAGTACCTAAAAAGAAAAAGCTTATTAATGTATTTTCTCAAACCCAGGAAATAAGTAAAATACAATAAGTTCTTAACATCCTTAGATGAAATGTCAACGCTTAAAAAATATACTTCAGGTTGAATGTATGTTCTATCAAATGAAGTTAATCTTAAGGAATATATTGAAGGCAGGTGCAGGTTACAAAAAAGATATTTTTACAACAATGCTAAGCTTTAGTTTTTTTTAAGAAAGTCATAAGTATAGTTTTGCTTTAATTTTATATATTTAATTATTATTGTTTCAAAAAAAATTAATACTTAACAAATGACAAAAACAACACAAAAAAATACAAAAAAAAAGAAGAATCTAAACTTTTTTATTTTTTTTTTCAACTACTTTTCTTTGTTTTCTTTGTTTTCTCTATTTCTCTATATTTTTTGTAGGTTCAGCTCCAATCAAAATGATCCGGATGGACCTAGTGGACCGCGGTGAGTTTGTACATTTAAACATCAAGACTTCTCTATCAAGATGAATTCGAAAATAAATTCATACAGTTGGTGATCAATATTGCTGAAGTAAAATTTTACAGAAAATAAGAAAGATATTTTTTAATATTAACATCCGTTAGGTTTGAAAATTCATCTGGAAAATTTTCGTTAGCTTCAAAATCGATTTTTAGTGATTATAAATCTTTAAAATTTATATGTAGATTCCTATATATGTAGGTGGTCAAAAATTAAGAGAAATTCAAAGTTATGAAACTGAAAACAGATTCCTTCCACTCAACATATTTATAAGTCAAAACATTGATTGAAAATAATAAGAAGATAAGCGAATTAATTGCAACCACATAGGTTAAAACATGAAGATTATGTCTTTACAAATAGTTCAATTCTTATTAGATATCACGTGTCTTACCAGAAATTATTGAATGGGTTTCTTCACGTTTATTAGAACTTATTGTTATAAATAAAATTAGGTGGCGCAACAGTCCATTGAGAACTAGGGCTCAGCGACTTACGACTCCGCCGAATCCAAACGGCTAATTTGAGAAAGCACTTTTCATTTTTCATGGAGAATTTGTCAATTCCTCGCAAGAGGCAGTGCCCGTGAAAAAGAACTTTAGATGACACAGGCATTGATCGAACCCAAGACCCTTAGCATGACAATCCAACGCACTAACCATTCCTGATAAACGACAAAATTTGATTTTATACATCATACTGCTGGTAGTTCAAATAAGACTAAATTGAAATCTAATTCACTCTTAATAGAGACATTTTAATTTTGAGAAAGACATTTAACACTAAATTGAAAAAGAGGCTGGGATGTGACCCACACTGATAACTTCCCATCTCATCTGTCGATTTGTCTTGCTTAAACGTTTGTAGGTTTTCGTGTCTTGTTAAAAAAGCTGTCAGTGGAATTATTCTTAAAAAAATTTAAATTACAAACAATACATTCCATATAACGAAATATGTAGTTTGAAAACTGATTTTCACCCATTTCTTATAAAAACAAACACAAATTGGATGAATGAAATTAATGTAAAGTCAACATATTCTATTGTTCACTAGATATCGAGAACGAAACATCAATTTTTACCAAATTTGAGATGACATTTGAAAAAATATCTGAGTCTAAACTAAATGTTTAACAAGTTTTAGTATTGTTTTTTTTTAATTTTTTTTTTGTAGGAAAACTGTCAATTCGATTTTTCTCAAAATTCAAAATTTCAAAATTAACAATTCGACTACAATAACTTCCAATAGGAAGTTAAAAATATGTCATATTTATAGAGACATTATAAATAAGCAAGATTAACAAATTTTGCTTGATTCAGATTTTTATTGATTTCATCACTTACCATACTTGTGCTGAAACAATTATATTTAATCGATTGAGCAGTTTGGAATATTGAAAGCAAGGCAAGTTTCTAGTACCGCATTGGACAAAAAATGTCCTTCAAATAAATGCTGCTTTATGGAAAAGTGACTGGAAAGTTAGCCAAGAAAAATCTCCCTAAGTCTACTTACGTAAATGACAGCTGATCATAATTATTCATGCAACTGTTAGCTGAACTTTCAACTCTGTGACTTATTTATTTTCTACACAATTCCATTTAATGGAACAAATTCGAAAAGGAATAAGTAATATTTCTTGCTTGCTGAGATGTGTTTTTTTTGACAATTATCTTTTTGGAACTTTTTGCACAATCAAGAGTAGGTTAGAATGTTAGAAGAGGTTAATGAAGTAAAATTATCAAATAGTTGCCTTGGTCAAAATGTACGTTAGAAAAATGAAGTTTACTGCAAATAAAGTCTCATACGCTGCCTAAACCTGTCCATTGTGCTTCAAAATATTGAACAAATTTGGTGTCTTTTCCACAGGGGCAATTACATATATTATAAATTTTAGTTATTCTGTCGAACTTCCATAACTCGAACTTCCTTAAGTCCAAATTTTCTATAACTCAAAATTTTATTGAGAACTTTGATATTTCAACCTCTTTTTCATGAATTTTTCCCTCCATAATTCGAACTTCTGTAAGTCGAATTTCTCTATAAATAGAATTTTTTAGATTCTGTTTGATGCCAAGCTCGAACCTTTTCTCCTATTAATACTTGATTCTACTGTGATTAATTTCTGTAGTTTTGTTTGAAGAAGAGGGATGGCTATTCAAAGTTTGTATGTTTTTCATTTGAACGGGATAACTAATTTTGTTGCGCAAAAGTTCCTAGTTTTGTTTATTTTTTTTAGTTGGAAAAGCAGCAATTCACGAATTTAAAATGTCAGCAAGAAAATTAAAGCATCTTATTTTTAAACAAAAGCTGAAAGTCATAAATGAATTTGAGAGCGGTGTCAAAAAGAAAATCGTAGCCATAAAATATGAGTTATGGCAAAGTTCATTTTCCACCATATTGAAGAACAGAGAAAAACAAAACAAAATACTTTTGTCTTATTTCTTTAAATCGAAGTTTCTATGACTCGAATTTTTTTCTTTCATTTTGAGAGTTCGACTTATGGAAGTTCCACTGTACCTATCTGTTGGAAATATTTCTAGTAATGCTAGATCTGTTTAGGCTTTCATATTTTATTTGTATTTAAATGAAATTAAGTTATTAATAAATTCGTACAAAAAAAAACAATTCTATAAAGAAAATTTTCTTATGAGGGTTTTACAGCAACCAAAATGAAAACGGTGAAAGGTCAGGTCTGACCTAATTTATAAATTATGAAAAACACCTACTTTGAACCTTTTTTTTTAGCATGTCCACAAATCATTTTTGGTTTGAATATTTTGGCATTTTATAAAAACTTAATGACAAATTAAATTAAAAAAAAAACTTAATGACAAATATTTTGTAGTTCATAAATTATTAAATATTATGAGTTTAAAAAAAATGACACCTTTATTTGTCTGTTTAGGACCCTGTGGTAATCTATACCACGCCAAATGCGTTGGCTCAATAAATGCATTAATTGAAAAAGAAAAATTGTCAATTCGAAACTTGCTTACTGGTACTGCTCTCTGTATCCCTTACTAGCTTTTGAAATACCTTCTTTTAAGCCTGACATTTTAAAACTTTCTAAAGATTTTGAAGAGCTGCTTAAGTCATTCAACACTGCAGTTTGCAAATTGAACGCGTGTTCCGTAACCAAATCATGGTTGATACACTGCAGTTTCCAAATTGAACGCGTGTTCCGTAACCAACATCATGGTTGATAGTTTCACTTCGACTTTTGATTCAGCATAGCCCAAAATTTTCTACTACTTTCTTTTCTGTAGATGAAAATATTCTCGAACAATCAGGTTGTAGTGTTAATTTGTGAAAACAAAAATTGTAGGACTATTTTTTACGAACTAGGTATTTAAACATGTATTTATTAACTTATTGTGATGAAAAGTGATTAGTATTATTTTTTTTTAACTTTAATAATTATAAAAAAAATATAAATTCGTTTATGGCCAAATTTAATTGTCCAGGAACTTAAACTTAAATTGAAGATGACTTGTTCGGATAATGCAAATGTAAGAGTAACAGAACATTATTTTGCATATGACAGTTTCATACATCTACCTTCTATGACTTGTATGTAAGGCAAAACGTGTAAACGTAAAGAGAAGGTGTTTTCAAAAATTTAATTCAAATAGCCGTCACACGAAAACTGTTATGATTCGGGAAGAACAAGTTAACAAATTCTGAAAGGTCCATGACCTGGCATATTACCAAATTCAGTTTGAATTGAAACTAGATCTTATTCAGAACTAATCATAGAGATTATATTATCAAACCCTGTTTAAAGACGTGGAAATGAAGAAATATTTGCTTCTTCTCCCCAAACAACGACCAGATTAGGAATCTTGTTTTTTTCCGGTCATAATTTTCGTTATCCTCCAAAGATGGACGTGTTATTATCATAACTTTTGATACAATTGTTCTGAAATCTTCTACATCCCAATTGTTCATTATGTATTCTTTGGAACATTTAATGCTCAGGAATTAGTCGCGTCTTTAAAAACTTTAATTACGCTGCTAATTCCTTTCCTAGACCTTTCATAGATAAATATTTTTTTTAAATAATTTCGAATGACAAAAAGCCACTGTTCCGTGATGTTTTTCTAACAAAGGTTTTAAATTAAAATGAAGAAAATAGAGCCTGGAATAGCAAATTCATTAAATTTAACGGAGACCCAAGAAATTGGGCCTCAAAATAAATTAAATACCAAAATAAAGAGTAGGTGATTTAATGAGGCTTTGCGATTGGAGCAATATTTTGTCTCAATCATAAAAAGTACATGCCATGAATTTTACTTATTTTCTGTAAATGTTTGACTCTTGTAATATTTACATTAACTTTATTAAACACAATTTCAATTAAAAAATCACACACACAAACACGCATACACCAATAAATCAGCATGATTTTCAGGGGACAGGCTTGCTGGATTTGTTTGCCAATTACTAACTATGGACTCCAAGTCTTAAAAAGGGATTGGTTGTCGGTAATGCAAATTATATGGGTGTCTAAAAAGATTTGTGCTCTTGTAGTCTTTTTAAAAGAATTGTTGACAAACTATTATTCATAGTAAAATGTAAGAAATTCGTATGCTTCCAAAATTTAGCATTGTTCACAATAAAAGTAACTTCCAATAATTGTAAAAGGCTAATAAATCGTGTACCCCTTCTGCTTTTATAAAACAAAGCCAAATCGTTTTCTTAAACTTCTGGACGTCTGAAATAAATAATCATTAATGAAACATGTATAATACGAAAAATTTTCCAATCTAGTAAGCTTGTCTTCAGCGTACCGATCACCTTAAAAAACTATTCACTTTAAACGAATTTATAATTTAAAACTTGTATACTGTATAGACTCAGTAATATTATTAACCCACTCACATTAAATTAACCAGGAACTCACTGCATTTCAACAGAATTATTGTTACATCCATTCCTTGCATACACTCAAACTAACTGCCAATGTGATCCCAAATTAGCTTTAATTTTTGTTTTATAATTTGCATTTTGATGTTTATTTCAACAACCAACAAATTGCAAAAAAAATGAATAACTAATTAAATCCTACGCCTTCAATATATTCCTTTGACAAAAAATCAATACAATTTCTAAAGACCTATAAATTATCATTAAATTTTTCCGATTCAATCCCATTTTCGTATCTTTAACCTAACTACTCGTAATTCTAACCTTTAGTGTATGTATCAAAATTTGTAAGGTTTATTACGTTCGAAATAAGGCCTACAAAAAAACATAATAGTTATAAGATTGTTACATATTTTTTGTTCATTGTTTGTACCTATTACTTTTGCACCGCATGATTAATTATTTTGTAGATTAAATTTAAAATTTTAATTTTAAGTCCTGATTAAAGTCCTTCTTATTTATATATTTTATAATTGACAGACTTACACATCCGAATATAGTCCAACTGCTGGAAACCTATGAGGACAAATCCAAAGTGTATCTAGTGATGGAATTGTAAGTAGAAGATTGTAATTATTTTCAATTCTTTGTAATCAAATATTTTACAAATTACACATGTTTTCTGTACAATACAAAATACAAATCGTGATGGACTGACTAGTAGCTTGCCTGAGAAGTGTTTTGCAGATAATAATGTTTTTGGTAGTTTTTGTACTATGAACTTAGAGTTTTGAATTTGAAATTCATAGCACTTGAAAAACTAACTAGTTG
The DNA here is from genome assembly GCF_945859685.1 of Eupeodes corollae. NCBI lineage: Eukaryota > Metazoa > Arthropoda > Insecta > Diptera > Syrphidae > Eupeodes > Eupeodes corollae. Next base: position 4,647,092 of record NC_079150.1, read on the forward strand.
CCTTCGTCAAAGCTTACGTTCAAATAATGTATATGGTCTTTGCACCAATTCATTCTTTAATTTTATGTGGTTTAAATTTTGCGTAAATAAGAAAATCAATTAATATTGCTTCCTTTATAGAAGCCCTAATTTAAAAAGAGTATCAACTTTTCGTGAATTTGATGGTTTGTCTGATTCCATCCAAAGAATTGTTTCGTCCTATCCTCGCACCGAAATCGTTGTTACGGGCGATTTCACTGCACACAATTCTTCATGGCTTCAACATTCGGGCCAGACAACATCCGAAGGACTGTGTGCTGAGATTTTCGCTGAGTTGAACCACCTAACTCAGCTGGTCACCGAGCCCACTCGAATATCGGATGTGGTAGGTCGAGCAGAAAACACTCTTGACTTGTTTCTTAAATCTGACCCTGGTAAGTACACTATTAAGGTTCTATCTCCTCTGTGCATCTGACCATTGTGTCATATCAGCAAATTTCTCGTGTCATAACTCTCCAGTTAAGGAAAGAATTCCTAAGAGAACCGTTTGGCAATACAAGAAAGCCAACTGGGACGGTCTCAATAATTATTTCAGGATCTTTAACTGGTCAGTATGCTTTCCCGATAGTGACGTTAATGCCAGCGCTGATATAATCACAAGTTTGATTCTGTTGGGAATGAGATCAGGGTTAAAAGCATCAGACCTAAGGAAAACGCATGGTTCGATGAAAGCTGTAAAGAGGTTATTAGGGTCAAGAAGGTAAGTTTCCGTTGTTTTAAAGCCAACCCAACCAAGCAAGCCAGGAAGGCCTGCAATGCCCATTTTTACATGACCAAAAATTAAGGAAAAAAATACTGCAATGTCCGAAAGGCAGTGAATATTTTTAGTGATTCGCAAAAAAACCTAGGAATTCCTCCTTTTCGTCGGTTCTACCGCTCGTTGTTAATGATACATCATTTGTTAGCTCTCTTGAGAAAGTTTATCTTTATACTACGCAGTTCGACATTAATTGAACGCTGCAAGTGAGTATTATGACTCTGCCTGTCATTTGTCATTGAGCGCTTTTTTTCGCTACTGTGGCGAGAGTCCTAAAAGATCTCAACAAACATAAAACCTCTGGTCCGGATGGTATCCCCGCTATTTTTCTGAAGAGGTGTTCGGGCAAAACCTCTCCGTAAGTTTTTTCATCTGTCCTACTCCTCAGGTTTTGTTCCGAGCGAGTGGAAAACAGCATTTGTCCAGCCTATTCCCAAAAAAGGCGAATCCTTCTCACCCTCTAATTACCGACCGATTGCAATTACGTCCCTTCTTTCCAAGGTTATGGAAACGATTATAAATTATCAGCTCAATAAATATCTCGAAGATCGAAAGCTTTTTAATGACCGGCAGTACGGCTTTCGCAGTATTAGGTCCTCTTATAATCTCATAGTTCATCTCACCGAACAGTGGAGCAAATCTTTACATAGTTTTGGAAAAAGTAAGCTTATTGCACTTGATATTTCAAAAGCATATGACAAGTGAGTGCTTTCGGTTTTCACGAATCTCTGCTTCATTGGATTAGTAATTACCTTTCGGATTGTTCAATCCAAGAAGTATTGGATGGGCTGAAGTCTGAAAACCACATTCATTTCCAACACTCTTTCTGATTTTTATTAATGGTCTCCTGTCTGCAACTTTTAATCCAATACATTGTTTCGCTGACGATAGTACTCTTAGCTCTTCTTCGGGTGTAGACCTGCAACGACAAAATATGATAAGTTCATTAAATTCCGACCTAAACAGCATTGTACAATGGGGATTAAAAAACCGCTTGGAATTTAATGCTTCGAAACCCAATGCTGTTATGTATCGTTAAAGCGAGATACACTCCCCTTGCCAATATCCATGGATGGCACTTGCATCGGGGAGACTGAACATCTCGATATTCTCAGTGTGTATCACCAACCACCTTTTGTGGAACGATCACATACACCAAAAATGCCACAAGATGTTTGGGTTTTCTAAGTCGATGCAAGAAGTTTTTCTCCCTTTCTGATCTGCCTTTTATCTACAATCTCCCCCTCTGATCTGCTGGTGCTCCTTGAACTTTTGTAAGCCTCTTAAATAGCATTGAACGTGGAGCATTTAAATTAATTGGTGATAACACCATCATAGGATCATTTACGTCGCTTGAACATCGTCCAAAAGTTTCTTGTGTCATGCTTTTGTACCTTTATTTTAACGGTTTATCCTCAAGAGAAATAACCAGCTGCATTACTCCCTTTAAACAGTTCATCTCACTTCTAGAAATGCTCATCAGTATACCCCTGAGCCCAACTTCGGTCGTAATGTCAAGTACATAGATTCGTTCTTTAGCCGTACTACGCGAATGTGGATTAGTTAGATTTCCTCTGTCTTGTATGAGGCCTTAATTGCTATACTTTATTTGTTTAATATTTATCTGTCCTACTGCAAACAGTCAAAACTTTATATTCAATATGTTTACGCAGAATATTATAAAATTATTATTTTTCTTTAAAAATCTATATTTAAAATAAATTAAATTTTTCTGAACACTATCACAGAGTTACTGGCGGTGAGCTGTTTGATAGAATCGTAGAAAAAGGGTCATACACCGAAAAGGATGCTGCCGATTTAATTAGACAGGTTTTAGAAGCAGTTGATTATATGCACGAGCAAGGTGTTGTACATAGAGACCTCAAAGTAAAAATATTTAAATATTAATGTTTCAAACAATGTTTTCCAAAAACACAACATTTTCGTTCCCAATTGCAGCCCGAAAATCTTTTATATTATAGCGCAGATGAGGACAGTAAAATAATGATAAGTGATTTTGGGTTATCTAAAATGGAAGATTCTGGAATTATGGCGACAGCTTGTGGTACACCTGGCTATGTAGCCCCAGAAGTTTTGGCACAAAAACCATATGGAAAAGCAGTTGATGTATGGAGCATAGGTGTTATATCATATATCTTACTGTGTGGCTATCCACCATTTTATGATGAGAATGATGCCAATTTATTTGCACAAATCTTAAAAGGTGCATTTATAAAGAGACAAATTATTCTATTTTTTAACTAACTTTATATTTTCAAGGTGAATTTGAATTTGATTCACCATACTGGGATGAAATAAGTGATTCTGCAAAACACTTTATTCAAAACTTGATGTGTGTCAATGTAGAAAAACGATATACGTGCAAAAAGGCTTTAGCGCACGCATGGTAAGCCTATAAAACATTTTATATAATTATAGATTTTTTCCTGCATTTATACTTTTCTCTCTGATTAAAAACACTAATTAGATATTTGTAAAAGACATCGATTCTTAACTTTTTTGAATTGATTTGAATAATAAGAACTTCAAGTATCATTTCCATTTAACGCTTATAATTGAAATCAGACTTGTAAATACTACGTCGTCGTCCTTTAACTATCACTGACTCATATTAAAAAAAAACTTACAGGAACTATAATATCAAGAAGTGTACTTTTACTGCTGTTTTTTATTTTGACTTTTTTCAAATAAATAATGGCCATCAGAAAATTTTCGGTTTAGGAAACACTAACTAAAAAGCAACCGAGACGATAATAATACAAACATTTATATTTTGGATCGAAATTTCGGTCTTTTCGGCCCCATCAGTGTTTTTGGGTCTTATAGTAGTTTCCTGTCTGTCAAAATTTAAATACATACATATGTATGTACATACATTAGGTGGCGCGACAGGCCGTTGAGGTCTGGAGCCTAGTAACTTACAACTATGAACCATTTCTGTGTGTGAAATGTCATCTCAGGGATAGAGATGACTTATAGTTGTATGCCGAATCCAAACGGCTAATTGAAGAAAGAACTTTTCATAACAAGAATTACGCTTGGAAGATTTGTCAGTTCCTCGCAAGAGGCAGTACCCGTTAAACAACATTAGATAATAAGATCTTTAGCATGACAGTCCAACGCACTACCATCACGCCACGGTAATACGTCGAAACTTAAAACCGTTTGAAAGATTGCAAATCCGACTTGTAAATTCAAATTGATTATATTGCCCGACTTACACGACTGAGCCAGAGCCAATTTGACAAATTGATTATATTCATATTTTGTTATACAAAATTATTATATGTTCATCTAAATACTGACATAAAAAAGATTTTTATAAAACAATTGTTTTAAAAAAATACGAACATTTATGTAAGAAAAATATGACCAAAAATTGAAACTATATTTAGAACTAGAGAAAATTTTGAGACGTAAATAGACATCAAAAAATTGTTTCCTTCAATCATTGTTAGACAGCAAACGGAAATTGTGTAATCAGACAGAACTACTTGGCTCGTTGGTTGTCCACACAAGGCAGAGCCGAGCAAATGGCACCAAACCGAGCCGTCTCATTTTCTTAGATTTTTATATTTATGCTGTGAAGCCTTGCTTTCTTTCTCAAGAATTTATACCCCCAAAATATTTTTGTTCGTATTTTCACTTTTATTTTTAAATATTTCCTAAAGTGGAATGGCTAAAGCAATTAATACACTAAACGATATTATGTGACTCAAATATACTAAACTGAGACAATATTGACATTTTTCGATTTTGACGAGACAGAGAAAAGATACTCGGAAGTGCTGTTGGTCTCGTAGCTAGCTCTTGGTAGGATTGTTGAGATCGTTTTTATTTAATGTCTGCTCGTTAATAATAGGGTCTATATTCCGTACAATTCAAGATAATATTTTTTTAATAGGATATCTGGAAATGCTGCAAGCAGTAAAAATATTCATGGAACCGTTTCAGAGCAACTTAAAAAGAACTTTGCCAAATCACGTTGGAAGGTAAGTTTTCCCAAGAAGAACTTAATTTTTTGAAAACAATCAAAAATGTTTTTTTTTTCATTTTTCAAAAATGTTTAACTACGCAGCAAGCATATTATGCGGCAACGGTTATACGTCAAATGCAGCGTATGGCTTTAAATAGCAATGCGGCAGGTAATAGTAGCAATACAGCCAACGTAGAGCCTTCACCTGTGACGTCTGCAATGGAGGCAGAGCCAAGCATAGTCACATCAAATGAAACTGAATTAACAGCAGTATCATCAACACCATCCGCCAATGTTGCTGACCAAGAAGACAGCCAGATGGATTGCCATGACACACCGTCAGTTGTGAATGGGAGCACCCCGCCAAAATAGATTTGAAATTTAAAAAAAAAAATCTAATATGATATACCTACATGATTTCGCCCCTTTTTTCATTTACAGTATATAATTAATAATATAAATACAAAAAACAAACAAAAGGAATAATCATAAGTAATTGTTATCCATGCGAACTCGTTAATTTGTTATACTGGTATATTATTCGAACTTTGTTAATTTTAAAGATAAAACTTAAAAAACATAATGCTTGTTAAGTAAAAAGAAAAAACAAAAATGAAATAAAGAGAGAAAATAACTTCAAAAAATTATGTTCAAAAGTTGCACCGATTTATATACATAACTCTTCTACTCCTATATAATACATTGTTATATTTAAACAAAATTTACCTAATACCTATTATATCAAAATATACGAAACTACTTACAAAAATCTGCGAAAATCTGTAGTTTCTTAACTTTCTATTTACACACTCTCGGAACTTATTCGAAGAGATTATAAAATTTAATTAAATTTCAAATATCCAACAAAACAAAATAAAATCTAACTCATATTTTTTTGTAAATAATCTACGAAAACACATATTTTGGCTTCAATATTTAAATAGCAGTCTCTTTCCTATAGCTTTAGCTATATATAAAATAAAATTTTTAAAATGCAAATTAAAGCTAAAAACTAAAATAAAAACTAAATTTAAACCGATATAATATAATTATTAAAGAGAGAAATTTCAAAAAAAAAAATGTTAAACTTTCTACATATAACTATTCTTTCACTATGACATAAATTGGAAGAAATGAGGACACAAGACAGAAAAAGGAAGCTGTAGATTTGTATCTAAGTTAAGCAATTGGTAATCTTAGAGAGTAAGAGAGGTAAGAGAGTCCTAACCCTTTCTTATTGATTGTGAAGGATGTGCACGTTTGTATAATTCCAGTAATGTGGTTTTGTGAGTGGTTCTGGCCAAATCTGTGGTATGCTTTGCATAAACGGATCCTCTGACGTTGACTTTTTCTGGCAGGTACTTTGCTAAATTAATATTGATATTCACCTCTATTTTGAGTTTCGCTTTTCACGATTCAGCCCGAAAACAATGACATTTCACATTTGCCTTATTGTGAATCTGTGTCGGAAGTCTAAGCACTTCAAAAATGTCCCCCTATTGTGAACTTTTTTTTGGGTGGAACATCAAGTATTTGACAGCAGTCACTCAAAATTTGTTGGCTAAAAACAACACATCGAGCGCATTCATAAAATTAGTGACTTCATAGTCAAAACTCTAACTAATGCAAAATTCCACCACAAAGCTAGTCAATTAGGAACTGTCATATTATTGACCATTGCAAATTTATAAAATAAGAAACTTTTCTGTTTTGAGAACTTTTAATAATCTTTTTTGTTTTTTAATTCAATAAAGCCAAATATAACATATAATATAAGTAATGCATATATATATTCAAAAACTCCACTAATGGCCATGCACAATATTTGCGTGGACAGTAGAAAACCATACCCAGAAAATATCCCAATATCTTCTTCCGAGAGGGTGGAAAACGGGTCACAGAGTTATACCTTACATACATATATGTTCATATCACTTTTGGCAGTAGCCAAAAATAAAGCTTTTTTTCAAACCGCAACTCTTCAGACATTAGGGACAGCGATCACTGCCATTATTTGCAATGACCGTGCAAAGGGCTTTCAAGGTTTCATTGACACCATCAATTGACTTCTTCATGGAGTCAAGTACAGCTTGTATGTCTGTTTGCACAGTCAGGAACTTCTCCTGTAGCTCCACCTGTTTTCGCGCAAGAAGGACAGACTGCTCGATTTGAGGCTCGTTTATACTCTTCAGTGCTGACCTTTCATGTTTATTCATGCTTGGAGTCTCTATTGAATTAGTTGTAGTTGGAGTTGTAGAATTACGAGTTGGTTGTTGGGCTATTATTTTATCCGATTTTATCTGATAATAGAATTTTTATTTCTTCATCTAAAAATGTTCAGAAGAAATGTAAAAGACTATTTTATTTAAACTAAAACTAAATTACTTTCGTCTTCACCACCACAGCTTGAAACACCACTTATCCCCGCTATTGCTGCCTTAATTCCACAAACTTTTACAATAGTTTCTTCATTTGTGTCTAACGGTAACTCCATAAACGGGCCTCCTCCGGTTTCTTTTAAGGATTTTTGGTTCTGTAAAAGTTTTTTTTTTACGGAATACTTTCGCGTTGTCCAAATCTTTGTAAATTTATACGAATTATAAATATTTTTTTGGTGACTAAATTACAATTACTTACCCTTTTCCACTCTCGTGTGGATTTAGTTGGTGGTCCGTTTGCATTTAATGTCTTTGAAAGTTTTTCCCACAGCATTTTGTGGGATTCCTTGTAATTATTTCCCTTTGGAGAGAAGGATTTGGCCACGTCTGTATTCTGCTCCATGAAAGACGTCAACATTTTTATTTGTGCCTTACTTGCTTGCGCCCTGTGTATGCATTACAATTCTTGTTTTTAGAGTTTATTTACATTTTTGTCCGACTATTTTTTTGATATTCAAATTCTTCGTTGTTTATTATTAAATAAATAACAATTTGACACAAAATTCAAGTTTGAAGTATATTTTTTTTTGAAGTGATACCAAGCTTTGAGAAAAAAATATAATTTCAAAACAAAAGTATAAACGATCAAATTTGATAGTCAAAAAAATAATAGTCAACTATCAGCTACAGCTTAGCCGATTTCACCCCTGCATCAGATTTGGAATGAACAAAACAAGATATATCTGTAAGTTTTTGGATCATGCATGGGTTTGGCTCTCCCGGAAAAATTAAAAAAAAAAATACACAAACTCATGTAGCAAAAGAGAATAGGAATGATAATTTATAAGATGTTCTTATTTCTTATTTTTTTGTAATGAATTATTTGTTTTAATTCTTCAAAAGTTTTAAGCCTTACCTTAATGGCTTAATCACAAACACGCTTCAGTTCCTCAGCGTGGGCCGTGGGCCTGCTTCGAGGTTGCTTTGAATGACATTGCTATTACTTCATCCCTCCAAACCCAAAGAGCAAATATTTTGTTTGTTGAAATTTTTTTACAGCTGTTGAGCTGTCAGACAAAGCAAATGCTCAGATAATTGATGGCTGAAACACATACACGCTTCAGCTTCGGCTTCGTCTGACGTTTACAAGTTCAACCATAGGAATTCAATGCATGCTACAATGGAGCTTAGACCTCACGTTTAGTTTGACAATCGTAAGGAAAAGAATGCGATGTAACGTAATGTGACTCCAAACGGAAGCTCTAGTTCAATTATCTGAACATTTGCTTTTTCTGGCAGCTCAACAGCTGTAAAAAAATGTCAACAAACAAAATATTTGCTCTTTGGAGGGATGAAATAATAGAAATGTCATTCAAAGCAACCTCAAAGCAGGCCTATCGTAACGCAGACGAAGCCAAAGCTGAAGCGTGTTTGTGATTCAGCCATGAACTAGAGCTTCCGTTTGGAGTCATATTACGTTACATTACGTTCTTTTCCTTACGATTGTCAAACAAAACGTGAGGTCGAAGCTCCATTCTGATAGCATGCATTGAATTCCTATAGTTGAACTCGCAAACGTCAGGTGAAGCCGAAGCTGAAGCGTGTTTGTGATTCAGCCATAAATAAAATGATGAGAATAATAAAGAAATGCGTTTCATTGCGAATACGCTGACTGGCAGGTATATAAATAGATAGTTTTCGTAAAATATATATATTTTCTTGATTGAGAATCATCTCGAAATGTTATACATGTACCTAAAGTAAAATATAAACAAATAAAAGATTTATTGTTACCAAACACACTAATAAAGATAAAAATGCTCAGTAGCCATCTTGATTTGCCTACAAGCTAAACCGGAAATCAGACTCATAAACTCATTTAAGTATGCTTGTAATTTCTCCTCTAATTTATGAAATTTCCCCTAAAAGTTGAGTAGTAAATTCTATGGATGAGTGAAACTGAAAACACGTCAATTTGTTTCGTCCTGATTACAAATGCAACATGTAAACAAATGGGTTTTGGAAGGTGATACGCACGAAGGATTTATATCTGGTAATAACATTTTTTTTCCTATGAATTTGTTTACTTCTTTGACTCATCTGTCAAAAAATTGTTCAGGGCGCGTTCAAAGAGATGTATGATGTTCTGAATTCTTGTGGTTTTCTTTGTTGAGAATGATGTAGCTATCATAGGATAGCATCGGTTATTTTTTTAATTGAAAAATAACTCCGAGCAAACAAAAAATATTAAATAAATAACAAATTAAAAGGATTGAACATAAAAATGTATTTTTGAATCTATTACGCTTTGCTTAAAGCGTGTTTTCAATATATGCTTCTTTTCTGTCGAATCTATAGTATTATCATGGAGCTTTTATCACAGATAATAAATTTATTATCTGTTCTATTATGTTCTCCGTAGCCTCTAGGTGGTGTTTTATACAGAAATAGAAGTAAACACGATTGCAATAACTAATGTCGCCGTAGCCACTAAATGTCGCGATTAAAGTACTATAGGTCTTATATAAAAAGTGACATATAGGAAGTGACATTTCATTCGAGCTAAACTCGCAATCGCTTTTGAAATACCTTTTTGGCAAACCTACAAAAAGTGGTGAGGATGCGATGCGGTACAAACAAGTTACCGAATTCTAAAAAGTCATGACTTGACTTGGAAATGTTCGGCAGGTAGTTTACAGCAATCTTTAAAAAGGTCTGTCATTGAAAAAATAAAGGCCTCTGAATTTTCAAAATTCACCAATAAAAATTGAAATTCACCAATAAATTTTTGCTGACAGAAATATTTCATTGCATTTGTATTAAATTGGAACACAAATCTGTGGAACGATTTGTTTCACTTTTCAACGTAAAAGTATCAGCTGTTCAGGAAAATGATTTTTCTAGATAGAAAAATATATTTTTGGCGAAAAATAATTACTCAATTAGATTTTTTTTTCAAACAAAAATGTGTGCGATTTCTGATCGATCAGCGCATATATAATTTTCATTTCGAATCAAGGGGAAACATAATCAAATATCCATTCCAAAAATGTTCCGGAGAAGATATTCGTTTAAGTATCGAAAACAATCCAAGTGCGTCATCTTTAAAATCGTAATACAAAAAAATGTGTGATCTTAATTTCTATCTGGATCAATTTCAGTAACCTAAAAAATGATTTTCCTTATGGCAGGTACATTGCTATTTTGTGTTCGAAGTGGTAAGGTAGTGTGAACTTGACTTAAAATAAAAGAGACACACAGTTTTTGGAAAGTAAGTACATATTTATTTTCATATAATCTCATTGATACAAAAATATAAAAATAATGTAATTAAACTGAAATATAAAGTTTTAATCTTAATGGAATTATATTTTTCTATTGACCTTTCAATAGAAAAAGTAGTTTCTAGTACAGTTGTTTATGATTAATTTGATATTTCAAAAACTAGAATAATGTTATCAATACACAATTTGAACATTTACAGGCGTGTTTATTATATTTTCCTGAAATATTTTTCAGAGGCCTTTATATGACGAAACTTAAATTCTAATCAATAATCGTTTTCCCACAAGTACTGACCTAAATGATCATGTGTCAAATGTGTCATGTAACGTTAAGGAATCTTTAAATCAAGATTCTACTACATTTTAATTATGTCACCCGATTTCTGATATATTGAATGTTTCTATACAGAAATGGATATAATGGTTACAATTTTAAGTCGTGTAGTAAAAAACACATACGTTTATGTTCATTTCAGCCCCAGGATTTTTGGAAGCCAAGCTTGGTGATCAGCAAAGATGTGACCACCTCTAGGTGAACCCTCAAAATCGGAACGCACAATGCTTATCACTTTTATCATATTTTCTTTTGAAAGTCTGTACTACAGTCCAAAACGAAATGTCTTCCAAATTAATGGGGTTGTATCAGGTTTTATAAATTGTTGGTGGTTCCCTTGTTGTATTGCCTAAGGTATTGCCCATATTTGAATCATTGATAAATAAAATTTAAGTCACTTTTCATTTCTTAACTATATAAAGAAAATAATTTCACAATTTTTAACTTCAAAAAAGACTTCATTGATATGTCAAAACAAATTTTAAAATGGCTTTAACTGACCTTTTAACGCCGTGTATCGGGCTTAAGTTAAGTAGCCTTTAAGTAGCTCTCCATACTTAAATGTGAACATTTATTATAGATAACGATTTCGCACTTACAATGGCTTTAACATGTTGTGTATAGATATTGCTGTTAATTTGTCAATAAGTGCAATTTGATTCTCTTCAACAAATTAATTTTAACTGGCATATTAGCAAGCAAATTTAGTACAATTTTTCCAGTATTTTCTTATAAGTATTCTGTAGCAAAAAAAACTAACTGTAGCATAAATGTCAACATTTTTGTTGAACCGCGTGTATTGCATTGAGACCGTCAGTCACGCGTCTACATGACAGTCCAATACTTTTCTTTTTGATGTTTCCATACGTTCGAGAAATGTAGTTAGAACAAAATGAAATAACCATGTTCGGTTCACTTTTTGGAATGCGTTTATTGCTTTAAGTCAGTAACCGTGACACTTTGTTTGAACCTTAATTAAAACGAAGTTGGCTGCAGTTGGTTGATCAATTCAGAAATGTCCAAATTCAACACATCAAGGGCGAAGCCATTTTTTTTTTCATATCATCCAACGCTTTGAAAAAGTCACACATAAAAGTACCATCGGGCACCGTCGAATTGAAGACGGGTGGACGCCATTAAATTTCATTAAAAATACAAGAAAAAATAAAATAGAAACGAAACGACAAAACACTCTTATGATGTGTGCTTGTAGTTATCATTTGCGAATATTTGAACGAAACTAGTTTCTTTCTGCAACTCGAGTAATATTTTAATTTGAAAGTGGTATGTTAATGTTAATAATTTTTTTTATTTAAATATATTTATTGAAAAGCGCTCCACAAAAGGTAATTAGAAGTGCCAGCATTTTCTGTTTCATTATCGGCCTATCGGGCGTCTCGGTTCTTCCCGTTGAAATTTCTTCTTTTGACGTGTTTGTGTGGGTGGAATTGGGTTTACATGATATCTATGATAGAAGAGAAAAAGTGTGTGAAGATTGTGCTTTTGGCGAGAGGGATAAAATAACCTTAGCGTGTAACAAGAAAGATTTTTTTGCAACAAAAAAAAAATAACAAATTGTATGGAAATTTGTTGCCAAATTGCATTGCGCTTTTCCTGCTCTATCCACTACAAATGTAATTAACTACAGCATTTGGTTTCCTCTAATAAATGAGCGTCTGTCCAATAATATACGAAGTCAAACAAGCTTCTTTTGCCAATCGTTGAAACGAGATGGCCTGATATGACTGAGAATAACAAGAACAAACCAAACTCCAACAAATGTAGAATTAGTAAAAATAAGGATAATGTGTTGGCCTTTTTGAAGCTATTGAACTTTCTTTGATTGAATGTTCGACGATCACCGCAATATTTTTCATATCCTGTAGTCTATTGAAAAAGTTAAGAATTGATTGCAGTTTTGTTTTGTTTTCCAAAAACAGTTTGATCCCATATTTGCCAATGGCCTCACCACTATTCACCTCCATTTATAACTTGATATCAAATCCTGGTTTGATACTATCTATGCAGATCGATAATTCCAGTCAAGTATTAGGATCATTTCCTCAAAACAAATTAAAGCTTGTTTTTGAAAGTAATAAATCAGTTTGATTTTTCAAAAGCCTCAGGAGTAAAAAAAAAAATTATGAAATAGTTAGATCTACAAATGTTATTGGAAGAAATAAAAATAATTTGTGTAGCATGTAAAAAGACGCCGCAGTCACACTTGTTCATTATTTAGAACTCGACTACGATGCTTATTTAATACAAATTTAAGAGGGACAACGCAATTTTGTCAGAGGCCTACCTGTAATAAACTAGATTATGCAGTTTTTGAATTTTGTCATATCATTAGAACCGTACCATATTTTTAATCAAAATAGAAATACCGAAATGAACATAAAATTGTATCTGTTTTTTCAAAAGTATCTGGGGCCTGATAATGGGATTCGCGGCGAACCATTTTGTTAGCGAGTTTGGCATTTGTATAGCTTTCGCCTTCTTCGTTTTGAATATGACCAATTAACGAATTCGAAGGCGAATTTGAAATGTCATCATAATGTTTGACTTTTTTTTGGCGGATTCACAGGCGAGAGAGTGTTTATTATTATTCACTGTTGGATTTCGTGGGTTCTTTCTTAATTGTAGTTATAATAAACTCTGAGTTATTTTTGTTTTAATGTTCTTATCGACAATCCACAATAAAATATAAAATTTTAAAATTCATTCAAGGCACGATAAAAACAAGCAAACAAATCGACATCGATTTTCGGATCTTGTCGAGTTTATGAAGAAAAATATCGCATTGAACGGAAGGAATTCCAATGCTGTTCTGATCCTTGAATTCCTCATTGATCAAAATAAAAACAAATGCTTCCCTCGAAAGTCGAAATAGTTTGATAAATCTATTCAGACAAAATGTGTAGATTAATTAATTCATTTGGATTATTATATTTAGCGTTAAGATTGATTTTGTCAAAAATGTATAAAATTGAATTAATATTTTCCAGGAAAATAATAAAAACCAAGTAGCAAGGTATAATCAAACACAGAGCTTGTAGTAATACTGCTTGCTTATTAAAATGGCAGACCTAGACACCGCAGTTGACTACAATTTGGTTAATTTTTGTGAATCTGCTGATGATCGAAATGACAATATGATAGACGAACTTGAAAACTATCAGCAACAGCAACAAACAGAAGACAACGATGAAATGATCCCACTTAATGCATCATCATTTCGGTGGAAACGTGTTGTTAATCCTACAGGACCACAACCGAGACCACGTCATGGTCACAGAGCAATAAGTATAAAAGAACTTATGGTTGTATTCGGTGGCGGCAATGAGGGTATCGTTGATGAACTACATGTATATAATACGAGTAAGGAAATATTTTGTTTTACTTCATAATAATTTTAATTGATGTGTTTCCTACAGTAAGCAATCAATGGTTTGTGCCAGTTATGAAGGGTGAAGTTCCACCCGGCTGTGCAGCATATGGGTTTGTTGTCGAAGGCACACGAATGTTTGTATTTGGGGGAATGATTGAGTATGGAAAATACTCAAACGAGCTCTATGAACTTCAAGCTACAAAATGGGAATGGCGTAAAATGGCACCTGAAATGCCAGATAATGGGCTTCCACCCTGTCCGCGATTGGGCCATAGTTTTACCATGGTAGGCGATCGAATATATCTATTTGGCGGTCTAGCTAATGAAAGTGATGATCCCAAAAACAACATTCCAAAGTATGTTGCATTTTCACTAATACATTTGTATGTACCATTTTTTAGCAAAATCTTTTTTTTATCAGACATCCCTACATCAAAAATGTATTGACAAAAACATGAGTACTATAAATTAAAACGTGCAAAGTGCAGAATTCTCTACAAATTTATATGAAAACTACGATTTTAAAGGCGCATTCATTTTTACTAGGACATGCACATTGGCTTAGGTGTTGTCAGATAAAAAAAAAATTTGCAAACAATGGGTACCATTTTTTTACAAAAAAATATTATTTTTTTGCATTTGCTTAATCTTGCCTTCTTACTATTAAAACAGATACCTGAATGATTTATATATTTTGGAAACGAAAGGAAACTATTCGTCAAATGGTAAATGGTTGATTCCAAAAACGTATGGTGAAAGTCCTCCACCACGAGAATCTCATACAGGTGTAGCTTATACATGTAAAACTACTCGACAATTGAACCTATTGGTTTATGGTGGAATGAGTGGATGTCGACTGGGAGACTTGTGGCTGCTCGATATAGGTTTGGCTGACTTAAAATTATAGCATATTTTTTATATGCTTAATATAAACTTATTTTAGAATCGATGACATGGACTAAGCCTATAACAAAAGGAAGAGCTCCTTTACCTAGATCTCTGCACAGTGCTACAATGGTGGGCAATAAAATGTATGTGTTCGGTGGCTGGGTACCTCTGGTAGTTAATGACTCAAAATCTGCAACCGAACGTGAATGGAAATGCACAAATACTTTGGCAGTGCTTGACTTAGGTTTGCCAATAAACATTAAAAAGATCCTCTAGTGTAACAGAAATTTTGATTTGTTTAATTTTTTGTTATCATAAAAATATAGATTCTATGAACTGGGAAGATATAACGTTAGATACAGTTGAGGAACATGTCCCCCGTGCAAGGGCAGGACATTGTGCTGTGGGTATTCAAAGTCGTCTATATGTTTGGTCGGGTAGAGACGGGTATCGTAAAGCTTGGAACAACCAGGTCAGGGTGAGCTCGAGTTTATACTTCTGTTTGTCTAGTAAAGCTAATCATTGTTGAATATAAACAAATGTCGAGGCGCGTACTCATAGAAACATGTAGTAATTGTTGTTGAATTTATTACTGAAAAATAGATGATTCTGAAATTAGACCTAAAGTTATTCAGTTATAACGACGACGAACATTTATGTATGTATAAGTAGAAAAACTAACTTCATATTAAAGCTGTTATGTTGTAGTTATTTTTTTAAATTACTCGACACGGTGATTTCTTTACTTTACGACCAACGGATTTGTATACTTGTCATTTAAAAAAATAAACAAACGAAAAATTAACACAGAAGTTTGTACACAAATTTTCTTTAATAATTAATCACGCCTCGTATTTTCATTTTCCTAATTTCTGTTTTTCTCAAAGAATCAAATATAATAATAAAAAATTTGATTTTCAGGTTTGTTGTAAAGACTTGTGGTATTTAGAAGTTTGCAAGCCACTTTATGCTGTAAAAGTTGCCTTGGTTCGTGCCTCTACACATTCATTAGAACTATGTTGGACGGCTACTACATTTGCCAGTGCCTATGAATTACAAACTCAAAAAATCGAGCCGATAGCACCGCCTAGTAAATCAACAACTCCAGCAGTAACAATTATGACACAAACTATTCAACAGCCTAGTAGTTGCAACACTACTTCAAATGGAAATGGTAGGAAATCAGCAAAAACAATAAGTGAATTCATATGTGATAGCATTTTTTAATCAATTTTCAGGTATTAAGCAAGTGCACCTCATACGACAAGGAAATAGTCAGCATTTCCAACAACAAATAAATCCAATATTAGCCACTTCGCAGCAGCCGCAACAAACGCAGCAGCCACAGATACAAAATCAAGCACAAGTTCAACAAATGCCATTGCCGCAAACTCAAACAGTAAGCATACGACAGCAAGTTACGAATGTAACACAACCCCAAACACAAATCATATCACAACCTCAACCAATTCAGCAACAACAACAGCAACAACAACAACAGCAACAACAACAGCAACAACAACAGCAGCAACAACAACAGCAATTAAGTCCAGTTGTGACTATTTCCCCCCAATGTACGGTCTCAGCTGGTGTATCTATGACGACGTCGATAGTTGTGGCCTCTCCAGCAGTCTCGTCTACAGCAAAAATTATAACACCACCAAACACGCCAACAAATTCAATTCAAACAATCGTCTCAGCACCAATCACAGGCACCGTACAGGGCGGGACTGTGTTGCAAAAGTTTCGACCAGCTACTGTTCTCTCTAGGACAGCAAATACCAATTCATCTGGTGGAACTGGTTTACGTGTTGTTTCCGGTAATCCACCTGTACGTATACTATCAGGTGGTCAAGCAGTTCGAATTGCAACAACTCAGGGCTCATCAACCACTATTTTGAAAACATCAACAGGTCAGACTGTAGGTGCACCAACTTCCATTGCGACAGCGACTACGATAGGTGGCAAGCAGTACTTTATACAAAAACCATTATCACTTGGCCAGAATGTACAGTTTCAATTAATCAAAACAAGCACGGGTGTAGCAGTGCAGACGTTACCCAAAGTAAACGTATTGAAGAACATACCTGGTGGCACGGCTGGTCAAAACCAAGTACAAACTGTTCAAACATCGCAGACAACGACACTTGCAAAGCCCACAGTTGTAACAGGTAACCTAGTTAAACTGGTATCGCCGGGGGGCAAAATCGTTATGAAAAATCCAATAGTGCCAATTGGTAAAGTAGGCGGTAATGTAACTGGAAAACCAGCATTTGTAATAACAAACAAACAGGGTCAACAACTTAGACCCAATCAACAGATAATAATTGTAACAACTGGTTCGGCAATTCGTACAGTAAACACAGGAGTAGTCACATCAGCAGGTGGTAATATAGTTTCCATTGTTGGTTCACAGTCTAATTCGATAACATCGAGTGGTACAGGGGCTGTAGCAGGCACAGGAACTACAAACACGGGCCCTGGAA
Source organism: Eupeodes corollae (assembly GCF_945859685.1). Taxonomy (NCBI): domain Eukaryota; kingdom Metazoa; phylum Arthropoda; class Insecta; order Diptera; family Syrphidae; genus Eupeodes; species Eupeodes corollae. Next base: position 4,664,646 of record NC_079150.1, read on the forward strand.
GCCAATCTGGTGGTATGAAAATGTTGCGCGGTGTAACAAGTGCAACTGGTCGTCCAATTACACTTACTCTTCCAACAAATATGAATCAAGCTAAACAAACACAAGGGGGGCAAATTGTACAGCAGTTTCCCCAAAAGACAATAACACTGGGTGGAAAAGCAGTTACTGTGCAAATGTCAAATAACTCAGCGGGTGTACCCAAAACAGTTACAATTGTATCATCCGCAAATGCTGTTTCTGGTGCTGGCACTGTAACTCTTACAACGGGAGCTCAAGGTAAACTCGTTATGATGCCGAACAAGAAGAATTTTGTATTCGGACCAAATGCAGGTGCTGCAGGTGCAATCGGAATCCACAAGTCGGCAATTCAGAACATTCAACAACAAACTATTGTATCGCAGCAAAAAGTTATTACGCATGAAAACAATGAAACAACAAACATACCCAATACAGTCTATACAAGCGATAATGCTTTTATTGAAGGTGACCCCATCGATGATATTATTGAACAACTAGATGGAGCTTTTGATAACCTTGCTGGTGACCTTAATGAAGATATAACATCTGAATCGGAATGTGCAGGAAGCAATGTTCTTGAACGGAACATCCTGCACAAAGTGAAACATTCAATAAGTTTCAAACATAAGCACACGAGCAGTAGTGGCATTAAACCAAAGTATTTTAAACTTGGATTGTTTGGTGGAATAGGTGGGAATGGAGATTGTGCTGTTGCAGGAACGGTTAGCCAAAACGATGCTGAAGCGGAGAGCACGAGTGGCGAGCAACAAACTGAAATACAACTTAACCGACAAATATGCTCCGACGAAAACAACCAACCTGTTTCTAGTTCATCGATATCTGATTCAGGAGAAGCTGTTACCGATGCAATGGACTTTCAGCAGCCAACAAGTACAACTGATGCAGATGCGGATATAGGAAACCAAGAAAATCTAGTACAGTCTTCAGTTATTGGTGGTGGTTGTGTTAGTGGTGGCGGTGGTGGTGAGTTTATCCCCTATGTTTTAATTAACTAACATTTTGTAAACTATTTTGTATACATTTATTAGACGAACCAACTCCTGATACAACAGAGCGTTCGAATACTTCTAGTTTAGAATTGCAAAGTCCGGCGAAAGAAATCAACAATCAAAATAACGAAGCCATTGCTGCTGATATATTCAACTCCATCGACGATAATTGTTTGCAAACTATCTCCTCACCCAATAAGGCTGCGGAAAATGTGAGTTAAGCGACTTATTTTTTCCTATCAACTATAATAATACTAAAAAATAGACTTTACAAAAGACTTCTAAATGATTTTCTTTGTCATGAAGTTAAGCCTCGTTGTTTTTTCCTTTTTCTCTACTCTTATTATTGCACATAAATAAAGTTGAGAGAAAAAACAAGTTGCTTATCAAGTCACGCACAAGCCAGACAAGCAAAACAAACAAAATTAGCAATACAAAGTGACAGAAAATTAATGTAGGTATACAAGAATTGTTTTGTTTATAGATTGTGAATGAAATAAAAGTTATGGAAGGAATTTTTTCATGGAGAAAATTACAATTGTCTTGATGTGCGTTATTATATAAACATTTGTTTGCCTGTAGTATTCTTGCAATACAAAACATTATAGAAATATAAAATTACGAGCGCATTTATAAAAATTGCGCAGAGGTCGGTAAAGAACCAAGGCCTAGTGGCTTATAACTCAACCATTTCAAACATTCTTGTGTACAGTTTAATACTCCTATCACTTCACAAATTCCTTGGTTCATACATTATTCGCCTCTCAATGAAATACGAGCCGCAGGCAATTATTTCATTTATCTCGCATTCAAAAAAAATACCTACTACATTAGGGAATACAAAACAAAACGAAAGTATTTTAGAGCAGATGAGCGTGAAATATTTATTTTGAAACGGGGAATCGAAGCAGCGATTATCACAGTAAGAATTTCAGGAATTGAAACTTTTTTGTGTGCGTGTCAAAATGTTTGGTAAAAATGCAGGATAGATCTCTGGGTGTAATATAAAATAAAAGAACAATACTTGCTTATTTAATATAATAACAAAAAAAAAATAACGAAGTCGAAGTTTTATAAACATTCCAATCGCTATACCGTTAAGCGCAAAGTTCCAACTTATTTTGTTTAGGGAAATTTCCCCTCAAATTAAAAATCCGTCTATGGGAAACTGATGTTTTGTTCTAATATTTCTGTTCTTAAAATAAATGTATTTGTTTATTTTAGAGCTCAATATTTGCGGCAACACCAACAGCATCTGAAACTGAAGCTGCAAATATTTTGACGACGATAAAAAGCGGTGAAATGTTACAAAAAAGTCCGGTCAATCAATGCCCCGAAGAATCCATGTGAGTGAATTATTTTAATGTTTAATTAATTTTAACTTTAATTTAAAATGTATCATCTCTTTCCAATAGGCATGTAGATCTTCAGAACAAAGATGTAGTTAATTCGGATGGTGATTCTCCACAAACTTCACTCAATGGTATAAAAATATTTAAATTCAAATAAATACAATTTAGTTTATTATTATTATATGACAACACATTTTATTATCATATTATTTTAGAAATTCATAATTTAATCATTTTTACCCTATTTAGGGCGCCTTGATGCTCTTGCTTCTGCAGCAGTCTTACAAGCTGTTATGCAAGCGAATACACTTCGACAAAGGGATACTTTTCAAGTATTTGGCAGCCCTACTGCTACTGGAGGAGCTACACAGCAAGAAAGTGGAGTTATGGATATAATTAATTTTGCATGCCAAGCACAAGTGGAATCACAGCAAAACGTACAACAGGAACAACAACATCAGCAACAACAACAACAACAGCAGCAGCAACAACAACAACAGCCTTTTATTGGAAGTTCTTCACATTCAAGTAAAAAAGGAACTGAATTGGCGTCGACAACATCAAATATTACACAAAATTCAATGAGTAGTAGTGACATGTCTATAGTAGCTGACAAACAAATTTCGATCATAACACCCACTACAAACTCCAACACAAGTAATACAGTACAATCCAACATTCGGTTAGGTACATCATCGACAACAGGTTCCACAACTAATCAGGGAAACCGTCGAAATCAAAAAAACAAGACTCAAAGTTCTGCACTGAAAGGGGCAAGCGAAAATATCGAGGTACGTTTGTATAATATTTTTTTTATTGTTTATTAAAAAAAAATAGTAAAATTATTAATTACTTGATAAATAGCCTGTTCGAAGCGATCCAAATTCTAAATGGCACACAGTCGGTATCTTTAAAAATCTATCTCACACTGTAACGAGCTATATTGATAATAGTCATTGGAATGATACAATGTTTGATAATTACGATTCGGATAACCTGCCTGATCTTTCTGAATATCCTAGAATAAACCTGGAGCCGGGTACAGGGTATCGTTTTCGCTTAGCAGCTATTAACACTTGTGGCCGAGGAGAATGGGGAGAGGTAACATTTTACCCAATAAACTGTTATTATTTTTCTAAGTTATTTTTTCTTATTCTAGGTTTCCAGTTTTAAAACATGTTTACCCGGCTTTCCAGGTGCACCTTCTGCAATTAAAATTTCAAAATCCCCAGAAGGAGCACATCTTACGTGGGAACCGCCACCGTCACAAAATACTGGTGAAATAATAGAGTACTCCGTGTATTTAGCAGTCAAATCCACACCCAAAGACAAAATGCCTCCTCCACAATTAGTGTTTGTGCGTGTATATGTAGGCGCAACAAACCAGTGTACTGTTGCTAATAACTCATTAGCAACAGCTCATGTAGATTGCTCCAATAAACCAGCTATTATCTTCCGTATTGCTGCTCGAAATGAGAAGGGCTATGGTCCAGCAACGCAAGTTAGGTGGCTCCAAGGTAAATTTTAAGTTTTGTTGTTTAAGATTATATTTAATTGACGCTTTTAAAAAGTAATATAAGTTTGAGTAACTGTAACCATTAAGAGTTTTGAGAAGTTAACAATGAGATTAAAAGGAGATTTTCTTCTGTACGTTTTGAATACTGGACAGGTTCCAAATAAAGTGCATGGTATTTTCCGATTCATCCATATTACATAATGTACATATTCCATCTGTATCTCCTTGGAAGGCTCTTCCCTTGATAATAAGGAGCCTGCAGCGAGCTTTAAAATTTGTTTGAAAGCTCAAAAACATACGACGAATGCTGTTATTTCCGATTTTTTTTAGCATTATTAATAGTAATAGCGACTTCAAGTGTGGCGTTACGTACTTGCAGAAATTGTTTATTTGCTTCTTCTACAGTCTTAGCATTTGGTGAGTGTTGAAAATTTACTCAACGTTACAGTTCTACTGAGCGCGAGAGATGCCTTTGTTTCTTCGATTAAGGTGTATTATACTGCATTTGATTGTTATCAATGTAGTAAAGATGTTCTACTCACAAGTATGTTAAGACTCAAGCAGAAAGAAAGAAAGCACTCAATTAAAATTTGCATATTCTTTGTGTTCAATAATTAAATATATTATTGCAATTTTATTCACTAAGATTTAGTTTTGAAATTTTTTTAATCACAATGGTTGGCACTTTCAAATTACAATCAATTGGCTCAGACTTCATTTTGTTCACAAATCTTTAACGACTTTAAATTCAAAATTTTAAAGCAAAATTTAATACATCCACTCACTAAACGAGAGTTGCCAATATTCCGTTTAAAGTGTAAATATATTTATTAACATTTAATATCTTTGTAACGTATTTACATTTGTTGATTCCTTGAACTGTTACAAAGATAATAGCATGTTAAGTAATCAACAGTGACTAAAAAATTAATAGAAACCCCTTTTTAATGTTAAATAGTTTAAATATAATTATTAACATTTAATATCTTTGTAACGTATTTACATTTTTCGATTCCTTGAACTGTTACAAAGATAATAGCATGTTAAGTAATCAACAGTGACCAAAAAATTAATATTAAATAATTTAAATACAATTATTAACATTTAAAATCTTTGTAACGTATTTACATTTTTTGATTCCTTGAACTGTTACAAAAATAATAGCATGTTAAGTAATCAACAGTGACCAAAAAATTAATAGAAACCCCTTTTTCATATTAAATAGTTAAATATAACTATTAACATTTAAAATCTTTGTAACGTATTCACATTTTTTTAATCCTTGAACTGTTACAAAGATAATAGCATGTTAAGTAATCAACAGTGACCAAAAAATTAATGGAAACCCTTATTTTAAATTAAATAGTTTAAATATAATTATTAACATTTAATATCTTTGTAACGTATTTACATTTTTTGATTCCTTGAACTGTTACGAAGATAATAATAATAATAAAAGTGAGGTAAATGAAAACATTGCATGATGGTTAGTGCGTTGGACTGTCATACTAAAAATTTTTTTTCCAAGAGTAATTCTTGTCATGAAAAATTTCTTTCTCAAATTAGCCGTTCGGATTCGGCTTAAAACTGTAGATCCCCTGCATCCCTGATAATAGTACTCGCACACAGAAATGGTTGAGAGTTGTAAGTCACTAGGCCTTGGTTCTGTCTTGCGCCACCTAATTTATTTATTCATAAATGAAGACAGAAGTAACACATTTGGTAAAACTGAGTTGAACTCAACTCATCATGTTTCAAGAGGACTCACGCCACCTAATGACAACTTAGCTCAACACACGGGATAACTCTTCACAGCAACACCCTTACTGTAATGTATAGCTGCTCATTAAAAATAGTTGTTTTTATGATGAGCTGGGTTGTAATGTGTTGCGTTACTATTTGAAATACGTTTACAGGTATGCACTGAACTTACCCAATTATCTAAAAAAACTTATGGTGTAAAATGATTATACCATAAAAATGTATTCCAATAAACATTAAAGGAATAGAAGTAGTAGCGTTGTATATAAAACCTATTATTCTATTACAAATATAAACACAGATGCCTATGTAGATGATTTACATATGAAACTTTCCTACAAAAGAAGCGTTTTTTTGTTCGATTGGCTGATGTGTTGATTAATAATGCTTATGACATTTGAATTGGTCGTGTCTTTGTAAGAATGAAATAAAAAGAAAGGGGAAACTGATGCAAATTGGTTTTAAATTTCTGCAAATTGTAATGAGTGGGAAATATTGAGTCAGGTAAAGCATTCCACATTCTTGTAGAAAAGAACCTCTGTACTTAACAGAAATTGTGCTCGAGGGTAAATTGATGGGCATTCCTAGCAACGCACAATGACTTCTCCTCGAATTTGGAAAAAATTACACTAAGTGACTTACTTCCAAGCAGACTATATATTTAAGTTTAATAAAAAACAAACTGCTGGCAACAAAAGTTCCCGAAAACAGCACTGATAAAGATCTTTTACATCCCAGAAGTGCGAGAGCTGAAAAACCCTGATGGACAACCAGGACATGACCCCCTTCATAAAATAAGACTATTCTTGGACCAAACAGGCAGAGACTCCTTACTGTCCCTAGAGAAGACTATAGAATATATGGGAGTAGATAAACAAATTATACCAACCAAAAGCAAATCACCTATGAGCCAATACAAACAAATGGGGGTATACAAATGTTGTTCTCAATGGTAGCTCTGGGTCAGCTACGACTTTTAACTTTATACTGGAGCTCAAGGACATATACAGTTGTTAACCGATTTGTCATTCAGTGACTTTGTTATTCAACTGGCGAGAACTATTCCCGACAGACCTAACTGACAACTGGTACACGTTCTTACCGCTGTTAACTTATCTGGCAAAGAAAGTGGTTCCGGGTTATAAAGTTCCTATCGAATTGATGCAACTGTGAAATTGAAAACCTGGATATTTCTGCGGTAACATGGTATGACAACAGAATTGTGAACCTTGCTTTGACAAACGTCGGCAGCAAACCGTCTCCTGAGGTCCAAAGCTTCAACAAAAAATTAAAGAGCTACCAAACTGCATTATTTTTGTATTCGTCCAAAACTCGAGTACAATTCCCATATCTGGGCAGATGCTCCAATAACCCACTTGTTGCTCTTGGACATAATTCAAAAGAGAGGTCTAAAAAAGATAGGTGACTTTTGTCTTACTTAAACTTTTATATCTCTTGAACACCGTCGTAGTAATGGTCCATTTCTTCAATTATTTTATCGCTATATTCATAAACAATGCTCTAGTGAAACAGCCAGTGCATTTCTCCCCTCAAACCATTCAACCTAATACCCGTTCTTCTAGGAATGCTCATCAGTTTACCCTTGAATCAAATTTCGGACTTACTGTAAAGTACAGAAATTGGAAAATTATTTCTGCCTTCGTCTTCCATTTTTAGTAACTAGATAAATAAACATTTTCACTCCTCTCCGTGGATTGTCGGGTCTAAGTTAAAGGCATTAAAGTAAAAAAAGTTGCCTTTGGTTGCATATTTAATATTTCATACGAAATCGATGAATAACAGTTGGGTTGGGTTGTGTTTGCTCAACAGAGGATTTTTAAATTGGTTTTTAATTGTTTTTGGTTAACATATTATTCTACCTTTCTACATCTTTATATTTCTTTTCTCTGTTATCATCTTCAATAGCTTACAGGCCTTATGGGTGAGCTTTCTCAAAGCTCCTTTTGCATTTTCTCGGCCCCCATAGCACGATTTGAGCCAAACTGCACTGATCGTATATGCAATTAGACAGATCAGAGTTGCCGTAGCCATAATAATGTATATTTTTGTTTGCGATTTTCAAGGAGCTTTCAAAAATGGAAGTTTTTTTATGAGAAAGGAAACTTATATTCAAAACCATTGTCATTGCCGCTTTTTATTTAACACTTTTGTTTGTTTTTCTTTGCGGCTTGCAATAAATACACAAAGTTATTTGGCTGTATGTTAAATTAGAAAAGAAGTTTATTTGAGTATATTTTCGAGTGCTTTCGGTTTGGTCCATGAGTATAATATAAATTCAGTACGCTAATAGTAGTGTTAATAGAATTATTGAAATGTCTGAGGCAAAATCTATTAAATATTCCTGTTATATTTGTCTCGGTTTCAGATAGACCGGTTTATAATCTGATAAAATATAAGATCAGTTTCTGTTAGCTAACGTTTAATAACTCTGAATTAGAGAATCTAGTCAATCTTAGGATTTTCACATTTAAGTTTTAATTTCCGTTAATATCATATAGCTGACATATATGTAAGTCTTGTAGATAAAAGCCAGATCAGAGGTGGCTCCTCAGACAACCCAAACATCTTGCTGCGACATCGCCTATGTGATCGATCGTTCAACAGCCTATGGTTAGTGATAAACATACCGAGAATTTTGAGTCTCCTCGATGCAAATGCCATCTTTGGATAATGGCAAGGGGAACACCATTGGGTTTTCGAAGCACTAAAATCCACACGGTTTTTTATTGCCTATTGTACAATGCTATTTAATGAGATTATCATATCTTGTCGTTGCAGTTCCACATCCAAAAAAGAGGGATGTGAAACTAAAAACAAATATAAAAAGCTAAAAGTACTATCGTCAGCGAAACAATGTATTGTACAGGGCCCAAAATTATCTCCCATATGTTAAAAGTGAACGCCGTGAAGTGTGTACTGTGGCTCCATCTTGTTGGAACCAGACTTCTTTGTGGTTCCTAGTAAACATGTGACAGTAGCGATCCGCATTAACCCTAACTTTTTGTCCATTTTCTTAAAAATACGGATACGACAAATGCGTGATGCTCACCGTGCCACACCATTATGATTACTAAAAACGGCACGTTGACCTCTACCTAACTATACCTGGAATATAATTTTATCTATAAATAGCTTTAAATATAAACGTCTAAAAATACGGGAGGTTTATTTGCCGGAAGGTGAAACTCAAATAAAGAGAAAATATTGAAATGACAATTGGTCGAAAATTCGTTAATTATAGGTTATATTTATTTCAAAAGCACGAGCAGCTATGCAAGATATTCGAAGACAAAAATTAATGGTATTTAAATTAAACTTGTTACGAACACAAACATTTATTATGTTTTTTATGATTAGTAATCTACATTTGTTTTTATATATTTTTTTTTTTTCAGATCCCGTTTCCTCCAAACAAACATCATCTTCACCTATGTCCCCAGCCTTGAAACGTAATCAAGAAAAAGTTTCAGGATCTCCAGTGTCTAATAAACGTCCACGGGGATCCACAACAAACGTTAAAGTCATGCCAAATTCACCAAGCACCGAATAGTTAATAAGAATGTTCAGCTGCTCGTAATTCAGTACTTCTATAAGTTATTTTTAACTGTCTTGTTGCGATACGAGGTTTTCCTTATTAACTTTACAAAAGAGTTTTACTGGACTTAGATTAATTCTAAGTGATATAAAATGTGTTGTTTATATTTGTTTTAATTTGAAATCGAACGGACGTTGTTTTTATTTTGTAAGGAATTTGTTATTTTTTTTTGGTGATTTTGTGCGCATTTTGTATGCAATTAAAACGAAAAGTTTTCTTTTTAACTGTATTTTTGCAGCCAATACGTATTTTAAGTATAAACAATTATTTCTTTGGTGAACAAATCAATATATAATATGTATTTATTTATCAACCCTGAAAGTCAAAAATAATTTTTTTTCTTTTAGTGTTAATTAAAACTAGAATTTATATTTCATTTTTATAATTTTACTAATTCTGCTAATTCCACTGAGATCATTGAATATCTAAATAATTAATTTTAAGTTCAACGAAACTGTTTTGTGAAGTTAAGAAACAAATGGAAGTTTTGTTTTTCTTTTTCAAACGAGGTATTCGCGTAAACAAAACTCAAAAAGTGTTAAGTTTGCAATAATTATAAGTTTTGTATTCTCAATCTTAAAATTATAAGAAAAGAAAAAAATATACGTACATACGAACCAGTACAGATATTTTCTTAAATTAAGTAAATTTTTTTCATTGTAGGCATTTCTTTTAAAATGTTAGGAAAATGGGAGAAATAACGAATCATGTAAAACTTAAATTTTAAATCATTACAAAAATCAATTTTAAATATTCTTATATAGTTTTAATTAAGCCAATAACGATGTATTGCATATTAAATTGTATATGAAAAAGTAGTAAATAAAATCAAATAAGCGAAAAGTTATAAGGTATATTTTTGTATCTGTTCCGTATATAAGGGTATAGTTAGACCATCGGAAATGTTTAAAATTAAGTGTAAAAGTTGAAACGAGTATCGTTTTAAAAAGAATATATATGTCTTAAAACTTATTTGCAACGCAACTATATTTAACGATTATCGTAATATTTATTTCGATTGCAAAACTAATTAATATCATAAATCAATAGCCGCAAAAATACTATTGAATTTAATCCGGCACATTAAAATTATGAGAGAATACACAGCCAAAAAACTTCATTCATGAAGTATTCAGCCTTGTGTTGGTAAGCGATCGGAGAAATTTCTGAACTGAAGATTTTGTTCTTTCTAGCTAACCGACTTGGTAAATAAATATTGACGTATACCAACGCATCAATTTGACATTTTACAATTTGTCAAATAAATATTAATTTGCATTGAATTTCCTTCAATACCAATTTAAATTTCGAAAAAAAACTTACAAATCTTTTCCTTTCAACTCTTGCTCATCTTAATTTTAATATTAAAATTTGTATACGGAATAAATTTTCGCAGAGTTTTGCTGTCGGAGAAAATTAAATGCGTTATTAGCCCTAATTACTTTTTAAGGCGTACATCACACGAGTTTGACATTTTCAACACACAGTAAAATTTGTGTTGGAGATTTCTCCGGCTTGTGTATCCTAACGTTTACGATGACAAAAACTCGTACTTTTCAGACAAATTTGGGGTGATTGGTTTTCGCATTTTCAGGTTTTTTTTTTATCACAACCCTTTGACCAGAAAATTGTATTGAAACAAAATTAACTATAATTATCAACAGATAAAATCACCAAACTACTGTTGAGACAACTAAAATAGATGTGTTCGTCAATCTTGTATTCTACGTGCACGTTTACGATATCCGAAAAAAACTTTATCACGAAATCGGTCAGTAATGCAATATTGGTTGGTATTTTTAACTACAAACGTATTTGGAAATAGTTTTTTTTCGGGATTCTTAAAAGTTTCAAATTACGATGGAATTCGTCATTGGTATAAATACTTCATCCCAGACATCACAAAGACGATGAAACCAATAAAAAAGAGTAGTTTCTTTGCCAACTCGAACACGCGTTCTCATTGAATAATTACAAGTGGAAGTGGACACCGATCATTGCTCGTGCGCCTTACGAGCACGGTGAGTGCAATTAGTAGCCTTAATGCCACTTTCATGATATTATTGGTTTTCGTATATGCTAATTTATATGCTCAAAAGGGATTAAAAAAGTCCTATTGGGGTCTTTTTTGAAAACGAACTAAATGAATATTTATGAATGAAGACAATAATATGTACACATTAAATGGGATACTGAGTTTGTGTCGCCTGATTAAAAAATTAATAAAAAATGGTATCGAAGCCATAATTCTAAATGGCAAATTCCAAAGTGAAAATATACCCTTATCACAGAGTCCCTCGTAGCGAGTCGAATTCGAATACATTTATATCATAAGCCCCGAACGAAATCTAAAAAGAACTGCCACACAGAAATACTAATTTCGGAGGTTCAAAATTAGCTGATTTGCTTCAAAATAACAGAAATAAATAAAAGCTTGTTTTTCATCTTTCGATTTAGTTCTATTTGTTTTTGTCTTTAAAAATGGATAATATTGCCGTTACAATAAATGAAGAAATACACGAAGACGACCACTTAAAATGCAACGCAACATTTTAAGGGATGCTTTTAGCCCCTTGGATATTGATGACAAAGTATTTTACTAATCTTTTCAATTTACTTTTCTCTAGCTACTTGTGCAGTTAACTCTGTTTTTACTACTTCCCAAAAGGAATTCACTTCCTCCTTAGGGATTTTCGAAAATCTTTGGGCAATTTCATGTTTTTCTTGAAGCATTTCATAAGGTCTTTGGAACTGAATTTTATTTGTGATAACTTTATTTACTTATTAAAAACAAAACAAAATATAGGTAAACACTTTCACATCAAGACAAAAGTAAAACTTACGTCGTTTTTTTCATATATTTAATTTTTATTTAATTTATCTTCGCACGCTAAATATTTTTTTTTTTCGTTTTCAATTGAGCTCAGATCAAAATAACAGTTCGTAGAAAAAATGCCAAGCTTAAAATTTTATTCGGGGCTATTGATACCACTTTTCACGTACTCCGAATCTCGTAGCAATGATACTTTTTTTCGGGGTTCGTACTACGAATCTATTACGATGGGGCCTGTGCTAAGGCTGATTACACCCATTGATGTGCCAATTCAATTCAAACGCTATCAATTTCCAATTAGATTGGCATTTGCAATGACTATCAATAAGTCTCAAGGCCAAACGATGTCTGCCTGCGGCTTAGATTTGAGGACTTCGTGTCTTTTTAACACGGACGTGTGTGTGTTACGTGGCATGCTCTCGAGTGGGCAAACCATCCAGGTGGTTGTATTGGCGAAAGATGGGATCACAAAAAATATTGAACACTCTGTTCCATTAAGGGATTCATATTGTTTTTTGTATTGTGCAGTATTGTCATAATTAGCGATATGTATATAATTTAAAAAATTAATTTTAATAAATTAAAAAAATGTGTTTGTTGATTTGTTATTTTAATATTTTGTCACCGTTTGCAGTGCTCTATAACTCTCCCACTTAAATATCACATCCTTACACACTTCCAATAAGTTATTTACATCTCGCAAAATATTCTCTAAAAATTATTTATATGACAAAACAAACGAGTGTCGGGTCAGATTGTATTTATATAAAATATAGCTTAAAAGTATTACACAAAAATTGAAACAAGTTAACAAATGTATGGATAAAATTTCATTTAAATTGACTTTAATAGTTCTATTCTTTTTTGACCTAAATCTTCTTATCTAGTATATCACGAATAAGGTTGAGTGCCCCGTCTAAGCTTTCTATAAACGCACTTCCATCACGATTTTGCTTGTATGTTGTCGCTATGGCGCCACATTCATCTTCTTGAATCGAATACCTGCAAGAAAGACATAAATACTAATTCCAAATGAAATTAATTGACTTTACCCAATTCCAAGTCCATCAGGCACAGTTGGTCCAAATGATCCGGCCAAGACGGCTGGCGATGAAAGTGTACTTGTACTTATGATATTATAGTTGATCTTTTTATAACTCTCATCGTTGTAAAGATCTGGAATATCGATTCCATTTAACTTAGCCATGTGTAGTAATCCAAATAAATGTCGATCAAATCCCTGACCCATTGCTGCATCCTTTGTCAATTGTCCATGTACCGTCGAACAATTTTGGATCATAGCCTTCAATTCTTCGTTTTGGCCGTTTCGTCCGATGGCCGATTCACAAAATGCTTTAGTTGCCATCGTACATGGCCGAATGGTTTCAGTTCGACCATGTCGAAAAGCTGCTGTACTGCAGGACTCATAAGACCCAACATAATGCCCGAATGCTTGTCTATATGCTAACTGAAAAGCTAATTGCATTATGGAATCCGGGCTTACGCCACTCCGCTTACAAGATTTTTTGTTTATGCCATTTGTATAACGAAGCACATGCATATCGAGGCTATTGATGATTTGATTATGATTCTTACGGGCATTTGATATTTTATCATGAATGAGATCGTCAAATTGAAAATCAATAGAACAAACTGAGCAGTCATTGTCATGTGGTAAATAGGGAATTGTATTTGGATGCACTTGAGGTGATTCGGTTGAGTCTGTGAAGATTTCATTGAAATAACGCAACACAGCTACCCCATCTCCCCAGGAGTGTTCAAAGTTTACAGCTGAAGTACCATCACCACTCACAATAAGCGTGATCGATTTGTCAAACCACCTCAAATTAATATAAAATATAAACCAACATTACTTCTTTTGAAAAAAGATGGATTTTGCTAGATATATTAATTAAAAATTATAATAAAATTTGAATGAAAAATCTCACCTGTTGACAGCATCTCCAGCCAAGAAATGCTTGATTAATTTCTGAGGGTGGGCTTCATCATATTTAACATCGCCACCATCTAATGCCAAGCAGAATAGAGCCGAATCAATTAACTCCATTTGTTTATAATTTCCTATGTTCAACAAGTGTTGTCGAGTTTCGGCCCATACATCCCTATTAGCAGCAGTCATCACACCAAGTGGATGCGTTTCGAGAACATTTCCAGATGGATTCATCTCCATGATTGCCTTCAAGCGACCAAGAATATGATTCGGTGAGATGATTTCGCCATCGGCATCAATTACATCAACCGCAATAAATTTGCCACCGCGTATAACCATGATGTGACGAGAGTCTTCTGGGGCTTCATAAATTTTATCTTTTCCGATTAGTGGAATTCGTGTAGTCCCGAATAGTCGATTATACTGACTCATGTCAAGGGGAAAGGCTTTAAAAGCGTAAGCTACATAAGTGGCAATAGCTGTCGGTGCCAGACTTGTTATTGTTTGAAATCGTTCATTGTCGCTTTTTTTAGGATTCATATGGAACACCTCGGGCTTAAGGACGTTTTCCTTCAGAGAACGCATGAACCGCAACGAACTTATTACTAGATTCGCTGAGCGAATAAGTTGATTATTGTACTCAGGTTTGGAGTCATGTTTCATGACAAGCAATGGATTGTAATTGATTGGCAGGGGCGATCTATCGCTAAGGTACATGTCAAACCATGGCTGCGATATGTAGCTTGTATGCTTGTTGGCAGCATCTGACTCTTTAAGAAGGTCTTGAAGCTGTTGCCCCGTGCCAGTGGCGAATTGAGACACAATAGATTTAGTTTTATTTAGAGATTCTGGCGATAGAATAGGCTCAATGGCATTAAGATATCGCTCGCAAGTCTTCTCAAGCTCCGGAATAGGAAGACGAGGAAGAGACTTCTGAAAGTATGATGTTGGTAATTTGGATTTGTGAAGATATTGGTAGTCGCCTGCGGAAGTAGTCTTGGTGCGTTCGGTTGAATATTTAAGTTGAAGTTGAAGACGTTTTGATATAGCTGCACTACTAATGAACTTTGAACCGGTTGTTCCCAAATGAGAAAACATTTTTCTGCTAATTTACTAAAGGATTGGAAACCCCAATTTTTATGAACACTAGAGCAATTGTTTTTTTATTCGAATAAAATAAGCTTTACTATTTATAAAATAAGAAATATGCTTAAAAATAATAGTAATGCAAATAAAGAGACATAAAATAATAAAAATAAATGAAAGTGATTAATTGACAACCACCAGAAAATACAAAAGTAAAAAAATTGGTGACACAAAACTTCAGAAGCCAAAGACACTAAATAGGAAGAACAGTAACAGAATCCTACTTGTCATTCTGGTTTGCCTTTAAACTTAAACGCACACATATAAAGTCGAGATCAATTCTCAACGAATTTATCAAAAAATCATAATTGTGTTCAAAAACTATGCAATTGAGAAGAATAAATTTTAAAATGCTGATCTGATCTGATATGGATAACTTTTTAAACGTGTTTCAGAAATTTTTTCTGGGTCAGTTACCGACTTTTTAATATGATGTTATTATTTTCGTCCCGGTTTTTCTGCGTAATTTTAACAAATTTTTTTGAACAATTGAATGGACATTTTTTTATGTACTATTATGTTCAGATTTCAATGTTAAATTATTATATACTTGGTGTATACTTGAATTGAAAAATTGTAAGATTTCTAACATAATTATCCTTAGCAAACCTCAACATTTGTCAAATGGCCCAAATTAATTTTGTACATTTCGCAAAGTGTAAAATAACTTGCTCAGGAATGTTTTTTTGTTACTTTGACGTTTTGTCTATTGAAGAAAGGAAAATTTAAGCTTCGTTTGATTAAGTTGTTGATGTGATGAAAGGCTTTTTTGATTGTAAACCCAGAAAAGAAGTACTATTAAAACTAGATAAATCAATGAACAAAATAAGTAACTGTAACTTTAAGTAGTCTTTTGTTATCAATCAAAAAATGTTTTTTTTTTTTAATGAAAACTTAAAATTGTAGAAACGTTATCCTTATTGTTTGTTCTTTTGTAAATTAGTTTTTCATTTAGATAATCCTTATCAAGTACCAATGGAATACTTTTGTCGGTTCCGAAGTATAAGTACCAATGGAACACTTTTATCGATTCCGAAGTATAAGTACTTCTGGTTGCGATTCCGAATTATTGTATTAATAAGGAACAAAAAAGAAGAATCTTATAAAACGAGTAATACAATAAATTATTTATAGTCATAGTTTCTACCTGGGTTTATTTCTGAAACCTAAAAATTGGGAAAGAAGGTTTCTACCTGGTTTAATTTCTGAAGCCTATGAAATGGGAAAAAGGCGAAAACTCGTCGAAATACGGACGAAAATAAGCTCGATAAACAAAATTATAAAATCCTGGCTTCGGGAAAATACATTACAAATTGAGGGAAACATTTTTTTATTATAGCCAAAACAATGTTTTGACATTTGATGAAGACGGATGTATGGAGTTTTTACAACCACTGACATTTGATGTATCATAAAATAAAATTGCCACCATAAACCCTCAAACTGTAGGAACACAGGTGCTGCCAAATTGTATTTGGTTAAAAATGCCGTCAGACATGTTTACACCAGTAATTTGTGTAAGATTTAAACAAATATTATTTCTTTCCAAAATTCATTCTGCATTAGATCCCAGGAACGAGAACTCACACACATGAAAAAGCAAGCAAAGGATGTCTTGACGGAATCAGAAAATCTTTTAAGAAATACACAAATTGCTTTTTTGTAAGAAGAATGGATAGGATAGTAGTTGAAAATGAACAATTTATGATCGTAACAGTGTATATCAATTGTAAAGAATGGATGGATGAGTATGCGGAGCTTTTTAATTTCCTTCTAGAAGAAGGCATGGACAATTTAATGCTAGTTGGAGAATGGAACGCGAGGGTTGGGAACTCGCAGATACTGCAGATGCCGTCCGACTTCATCCCTTTAATAATTAGTTCAACCAGGTCACAATGTGACGCAACGCTTGACACAAATGGGATAAAATTTATAGAAATGTGTGAATCAATTGGTCTGACCATATTGAATGGAAGAACAAGAAGTGCCAAAACTCGTAACTTTACCTTTTTCAGAGGAACTGCCAACTCCACAATAGAATACTGCTTTTTACGTGGAAAGTGACTCGAGTACACAAGAGATTTAACGGTGGAAAAACTGGTATACTCAGACCATCTTCCATTGGTAATTTCTTGTAAATTCACCAAAGACTAAGAACAACCCACCGAAAGTCTAAAAATCTTAACGAAACGCCAGTGGAAAAAAGCTAGAAAAAATCTTGCAGGCTGCTAGTCAGGGCAATCAATTCAAACTCAGCAAAAATGATGTACCAAAACGGAAATGTGGCTTACACAAATCTCTGCAAGAAAAACAAAAACAATATTCCCTTTCCCTTATGGTAAGGATGAACGCAGGGACAGATTGCAGCTATTTTTGGAAATTAGTGCGAGAACTAAATGGGATACCTTTCGTTAGGAAAACTGGCGGTTAAACAAAAGAAAGAACTTTTGCAGGACGCATTAAGAACTGAGCTTGGAATTTTAGGTGATTTTCCAATGTCGGCAACACTGCCCAAACATTTTTTTACAGATCCAGCAAAAACCACTCGAATAATATAATAGATACGGAGTTGGTTGAAAATTTTTCAATTGTTTCACAATTAAAATCTATCTGGTATTATTAGTTCACCAAATTTTGTTGCACGGATCTGACATAATAGACAGTTTACCAATGGCTATCAAACAGCTTTAGAAAGATGTCTTAGAAGCCCGTCAAAAAAGGATTACAAAATTCTTTGAAGTGGGGTTTATAGAAAAATGTCACGCATCGCAACCAATACCGATATTGTGTATAACATGTTAATATCCTCTGATAATAAATAAATTAATTTCGTCATCTTTAAATCCGAATTCATAACATACAACCACCTGAAGTAATTAAAATGACATTTAATTAAATTGTAAATATTTATTATGTAAAAACTAATATAAAATCACCAAATACATCGTCCTTGAAAGTCTAGAAACCATTGAACAAAATTATAGCAATATGATTGTCAATCTTAACTTAAAACTAGTTTTCATCAATGTTTCCTATCAGAAAAAGCCGTCAATAATACTGGGCAATAATACTGGATGGTGTTAAGAAACAAAAACTCGAAAACTGATTTCGATACTCGATATAAATTTCTATTCTACTACAGATGGCTTTTCCGAAAAAAAGAACACTTCTAAATGTATGATGTGGCTAAACCCTGAGACGAATGAATTCATTCTATGTATGTATAAGCACACACATGATTGTTGAACACAGGTAACAACGGGTCCGCAGAATTAAATGGCTACCATTGCTAAGCATCTCCATATGGTGTTTTTGGGCAGGACTTTTCCTATTTCCGATATTCGAATGATTATTAGAATAGAATAGATATCGAAAATTTCCTGAATAAAAATATACGAGTATACATGAAAAATTGTGTTTGAAAATATTGCTAGTTTTTGTTTCAGTTGTTGGTTTATGTAGCTGTGACTTTCTTTTAAATCTGTAAAGATTTACAAGTTTTGATCCGAGAAGTTTTGTTTTCTTAATTTATCGAATATGAATTGTTTGATTCAAATTAAATAAAAAAATAAAAATCTGTATTGCTGTCCCATCCCTGTGTTGATTTCGTTCGGAAACTGTGCTTGAACACAAAACAAAAATTAAAAACAAAAATAAACTAATGTTTTGTTCAGAACATTGACAGATTTTTGTGAGTTCATAAAAATAATTGCCTGGTAAGTAAATTTAAATCAAGTTAAGGTAGGTCAAGAATAGTTGCGTTTTTAGCAGTACATAGGCCCTTATGTTAAATTAAAAATAAAAACGTATCAGCTTTGCTCCATGAACCATTTTTGTTCTATACATTTATATATTTTGTTAGCAGAATTTAGTTTTCATTCCTGTCATATGAGTTCGGGGTATTTTCAGTTTCTTATCATTTCTCTTCGCCAAAATTAAGCTTCCAAAGCACTAACATCCCTAAAAAGAGCTTAAAATACATTCCTTATAAAATCTTCTCCACGCCTAAAAGAAGTAAAAATAAAACTTGCATGCTCAGTATTCTATCTCATATTTTATTGCATATTTTTGTTTGTTGTAAGTAAACTATTTATTAATAATGGATTTAAAAAAAAATAAAAATTAAATTAATTCAGAATAAGTGTATCTATAATCAGAGTTTCACGGAAAATCAATGAAAATAGGCGAAATAATTTTAATATGAAATAAAGACACAAAAAAGATGTACCTACATATTTACACTTGACTAAGAGCTGTGTGTTATTGTTTCTTGCAAGTAAATTTAATTGTTTTCTTTGATTTTATTCAATCAATTCCTTTATTTTAAAACAAAAATTAAGAAGTTTTAATGCTCGACGAAAAGCAAAAAACTGCCATCTGCCTTTTAAACTGTTTAGGTATCAAGTATACAAAGAATTATTTATTTTATTCTTTTAACTAAAATTAAAATTGAAGTGGATTATTGTAGTTACGTCTTGTATTTGATTTGAATGTTTTTGTTGTTAAGCTTCATAAATTCAAGAGGTGATCTAAAAATAAATTGTAAGTTTTTCTTCAAAAAAAAAAAAAAATGTTTACAAACTGTTGCAATCCATTAAAACCTATTTCCAGGCTCATTTTGGGGCAATTTGTATTGTTTTTGAAACTAAATTGTTTAAAAGAAATGTTTGTTTTAGAGTTAATAAAGTCATTGTAATCTTTACATAACTTTTCACAACAAATTATAAAAGTACTTTCATCCGCTTTTGTCATAGAGGGTGGGAATGATGAGGGTCGGTCTTATACAGCTAGACTTTGTTCCCTCGTGAGAGGGCTTTACTACTTAATTGCTTTCTTAATCCAAGAAACTGAAGGTAGACAAAGCCCTTAACTATCTTTAAGTAACGACTGTCGACGGTGACGTTCTGACCGATATGTCGGTGTTGTAGGTCTTTTCTTGTCTTCATTAACAGCTAAACCCATTTTTGCCGCCTCTGTCTGAATATTCGCAAAACCCACACTGACATTACGGTAATTTCTTTCAAATATGACAATGGACAGGTTCAGGCAACATAAGGGACTTCATTTTTTTTCAAGTGTCAGTAATTTGAAATTCAGAACTTTTCTTCGCAAACCTCTACTTTAAGTTCATAGTACAAAAAATACCAACAAAATTACTGTCTACAAAACACTCCCCAGGCAAGATACAAGTCCACCACGATTTGTATTTTGTACTGTAAAGAAATATAAGTTATTTCTTTTCCAAATTGACAAGGAACCCTTTTACAAAAAGGATTAAATGAAGGTGTGCAGAAAATAAATAAATAATAGAGTAGTAAAGTTACTAGTTATCCTACTATAAATATTTGATCCACCGAAATTAAAGCCACACTAATAAGTACCTATCAAGTTGTTTGCAACGAGCTTTAAATAGTCATATATTGCGGCCGAGAAGATTTTGTGTACTATGTAAAGGCGAAGGATTCTTCTATTAAGGTCTAAAGTTCGTTGTCGTTAAATCGTTTGCTTGGGTTGTCAACAGTGAATCTCTTCAAATCTGTGACTTATTGGTGCTTTGCAACTAAAGAGTGATTTTTAGCTATTATCTTTTTAGCAATACTGCTTTAAACAGATGACGCACGTTTCGTGTTGTGTTTTATTGTCAAACATCTTCAGTTTGGTCTAAGTTAACCATGAATCGTCTTAAAACGAACAATGCTTGCAAATTATTGAATTTTATTATCAAAATGCGTGTTGTTAAGAAAGTTCATCGCGTGCTTCTTCCATTTAGTTTTGATCAGCGACAAAGCTCATTTTTTGTCTCTGACGTAATCAGTCAATAAGCAGAACTGTCGATTTTGGAGTGAATATCAGCCAGAAGCATTGCAAGAACTACCAATGCATCCCGAAAAAGTCAGTTTGGTGCTTTGGTGTTTGGTGGTTTATCGGCAGGTGGTATCGTTGGACCGTACTTCTTCAAAGTTGATGCGAATTGTAACGTAACTGTGAATGGTGAGCGTCACCGTGAGATGATATCCAACTTTTTTTGCCAAAATGCATGAGCTTGACTTGCATGTGGTTTCAACAAGACGGTGCTACATGCCACACAGCACGCGCAACCATGAACTTATTGAGGGGCGAGTTCGGTGAACATTTTATTCCAGGTTCGGGACCGGTCAATTAGCCCCCTAAATCGTGCGATTTAACGCTTTTAGACTATTTTGTGTGGGGCTATGTTAAAGCTCAATTCTATACAAGCCCGCTTTAATTGACGCATTGGAAGAAACATTGAAGCATTTATTCTTGAGATACCGGCCGAAATGTTGGAAAGAGTATGCCAAAATTGGACCAAGTGGATGGACTATTTGAGGCGCAGTCAAGGTTAACATATGCATGAAATAATCTTCAATAATTGAATTATATGGACCGAAAGATTCGAAAGTACAATCAAATAGAGATTTCATGCATTTTTCTGAGTTTTATGTGTTTTTTTTTTAACTTTCGTATAGCTTTCAAAAAGTCACCCTATACTTTACGTGGTCAGAAAATCACACTGACGTACGGTTCTTATCCTGGAAAAAAATCCTTGGTTTGAACTATTTATAAGGGCAAAATCTGGCATAACCGCTAACAGACCTTACCTCTGAGTATGTCATAGAACCCTTTCAAGGTGTTTACTTAATAGTTCAACCTGTGACTGTAGACGCCACCGTTGATTTCATCTCGGGAATTCTTCCGCTACTGTCTGGATAACAGGTAAAGTGCATTGGTATACAAACATCGTCCCCCTCTTTCTTTTGCTACTCAAACAACTTTCCATTGGGGTTGGAAACAAATCTCTAATTAAGGTATTAGACAAGCGGTGCTCACCGCGGGGAGGTGACAAAGGTGAGTTTTGAGAAAAAAACTATTGACACTTGTGTCCTCTTGGAGCACTTGTCTAACTTTTGAACATCAACCATTTCCTTGATCGATGCATTTTGAGTTTCTAAATCAAGCCAATGTCGTAAGATTGCTAAGTGTGTTGAGTTTATTTGAGCTCTTTAATTTTTTGAAATAAATTAAAAGGAAAGTCTACCTACAACTAACTCACTCCGATTGTTTTACTTCCAACTTTCTCGATAAAGTACGAGAAGACATCTGAGGAAGTTGAAAAGTATTGCTCGATGAGAAAAATTAAGGTCAATTCGACAATGTTAGTATTCTTAGTCAATATGTTTCAAAAATTGTATTCATATAAAAAAACCTTATCATGAAGACACTCCACTGTCAAATAAATTCTTAATGTTTTATTAAAAAAAAAACTTTTGTTTTTAAACAAATATTTATTTATTTATTTAAAATCAATAAGATGTAATGCACTTCAATAGGCTTAGAAATAATTATTATTAAACCAAATTTATTATTGAATAAACGATTTCAGTGGTTTGCTTTTATTTTAAGTGAATTTAGTTCTGAAAAGTTATTAAAATATGTCTCTATGCAATTTTAGTAGTTCAAATTCGTAAGAGTTTGTTTTTTGTTTTCAGAAATTCTCGTTTCATCACGAATTAACAACAGAATGCAAAGTTTTATATGTGTTAATAATTCGATAATACAGAAAAGGAATAAATAGGGGACGCAATACAAATTACCAAACCAAAAATAGTTAAACAGAAGAGCCGGATGTCTTCCGATGACGGAAATTCATATCAAAAGAGCAATCATCACCAAACGCACCTCCTTCATCATCCCAGTAGCAGCATCCATCACTCCCAAACAACGCTGCCGAATCCCTCATTAAGCTCAAGTAAATACAGAGGGAGTGGAGGATCAAATAGCAATCGCAATTTGGCCCAAAAACATCACCATCATCAGCATCAGCAGCAATCTTCTTTAAAGCAACAATCAATGTTGCTCTCATCGACGTCATCGGCGGTTTCATCGTCAAAATCGAGTGGAATTATTTCTACGTCTCATCAACATCATAACCAACAGCATTCTCATTCACAAAACCTATCAAATAATGAAAATGCATCTAATTTGGCAAGCAATTCCATCAGTCGACGAAAATCATCATTGACTTATCAACATCAACAAATCATGACGGCTACGACATCGTCAGCATCAGCTGATGTTATAGCAATGGTGGATATCGGCGATATTGATGTGGCGCGAAGCCCCAGTAGTTTTGCTTCTCCCAGCCGCTACAGTCCAAATGCGAATGACGGAGCATTCCATCACATTGGATCGAAGCTCTCTATACATCCAATCGATGCGCGATATGACGATACAATGACATGTTGCCTGCCGCCACCGTCTCCAGCACCGAATTGTGATCGTTTTATAATGGGGATTCCATCGCCATCGAGCTCTATTAATAGCAGTAGTCATTTGAATGATACACAGCCATCTTCTGCATCGGCTTTGATAAGTGGATCTCAATCATCCTCATCTTCCTCCACAACACAGCAGCAACAATCAATTGCGGGAGCGAATATCACACACAAATATAGTGGCGTGGGTATGAATAGCTCGATACAACGCTCAATGTCACCAAACTCGCGCTATCGGTTGCCCGAACGTTATCGTGAAATCTCGCCTAAGTGTGATAGATTTGTGGCATCACCTCATTTTCTATCGAACAGTACACCTCTTGTTTCGAATGATATTTATTTGTCTTCAAATGTGCATACACCTGTCAAACGCTATGTTCCAACTCCTCCTCCAACAGAAGTTTATTCAGATATTACCCATCATTCTACATCAACGTCATCGGCTTCTGCAACTGGCGCAAACTACCACACTCTCGTTAAAAGCCCAAACCTACCTCATCAAACACAATCTTCATCCCAACAAACACAACAACATAACAGTGTCAGCACTTTGCCGTATCGTTTCCGCATGAAATGTTGTATCAACGAGCAGCCAGTTTCCGTTTCCACGAATTTATCCACATTGAGTCAAAATACTCCACATCATGAACGAATTGCTGCAGCAAATAGTTTTGCCACATCACCCCGTGTTCGAAGTGGTTTTAAGTGCTCAGCTACTAATGATACCACTGCCTCTGAACTGTCACCGCAAAGGCAGAATGTTGCAAGCAGTTATCAGCAACAGCATGCAAACTCGGCAATACCAAACAATCTGCGTACACCTCGAAATAGTTCGTGCATTCTCAACGATTATGTTTCGCGTACACCAAGTATAGAATACATTGGCTCAAGTGTTGGACGTATCTTAACTCCAGTAAGCATACTCTCAGAGCCCAGCATCGGAGCATGCTTGCATTGTAATACAATAAGGCGAACGACCGGTGTACATCAGACAACTCAAACAACAGGTCCTGTCAGTCCGGTACCATTGCAGAATTTGCCGGAGGTTTCAGACTTGGCTGAAAGTGCTACTTCAAATGAGCTTACTTCATCCACTTCCACCCCATCCACAAATGAATCGCACATTTCTCCACTGTCCCCATCACAGCACTATCAACAGCATCAAGAACAGTTGCAAGTTTATCAGAGAAACCCAGAAATTATTTGCGGGGAACAACAACGGCGCGTCCACACACACGTCAATCGGAATTTCCAGAAACAACAACTAGACCAACATGAAGAACTTCTTCATTATAAAGAAGCCATTGATCAGCCAAAAGATCTGCTTCAAGAACAACAGCAGCAGCAACAACAACAGCAACAACAGCACCAACAACAACAGCAGCAACAACAGCAACAACAACAGCATGAACATTATTTGCAGCAACCATCGCAATACCAACAGCAACAGTTACAACTTCAGCACTCTCAGCAATATCATCAGCAGCAACCATCGCACAATCATATAAGACACATTGTAACAACGAACAATGTAACAGGCTCAGGAGTTGGAGGTATCCCCAACTCTTTGAACTCTAGGCAGCAATTGCAACATCGATTTTCTCGCAAGCAACGTCTCAATCAATATGTTCGCAAGCAAATATCAAAGTTCTTCGGTGTTGATTCTCAAACTGAAAATGATGAACGTGCCATATGGTTAGGGCGGCAACGACGTTTCGCGATCCGTCGCTTTGGTTCTCTAAAAACTGAAAGTGAACTGAACTCTAACAATGGTCGAAGGCATAATGTTGTACAGCAGCCACCTACAGAACGACCCGATATTCTACCGGCACAAACCGAGGAGTCGCAAGCCCAGTCGCATATTAATGTCGCCGACTTTAACCACGGCCAGCATGTAGAGCGCAAGGCATCGGTTCCCACCATGATAATTTCAGGAATGTCATACATAGTGCAGACGCTAAACAAGCGTCAGCACCGCAACCAGCGTCTTTGGTCACGTAGTTTTGCACCAGCGCATGTTACGGCTATCAATGGTGATAACCCGAGTGATATCTGTGAAGGTTTAACCACGTTGCAAGAAGAGGATGTATTCTTTGATTCACCGGGAAACGATTCAGGAAATTTCAGTAACGTCACTGAAGGACGAGTAGCCAGCGCAAAAATAATAGAACACCAGCGCCAAATTTACATGGGTGAAAGAGTTCATGGATGGCGAACCTCAGCTATTATTGACCAGCAACTTAGCCAGCAACAGCAAACCAATGGTGGCAACGGATTAGGACTAGGAAACGCAGTAGGAATGCAGCACCAAATTGGTAGCCGAGGTATTAGAATTTCATCGCAATTGCTTGATGGAGTTCTTGAAAATTCGAGACGTCCAGTAGCCCGAAAAGTCAAACTGTTCTCTGTGCAGGATCTCGATGATCGCAATGATCACCGGCCTTTCTTCACGTATTGGATTAACACAGTACAGATTCTTGTCCTGATATTGTCTTTGATTTGTTATGGAATCGGCCCCATCGGCTTAGGAATAGAACAAAAAACGGGCCAGGTCTTAGTGCCAAGCCTGAGTTTGCAGACAGTGCAACACCATGAGCAACGAAATGTTTGGATTGGACCAAGAAATAGTGATTTAGTTCATATGGGAGCCAAATTTGCAACTTGCATGCGCAAGGACATAAAAATAATGGATGTTATATCAAAAACAAGGCGTCAGGAACGTGAGACTGCTTGCTGTATTCGGAACGATGATTCGGGATGCGTACAAAGTTCACAAGCCGATTGTTCCGTTCGAGGACTCTTTCCAACTGTAAGAATTGTCGTTATTTTTGTTTGTTTAT
Organism: Eupeodes corollae; assembly: GCF_945859685.1. Taxonomy (NCBI): domain Eukaryota; kingdom Metazoa; phylum Arthropoda; class Insecta; order Diptera; family Syrphidae; genus Eupeodes; species Eupeodes corollae. The sequence goes on from NC_079150.1 coordinate 4,690,983, forward strand.
TTTTTATTTGCTTTTGATTACAATAATTCAAACGTTCAAAAACCGTTGAATATACATTTTTTTATGTCTGTCAATTTAAAAAAGAAATCTATTTCCACATGGAAGAAATGGTCACCGGGAGAGTCCGGACCAGGTGGCAGAATTTCCGGCTCAGTTTGCGGACTCGATCCGAAGTTTTGTGATGCTCCAGCTTCAATAGCTCCATACGAATGGCCTGACGATATTACCAAGTGGCCGATTTGTCGCAAAACCAATTCGTTTTCTCAAAGATTTCGTTTTAAGGACCACACGGCTGAGCATATGGTATGCGAGGTGATAGGCCATCCGTGCTGCACTGGAGTTTTTGGCGAGTGCCGCATAACCACTCGAGAATATTGTGATTTCGTAAATGGTTATTTTCATGAAGAAGCTTCTTTGTGCTCGCAGGTAAGATCAAATCCATTTTTCTGTGAAAATATTTTTTCAGTGGATGTTTTTTCTTGTTTTCGCAGATTTCGTGCCTCAATAATGTGTGTGGCATGTTTCCGTTCTTTTCCATAGAGGTGCCTGATCAATTCTACAGGTTGTTCACATCGTTGTGTCTACACGCTGGCATCCTACACTTGGCCATAACAATTGCCTTTCAGCATGTCTTTCTTGCCGATTTAGAACGCTTAATTGGTCCAATACGAACTGCAATCGTCTATATCGGTTCTGGGCTTGCAGGAAATCTAACAAGTGCTGTACTGGTTCCTTATAAGCCTGAGGTAAACGCACAAATTCGCAATATTCAATTTTATTTTTCTTTGATTAGTTTGTGTTTTATTTTGAGGATATTAAAAAGTAAGGTACTTATCTTTTTTTTTTTGCTTGCATTTAAAACAAATTTGGGCAATGAATCTGATAATATTGTAGTGACCATTAGAACCTAAAAACATAAACTACCATTAGAGTTTTGAATTAATGAGAAGAAATGAAATTTTAAATTTGTCTGCGTTCATAAATTGAAAAGAGAAAGATTCAAGAAAGAGTAATTTTACGGGCTGTGACATAACAGAGCCCTAGAAAAGTGAAGTCCTATAAATGCGGTATTTGAAGAAACATTAATTTTACAAACCAGGTTTTGGGTTCAATCCTTGCATATGGCACATAAAGTTTTTTGGGTACTGCCTCTTGCGAGAAATTGGCAAAGTCCAAGAGTAATTCTTGCCATAAAAATGCTTTCTCAAACTAGCCGTTCCAATTCGGCATCAAAACTGTAGTTCTCCTCCACTCCAGAAATTACTCGCACACAGGAATGGTTGATAATTGTAAGTCACTAGACCCTAGTTCTCTACACACTATTCCGTCACCTATTTTTTGTTTTGTAAATTTACATACACAAGTCGAGATTGATATACTTTCAATTTTTTGTATAATATCGGAGGTAAGTATTTTCTGTTATTGTTTAAAATTTTAAATTGTTTGGTTACTTAATTTTGTTTGTGGGTTGGTTTTACCTTTTTGGGACTTAAAAATAATTTGAATTCAAAACGGATAAAAATAGGGAAAGACTACGCTGTATTAACAGGAGTCTAAATAAGGAAAACACTTTTGTTTTAAGAAACATGAATATAATAAAGATAATTATTTTGGTTTGCTTACCACAACTTCGCGTTCGGTCGGTCGAGCTTTGAGGTTATCCGAAATTTTACCTCAGGCCTTGCGAAGGCTCTAACTCTATGGGAAAAAAATGAACGTAAAATTAGAAAATCATAAGTTCCTTTTTATAAGTAATTAAAGATTCCTGTTCAGAAATCTGGCACCCGGCTTCATGTTTCCCATTTACTTATATATAATTAAATTACCAAACTACCAACAACGGCAATATTATATACATTGTTAATTATTAATCGGTACAAACATCAAAGCTCTCATAGAAATGTTATACAGCGCCAGAGGTTTGAACCTGCAATTTGTTTTGCACAGCGTTAGGCTTTTTGACACATACAATCCTAATACGATCAAACGCTCAATAACGCCGGTTTTGAGATGTGATTTAGCTATAATTTCTCGAAAAGATGATCACAATAGCCCACTGGGAAAGATCGTATGATTTAACAATTACACTTTTCTTTGAACGTGAAAGGTAAGGTATATGTCAATACTCTTCAATCAAGAATATAAGGACCATACATTTGCAAAGCTAACGACGAAATTTATCAAAAGGATATTACATTACATTACAATACATACTACTCAGAACACAAATGTACAGAGTAGAGAAAGAAACATCGTTTTTGTTTAATATACAAATTAAATTATTGATAAACCCTGTGTAAAAACGTTTATTTGAATCAAGGTGGTTATTAATGAATGTGTTGCATTCAGAAAAAAATTAAAAAAATTAATAGCAAAATAATATTAGGTAGCAATTTAAGATCTTACGGTCTATATATTTCCCTTCTTTGTTTTCAACTTTCACAAGTATTTGAGTTAACTTTTTTCCAATCGATAATCGTTGTTTCATTAAAATATTCCGAAAATTGAGGGCTCTATACTGTTAACCTCAAAGCTGTATTCAAAGAAACCCTATCTTAAGAGCGTTAAACGGTAGACAAGAGCGATAGGAAATAAACCGAAAAAATCGATGCGATAAGCACGGGAGCAGTTGTATGATTTGATATTCTAAAGTTTTTATTTTATTTTTATTTATTTTTTTTTTTTAAGTTGTTTTATTTTATTTTTTTTAAACATTTTGTTTCAGTTTTATTTCAACCTACCTTTTAATGTAAGGAATTTCTCGGTCAAGGTTTTTTGATTTTATTTGTGTTCAAGAAAATAATTCTTTCGATGGAAACAATCAACAATAATTACGTAAGTTTTCATTACTTTAATAGGTTTACTATTCACACATTGCAAACATTTGAATTAGGACAAGTTTGTTATCAAACAAATTGCATTGGAACAAAAGAATATTTTTCAGAAAGGCCAAACGCTAATTGGCTATATTATACATGATACAATTTTTTACTACCTACTTTGTAAAAAAAAAATGGTCCGTATATTTATGTTAATGTACTTCCAATACTTTAATTTGTCATATATTTATTCTATATATTTGATTGAATTTATACAACAAGTAATTGCTTTTTAGGTTGGACCACTTGCTTCTCTCGCTGGGGTAATCGCATCGTTTGTTGTTCTTTTGATTCTGATTCACTGGAAGCAACTGCGAAAGCCGCATTTAGCTCTTTTTAAGCTTATTGTTATCGGCGGTATACTATTTGGAATAGGAACTTTACCATGGCAATTAAACTTTGCTGGTCTGCTGGCCGGCATTTTCTGTGGAATATTCTTGACTATTGCATTAGTGCCATTTGTGACAATAACTAAATATGGCCGCAAGACAAAGGTTTGTATTAAAAGTTTAATATTTATAAAAAAACTGGAATTAACTTGCACTTGTTCTTTTTTTCTCCACGACAGATCAATCTCATTTGGACTTGTATATTATTCCATTTATTTATCTACGCGGCAATGTTGGTTATTTTCTATCTATTTCCAACTGAAATTACATCGTTTAATTTTGGAGACGTCATAAATAGTGGTTTCAATTTGAACAGTGGCAGTATTGAAAGTTTCCGTAATATTCATGCAACGGCAAATAACAACAATAACAATCATCATCAACAACAACAACAGCAGCAACATCACCATCACCATCATTCGGATGATATTATAACTAATACGGTGTTAAGTGCACTGACAACAAATAACGACAACAGTGCGGTGAGTTAACCGTTTCCATTGTAATTGCTTAATTGTTTCAACATTATTTGATCAAACGATTTTCTAATGCATAATTAGCTGCAATATCAACAGCAAACGTTACAATCACAACAAAAAACATTTTATCATCGGTTGTTCAATAGTAACAATCACAATCTCACCACCATTAACAATTATTATTATTACAATAATAATAATCGCAGCAATAGTAGAAACAACAATATGTAGAATGATGGGAAACTAATACAACACAATAAATATGGATTACGAAAAAAACAATAACATCAAGCTGGAGAACAACAAGATCAACTACAGGAAAAACAACATCAACCAGGGGCCTGATTATGGGATTCGCGGCGAATCGTTTTGCTTTCGCTTTGTGCCTATAGTGCCTGTCTATACGTGTTGTGCTCACAACGTTGTGACGAGAGTTTGTGGGCAAGCGAGGAGCTGAGTAAAGGGACGGAATTCTCATGACTGGCTGTACAGTTCCTTTCTCATTTCGTTCCGAATTTCCCATTTACCGCGTTTACAAGGAGAATTGAATCCGAATTGAATCAGAATTTAAGGCCGTATAGACCTGGATCGGATCGAAATAGGATTACTCGATCCGATCCCACTGAAAGAGGTGAATCGAATCGAAAATTTGTTTGTAAACCTGAATCGGGGAATCGAGTTATTGGTGTGTGAGGTCTTGCTTGTGTGCGTGCGATAAGTTTTTTCTATCTTGTGTGTTCTAAGCAAAAATACTCCATTTAAATGGAGTATTTTTGGTTATAAGCTGAATTTAATTTGGCGCTCGTCTTTGTGTTGAAAGCATTGTTTTAAAATTTGAAAGTTATTCTAGTAGCAGTACGCACATAAATACAACCCAAATGTCATTTCGATTCCATTTGAATTCGATTCCTCGATTCAGTGCCACCATATACCTGGATCGAAATCTCAATTCGATTCGATTCGATTCCTCGATCTCCTCTTGTAACCAGGGTAATTATTTTCTGTTCGTCGATGTGAAAGGTATCCTTGTTTTGCTCTTCGGCTTTGCACATATTGTATACACTGGGCTACATTGGCCATTTATTACCTAATTTGGTCAAAATGTTTTTCACTTGGTCAAATGGTAATTTTTTATTCGATTTGGTCATATTTTTCGGAAACGACAAAAGATGTTTGAAAACTTGAATAACGAAAACGTTCTTGTAACATACTCACTTGGCTAAATAGAAATACCTGTTAAACTCATTTAAGCAACTTTCTGCATATAATAACTTTATTAAAAATATAAACTCTTGATCTGAATTGGACTTAGGGAACAGAGAGAATTATTTACGCATTACACACGAAGTAAAAATTCTGGAAATCGAAATTGTTGTAAAAACTTATATACTGTGATCTCATGCTCAAACGCTTTGTTTTTATATTTCGTCATCTGTATTTGAGTTCATCTAATTTAATAAAGTATGTTAGGGATTTTGTGAGTTTATTTGTACGTAATTAAAAAATAAATGTCATCTGCATAATATGGAAAATATGTTAAACACAATATGATGAATTCATTAATTTGTGTAAACAAATTTTCCGGACTTGAATTATGTTGGTCATTTATATTTTCAAATTTGAAGAAAAACTTTTTTATTCAAGTGGGAACCGTGATAGTATATAGATGCATGTCGCTCGGTAGTATTACCGGGTCAAAATTTCAAACACAAATGTTTCAAGTTTGTCGTTCCGCATCACAAATGGAAAACGGGTCATGAGTAGTCACAACACATGTAGACACATAATGTTGTGAGCACAACACATGTAGACAGGCACTAACGAATTCGAAGGCGAATTTAAAATGTCATAATGTTTGTTGGTGAGTTGACATCCGACAGCTTTTTTTGGCGGATTAAGAGACAAAAGAGTTGTTATTATTATTCATAAATTAATTGATTTATTTGATTTAAACTAAAAGGAAAAAATACTTCCTCAGTTGAAGGGAGATCTAGAAGAGAAGCTTTGCTTCTTAGTAGTCTTCAGGACACCCTTTCAGAACAATTAAACACCATAATTGATTCCATTTTTAAAATTTAATATTGTCTATTGAATAAATCATCGCAAATTTCAAAAATTCAATCAAAACAAAACAAAAGTGTCAAACCGCTGGAATGAATATTGGAAGAAAATGTCAAACCATAAGTGTCACTGGAATATAGGAAGAACTATTTTCGCTTCGCTGCGAATTCGTTAATAAGGAAATACGACGCGAGTCGAATTTGAATGGTCGAATTGAAAATGATCCGCCGCAAACCTAGCATAATCAGGCCCTAGAACAACAGCAATAACAATAATAACAACTATAACAATAATAATAATAACAATAAATATAATAATAAAAAACGCTGGCGATACATTGCTGCTGCAACATCAGCAAGGAAAACTGCAACAACTAAGCCCTACTGCAGAACAATCAACATCGTTGGTATTTTGAATATATAATTAATACAAATTAAACAACAGTAATAATAATAATTATAATGATAACAATAATAATAATAATAATAATAATAATAATAATAATAATAATAATAATAATAATAATAATAATAATAATAATAATAATAATAATAATAATAATAATAATAATAATAATAATAATAATAATAATAATAATAATAATAATTATAATTATAATAATAATAATAATAGTAATAATAATAATAATAATAATAATAATAATAATAATAATAATAATAATAATAATAATAATAATAATAATAATAATAATAGTAATAATAATAATAATAATAATAATAATAATAAAAATAATAATAATAATAATAATAATAATAATAATAATAATAATAATAATAATAATAATTATAATTATAATAATAATAATAATAGTAATAATAATAATAATAATAATAATAATAATAATAATAATAATAGTAATAATAATAATAATAATAATAATAACAATAATGATGGTAATAATACTTACAACGATAACACTGGTCGAACAAATTAGGTTCTTTTTTGTTGCACGATCAAAAGAATAATTTCTTTTTAAGGATTAGGTTGCACTTATTTCAAATCTCGAATTTAAATTTTTCTATCACATCATCGTTTTAAAATATGTCCCTTTAAAAATGCTAAAACAAACGAAAACGGGTTTTTAAGCCTAAGTTAAAACTCAATGTATCTCTTAACAATATATTGTATGAGGATTTTGAAAAGTAAACATTTTTCTCTTTTAGATAAAATTTAAAGCATTTTAGTATCTTACTAAGTTTTTTGGACATTCCCATTGGTTATGAGTCTTTATTGAGCAAAACTTGAATTTATACTTTAATAGTTAATTGTAGTACCCGTGGCGTGATGGTTAGTGCGTTGGACTGTCGTGCCAGATGTCTTGGGCTAAATCCTTGCCTGTACCATCTAAAGGTTTTTTCACGGGTACTGCCTCTTGCTAGAAATTGACAAATCCTTCTTAAATTAGTCGTTCGGATTTGGCGTGAAGAAAATAGTAGATCTCCCTTATTTCCGACAACATTACTCGCACACAGAAAAGGTTGAGAGTTCCCAACGGCCTGTCGCGCCACCTAATTTATTTTTATTTATTTTTATTTATTTAGTTTTGGGCTTAATATTTAGTGCTGATTTTGAATTCAATTTTTTTTTTACTATTTGCTCAAGCTAAAAAAATACTCGTTTTCAACATTGTTCTTATATTATTTATATCAAAAACTTGATATAATAGAGTAGACAAAAGATTCGTAGAGGAACCAAACTTACTTTAAAACCATGTTGCCTTTTTCTATTGAAAAACATCTTTTGAAGTCATTATGAATAGTATATGAAATATAATAAATATTTCAACTGAAAATTGTAGAAAAGAATTAAAGATTTGAAAAACCAGCACGGAATTTATTGAAAGAAGAACTACTTCATAAATTTAGAGAGCCTCAAAAAGCCCTGTACACATGTTTTTTTTGAATTTTAAAAAGTAATATCTCAAAAACTTGACGTGATACATTAATTTTGGAGTCGGAATTGAATTAAGGCCACCAAAATCCATTGGAAAAGTGCAATTTTGATTCCAGTTATAAAACCATTTCGGCCAGTGTAATCAAAAAGAAGCAGAATCAACCGCACTTGTAATCGCAGCAGCAGCTACCATAACAGTCAAGGCACCCAGAATTAAAAACGAAAAACAATTTCACTAGACAGAGAAGTATTGTTAGTGCATGACATGTATTATTTCATTGCTGAAATTTTGTATGACTATTGTTGTAACTTTATATATTATTAAATTGATTTTAAATTTTAAATTTGTTTAAGAACTATGTCATTTTTGAACCAAAAAAAAGGATGAATTTAAACGTATACATTGTAAATAATTTGTATAAATAATACAATTTGAAGAATGAAAAAAATAGTCTCTTAAGGCTTAATCTTTTGCTGTTAACTTGAAAAATCTGAGTCCATATTCTCGATATGTTTGAATTTTAATTCAGTTTTTTTTTTGTTATTTGGGTTTCTCAATAATACTTAATTCCAAAAACCCTAAATGAAATTTAGTAATTTAAAACCAACATATATATTCAAATCTAAGCTTAAGAAAATAACTTTAAAATATTATGTTATTTTAAGTCGAAGTGAGAACTTTAGTTCGATTAGAGTAAAAATAGATACAAAGAAAAGCAACATTTGTAACACATAATATGCGTTCTTTTTTTCAGTTATACTAAGCTTTTCAAGAAAAATACTTATCCGTATTTAGGAGTCAATGCACCATCATACCTTTTATATAGAACATTACTTTTCACAATCGGAATGTTTTCATCACCTACATTGAATGTAGCTAAAACTTTTTTGCATGAAATAAGTGGACTCAAAATTTTGCTTAAATTATAATTTCCTTTAATTCTAAATGTTAAACAGTGTTCAATAATGTTTCCATATTATGTAATTTTAATTGTATATGAGAATTCATGCAAGATGGTCATTCGCTTTGAACTCTTCTAGTTCTTGACAAACTAACACTTTTTGCACACATCAAGCCAACAATCAAATTTCCCTGAAAAAATCAAATCTATGAATAAAATCTATAACTAAATAAAAAAACAAAAAGAAATAAAAACTATTTAAATGTGTTCAAAATCAAATCAAAATAAAAGCAGTTTGTTGGCTTGAGGGAAACTTATATAATATCGAAATTCCAAATGCAATTTATTTTGCATTCATTATTTTCGAATCTCGAAAGCAAGATATAATATAAAAATTACAACAAAAATAAAAAAACAGTAGAAAATAACATACTATCCGCTAAGTAAATTAAAACTGACTTCAAATAACAAAAATTCATTGTAAGCTATTTAATTTATCATAATTATTGTTACAACTTACTTTACTGATTATATTATTTTGAAAATTTCGAATTAAACTAAAAACAAAAATGAACTGCCATATTAAATAATTTCCTTCTAATTGAACTTATATGATATAACAATGAAGTTCTAAAATATATTTTTTTCTGAAACTTATCAGCGTTGTCAGAAATTTTAATTTTATAAATTTGGGCGGTGTATTTTGGAAATTTTACCGAATAAATAGACTCGCTCCAGTATGAAATAGAAACAATGTTTTCAGGCTAACTTTCTTTTCTAAAGTAAATTTTGCACCAGTGTTTTAAACTTGAACAAAGGATAACACATATTAAAGAATGCGTTTTAAATATGTGGGGGGAATATATATATATATTTATATATAAAAAGGCAATACCTGACATTTTTGTTTGTACAAAACTTTTTATTTTATTATTATTATTATTTTTATTTTTTTCTTTGTTCATACTTCTAGTTTGATATCAAATGGCGCCTGGAATTTGAAATAGTAAATTCCAGGGAGGTATTTGATATCGAACTATAACTATAGAAATTCAAAATAATATTGACGGAGGATTTGATGATAAGTGTAAGTTCAAGTTTGTATGACTGTCGTGATATTTTTTTTCTTTTTTTTCATAATGATGCGGGCTAATTGAATATTTACTGTGATAATGATTGACTAAAACAAATGTTTTCAGAAGAAAAAGTTAATATCTTAATTTTTATTAACAAATTAAATTGTTGCGCTGACTGACGATATCAATGCCATGCTTTAAAACGTATTCAATGTTTAAAAATTGTTTACTTACAAACTATAATATGAGTTCATTTTCTGTTAAACCAAATTTAAATACTCTATAATTTAATTTATTTATTTATGTTGAAATTTAAAAACAAATTGGACGTGTTATTGTTGGTCTTATTAATTTGATATTAAAATACATACAGTTCTTATGCCGAACCTGAACGGCTAATTTGAGGAATCACTTTTCATGACAAGAATTAATCTAATTGAATTTTTTCCACGCAAGATGCTGTACCCAAGGAAAATTTCAGGGATTGAACTCAAGACCTCTGGCATGCCAATCAAAAGCACTTCCTATCGCGCAAAGGGTTAATTTATAATTTTCAATCCATACAGAAGTTTAAAAAACAAATAGAAAAATTTGGCTCGATAAAAAATAAAAACCGGTTATTTCGGGGTAAGCCTAGTTTTTTACATTTAAAAAATTACTAATTTTTAAATGTAAGAGCTGTTTGTCTACTATATTAGGATTGTCTTCAAGAAGGTTAAAAGTTTATTGAAAAAGTTTGATATGCGAACTTAAAAAACAATTAAAGAAAAACATTTCTCCTTCATAAAAATGATAAAACTTGTTTTAATTGTTTCCGTTGTTTAATTATATTCTTTTTAAGAGTGTTTCTTTCAGAAAATTTCGGCACTTACCAAGATAGTGACTGGGATTTAAGTAAAGAAATATTCAAAGCAGAATCTTAGCGAGAAAAGCGACGGTCTTTTAGGAAAATTCTAGCCCAATACATTTTCTAAATAACATATTTTTACAGTAAAAAACCCAAAATTTACTCAGAAACTTTTGATTTTCTTCTGAGACACCCTGTAATCACGCCTAAACTACATAACCGATTTAAATGAAATTTGTTACAGAGATATTCTAGGAGCCTGTGAAAGGACATAAGTTAATACTAAAAGAAGACTGGAAGATGTTAAAATAGGTAATGAAAGTTTGTATAAAAATTGCGATATTTAAAATTTGGAAACAAATTTGGTTATTAAATAGTTCAATAATTTCTGTTTGAATTTGATCAGATAAGAAGAATTTTAGAATTATAATAAAAACCGTAATCCTAACTGAACTGGCAAAAGGAAAAAATGTTTGGTTTCTCGAATTTCAATAATTTTGACTGAGTTGCGAATTCAGTTTAAAAGAGTGCAGCGGGTCCCCTGTTTATGTTTTGGCAACAATTTAAATAAAATTAAAACTTTGTGTGTAAAAATGTGCTAAAATAAGAAATTTGCAGTAAAATATTGTGCTAGTAAGTAGTTTATTTTGTAGCAACATGGAATGCGGACAATCTTTTACTTACAACATGTATCATAATTGAATATCTGTTTAGAAATATAGCAATAGCAAAATAATCGTATTATTATTATATATCAATGTATATGTTATTTATTTAATTTGATCCCAGTAGTAGGTCCGTACAAATTTCTTAAACATTCGATTATTGATTTTCAGTTATCAATCAATAGAAAGCTCTCAGAACAATTCCGATTATGTCAATAATTAACTCCAATTCTACTCTAATTTGCTCCGCGTAAAAAAGCTATGAATCTATTCCTAATAAATAAATTAGGTGGCTTGCGCAGTTCAGAACTAGGGCCTAGTGACTTATAACTCTCAACCTTTCCTCTCTGCGAGTAATGCTGTCGGAGATGGAGGGGATCTACAGTTTTAAGGCAAATCCGAACGAATAATTTTAGAAAGTATTTTTCATGATAAGAATCACTCTTGGGGGATCCTGTTAATTCGTCGCAAGAGGCAGTGCACATGAACAAAAAAAACTTTAGATGGCTCAAAAAGGAATTGAACCCAAGACCTTTAGCATAACATCCCTACGCACTAACCATCACGGCACGAGTACTACAACTAAAGCGAAAAGTTGATTCATATAGTGATTAAATGTGTGCGCAATGTAATGGGTGTTTAGATCCAGATGTAACTTTCAATAAAAAAAAACTTATTTTCTGAAGAAGTGAAGAAAATGAAGCGCCCACAATGAACCAACCATAATAACGCACCCAGTGTAGAATTTAAACAAATGTATTACATAAAATTTATAATTGGATTCGTCATTCAATATTCTGATTTCTAAGGTTACTAAAGAAAAATCGTAAGAAAAGATATGCAATATAGATATATATAAAAGTTATCTTATATATAAACGTGTTTTATTTCAACCCTACAGTAAGTATGATTTTACCTTAAAATATTATTACACCACTAGCACTGTGGAACTTATAGCAAAACCCTGTAAGTTCGCGGACAACTCTGGACCTGGCAAATTACAGACAGTTTTATTCAAGTTTCATTCTATTTGAATGAGCTGACGCTATTGCAACACTTTGGTTGGCCGACCGCCGCCGCCGGATCCACACTTTTGATCAGGGGGGGTAAGTTACACACTTAACATATAGACGAGTTTTTAGTCACCACTTAAAAAAGTTCTGTAAAGGAGGCTAAACAAATTTAGCTAACAAAATAATATATATCTTAACCTTACATTTAAACATTTCAAGGGCTAAAGTGACTATTTTAGTTATTAAATTATTTTAGAACACTTGTCCAGCAAAAGGTATAGTATTACTATTTAATTTTGACGACTCCCTACAAATGAAAGCATTCCAAGATTCCAACAGTTTTCTAAATATGCCATATTTAAGAGCTAAAACCCAATAGTTTAGAAGGTTTTTGTTGCTTTCCCGCAGAAATTTAGAACATTGAAATGTAGCTGTTTTCCAAAAATAATATATTTTCTTTTTTTTTTGTTGCGAAATCTGTTCACGCAAAAACACTACAAAAATTCATCAACCCAGAAAACGAAATATATCTAATATTATGAATTGTCTGTTTTTTTTTAACTAAGTTTTTTCGAACTCAATTTTCGGAAGTCAACAAAACTTAAAAATTATAGAGAGAAAAATGTTTGGTTCTTGAATTTAAGGAAATAAGTGTATTTAACTACATTTTTTCTCTAAAAATTAAATAAATCAAATTAAGGTAAACAAATAAATTGGGAAGAAACTTTTGTGTGGCATTCACAAATTACAAATTTCAGAATCTTTTTCACTTCAGTTCTCAAGAAATTTAAAGCATTTATGTATATATTTATTGCGTTTCTCAATTAGCCATTACTTTAACTAAAGTGTCACTTTGGCGGTTTTTGGGACATTTATATTCTTGAAAATCGTGTGTAAATCTTAGTTCTGGTCTAAAGCAAATTCACTTTAAAAAAGAAGAGTTGTTTAATTTAAAAAAAAATTAAAGTTTTTGTATTCCACAGAAAATTAATTTTGAAAGATGTAAAATGCACGACTTGGTCGCTTGAACTTATATCTTCCAAAAAGTCTGTTTCAAAATATATTTTAAGATTTGAAAATATACTTGTAAAAATTGTTTTAAATCGTATTTTATATCTCAAAGATCCTTGATTTGCTTATTATTTTTTTTGATCAATCGAAATCGGTCCATTAGTTCGTGAGAAAAATTAAAAACAAAATAACGGTTTTATAAGGATAAAAAGCATCCTTCTCGAGCAACAACAAACCTCGAGTTATTTTTTTTTAAAGAATGCAATACTTGCCATATAGTTCCTATATGTGTATCACAAGCAAAAATCACTTCAATGTTCAATATTTATGTGCGTGTGAAATTTAAAACTTTAACTAAACTGCATACCAAAAACATTTTTAAACTAAAATTGAATACATTTTTAAAATAAAGGAAATATTTCAAAACAAACTCTTTGGATACATACGCAAGTTAGTACGACCCTACCGTGTATATTATTTGAGCATAAATTCACTGCACATGATTGGGAGTCCTAAAATAATGAACACGGAGTTTTAACCTTGAGATATTGATGGCAACAATGTTGAAGAAATCGAAATTGTGATAATGATAGCGATGATAATGCTTCAAACTAAAGTTCAAAGAGTTAGTCATTATGCGAAGCTGTATTTTTACCCACTTTTAGTAGTATTCATTTTTTTAGGTTATTATATTTTGTAAGAAATTAGTTGTTACCGATTTTTCTCAAAGTTTTACTAAATGTCAACAAAGTTATTCATCGTCGCATTCAATTTTTTCCAAAGGTGATATCATTTCTAATTCGTACATTTTTCAGGTGATAAATATTTTGTTTCAGTTTATTTAATTTTTTTTTTACTAAAAAACGCTGCCTCATTTACGGTACGAAAATCTATTGGTTCTTCAGCAATTTCAACGATTAAATACGAAAATAAGAAGAAAAACAATGAAACGCAGTTACGAGTTCCAATATTTCCAAAAAAAGTCGTTGCAACCGTAAAATTCAATAACGTCTTCAACAAAAAAACGGTTTTTTTCAATGCATGTCAAAAGGCTTATGAACAGGTCTACAAGGACAATTATTGCTACTTGGACTCAAGGCCGGCCCCAGCCAAACTAGCGCCCTGTGTAAAAATTTGTAGGAAACACCCCTTATTTATATTTTCACACATTAACTGATACACAAGCATAAGCCTTTTCCACATTAGCTAGGAGTTATTCCTAATAGGCCTAGAACAAAACTAAAACGCAGCAAGGAAATGAGCAGAGGGGAAACGTTTTAACTTGAAAACTTACTTTTCCAAAGAATTTAATAATTCCTTTTTATTGGACATTATAGAAAAGCCTACCAATCTCTCTTGAGTCATGGTTGTCTTATGATAATTTTTAATAATTTTAACTTTAGAAAAGACACGTTCTCCTGAAACTTGATACTTGATGAAAAACTGATATTATACGAATAAAGCTGTTTAAATCTTTCTGTAATTGATTGAATGGCTTGATCAAGTATTTTGAAAGAAAAATCTACTATAAATCTTTGTTTCAGTTTTAATATAGTTTCAGGACATTCATCAGCAAAAAGTCTTTTTCTTCGTTGAAATCGCAATGATCAAGCTGCAAGAAACATATTTAGTATTTCTAGGGAACTAGAAATACGCTCGGTTAATTGAACATATTCATTAAATTTTTCATCGGAACGCATTAAAATCAAACTGTTTTTTTGTATTGTCTTACACTTTTATGCCAGTTGACAGTTTAACGGCCGGATTTTGCTTATATTTCCTAGTTTTAATTATATTTTCTAAAATATCAAACCAAATTAGCAGGCAGAAAATAAATGTAAAATCAAAAATTTTATTTCCCAACCATTCCGCAATGTTTTTTGGCTCTAGATCTCCTATTTCAGATATTTCTGTAAGGGCTTCATATATTTGTTCTAAATTTGTTTTTATAGACCTCAATGCATCTAACCTGCTCTCCCTTCTAGTCTCAAAAAGGCGATTCAAAGTAAGACTTTTTCTTATAAATATCCCAATGCTTCTTTTCCTTTCATATTCGAACCATTATCATAACTTTGGTTTCGGCAGTTACTCATTAAAATTACATGTAATTCAAGCTTTATTAAAACCAACTGAGTCAGTTACATTCCGGTCTTATCTTATCACAAAATAAGTCACTTGTATTTAAACTGAAAGCTATTTATTTAATCTTAATTAACCAACAAAGGGAAAAAACAATTAAAACAATCTGCATTTTACACCAGACTAGATATACATTAAAAGTAACAGTCATTGGGCCTTACCAATAATTATTGACTAAACAAGCGTTTAGATAAAAGTCACTTTAAACTTTAGAGACGAGTTTAATTGTGTGTTAACCAATAACCAAATTAAACACGTATTTAACTAAACTGGGCTCTATTATATCATCTACTACATTTGTTGCCAAACAGACAGCTGCTGTCGAAATGACATTCCCCACGTTCGAATCCAAAAAATTTCAGATTTCTTTTGGGCCTTACCAATAATTATTGTCTAAACAAGCGTTTAGATAAACGCCACGTTAAACTTTAGAGACGAGTTTATTTGTGTGTTAACCAATAACCAAATTAAACACGTCTTTAACTAAACTCTGCTCTATTACATTATCTACTACATTTGTTGCCAAACAGACATATGAGTGAATTGCATTGGTATCAAATCTCGCATTATCTAATTGGAAGTCCACTGACAACATTGCAGATATTTCAATGTTCTTTGGGGGTGTTCACCAGTTTCCTTCTGAAACCGACTGAACTTATTTTGCTCCTGGATTGCGTTTTAAAGGCAATAGCCAGTGGCATTTAACATTTCCTGAAAGCTCTGTCAAGCTTCAAATTTAGCTTTGAGTGTTTTTCCATCCTTGAGTTTACTCTCCCCTGTCATAGAAAACGGCTTCACTGCTTCAACCAGCAACTCCTTCATTGCTGGTGTCCAGTTAACGGACCCGACTTCGCTTTATTGCCATTGGAATAACAATTTACTCTGAAATAAATTGAAATGTTACTTATATATTTAAATAAAAAGAAACTAATCTATTTGTTTATTTTAATTGCTAATTTTTATGAGCTCACGGTCACAGCCAAAAATCAATTTGCTGCAGATTAAAGAAACATACGAAAAATTTCTCTTCCTGCCAACTATCAGAATGACAGCACAAACATGACGTTAAATCTTAATCACGAAGTTAAACAAGCGTTGCTCTACTCTTAAATTTAAAGTGACGTTTAGTGTTAAGCTGACTATTAAATTTATTATTGGTATGGTTCATTATTTAGAGTCCACTTAAATATTTAGGTCGTCACTAAATTTGATTATTGGTAAGGCACTTTGTGTATTTGTTGCATCAGCGACATTGCAGATATTTCAATGTCTATCTCAGAGTCAGAAGGTTCTTTAGGGGTTGTTCCCCCACCAGTTTGCTTTTGAGACCGACTGAACGCACTTATTTTGCTCCTGGCTTGCGTTTTTAGCCGATTCCATTGCATGCTGACTATTAAATTGATTATTGGTATGGTTCATTATTTAAAGTCCACTTAAATATTTAAGTCGTCACTAAATTTGATTATTTGGAAGGCCCATTAACTTAAAAAAAAAAATTCCTGCGCAAACAATTCGACTCTTCATAGAATCATCCCTCTTTAATTTGTACACTCTATGCTCCTTTTCCATTATATTAAAAATTTCATCTTCTGTAAATTGGCACTTAAAACTTGAACATCCATTGACCATTTGTAGTACTAGGTAGCACAGCAACCTACCTGGCTCAAAATCACAAGGTTGCACATTTCAAAATTGGTTTTATGACAAAAAGAAATTGCAAGGTAAAATGATGACTTTTAGCTTATACTGTTTTAAAATTTGTATATTAATAAACTTTATTAGAAGTATTTTTTAGTATTAAATACCTAACAGAAACCATCAATTCGGGAATGTTTTTCTAAGTTTGATATAATCAATAAGGACAAAACAAAGCACATAATTTAAGCTTTGATTTATAACATACGTGTATTATGTATGTATCTATATTGAATAAGCAATAATGAAAACAATACATACAAAAACTTCTACAAGGAAAATACGTCAAATCATGTCCGGGAACGTTCCCGAAATGACCGTTCAGGAAATGAAGATTTAAAATAAGAGCACCCTTTGATTATACGGCGGCCATCTTAAAAGCGATCTGACTTTGTCAATAAGAACATATTGAGTTTTCTTTTTTATTTTGAGTCGTAAAAAAGAATTTCATCAATAATTAAATGTAATAAATACGTTCACAAAATGACGGTATATTGATGTACGCTCTACGAATAATGAATAGAAAGGTACTTAATATTTTGATATAATTTATTTGACGAAAAAAACTCTGACAGCAGGCTTTGTTATTGTTCTCTTCCTCGACTGACGTTTGACACCGAATGGCTGGATTTACTTAAAATTATTTTTGATCGATTATCGATATGTTCACTGAAATGACTTTTGCGGTATTGGACAAACTATTTTTGTAGTTAAAAAAAAGAGGCTGGGATGCGACCGACACTGATAACTTCCCATCCCGTCTGTCGATTTACCTTGCTTAAAAGTTTTTCTATATGTACTCGTATCAATTTTTACCAAATTTGCGTACTATTTTTTGTAAATTTTATTTTTTATGAAAAAACGGATTGTTGGATTCTTATATAAAAATTACTGAATATTGAAAACAATATTTTCTAGGAAATAAAATAAGTTTGAAGCCAATATTTAAATTTAGTATTGTTTTTTTTTAGAGTTTTATTTTTTTTTTTAAACTGTCAATTCGAATTTTTTTAAAATTTTACCATAATAAAAATTGTATCAATATAACAATATTTCTTATAAGATAAAATTAGTTTGAAGCCAATATTTTAAAATTTTTGAAGAGATATTTGAGTCGAAAATCAACCAACTTTTATACATTTTTTTTAGGTTTTTAATTTTTTGTAAAAAAACTGCCAATTCGATTTTTTCAAACTTTAACTGAATGTTGACAACAAGATTTTTGAAAGGTAAAAGTAAATTAAAGCCAATATCTCAAAGTTTTGAAAAGATATTTGAGTCGAAAATCAATTTTTACCAACTTTTATAAATTTTTTTTTAGGTTTTTATTTTTTGTAAAAAAACTGTCAATTAGATTTTTCTCAAAATTTTATCATATGTCAAAACATTATTCTTCATTGCACAAAATTGTTTAAGAGATGAAATCATATTTCAGTCGTTAAATTTTGGGGGTGACAAATTTTATTTTTCAGTTTTATTGATTTATAAAAAAAAACCGTTATATTGATTTTTTTCAAAAAAATATAGCTGTTTGGTATGTTTACCTTTTTTTCAAACACAAATTAAATCAAATGGGGTGGCGCAACAGTCCGTTGTGAACCAGGGCCTAGTGACTTACAACTCTCAACCATTCCTGTGTGCGAGTACTGTTGTCAGGGATGGAAGGGACCTACAATTTTAGGCCAAATCCGAACGGCTAGTTTGAGAAAGCACTTTTTCATGATAGGAATTACTCTTGAAGGATTTGTCAATTCCTCGCAAGAGGCAGTACACGCGAAAATTAATTTTTTTAAATTAAGGTGGCACAGGCAGGGATTTAACCCAAGACCTCTGCCATGAGAGTCCAACGCACTTTTTTTTAAATTCATTTTTATTAATTTATATATTATAGAACCTCGTTGGAATAGTAATGCACATAAGAAGATTCGGCTATTCGATATAAGCCGGTACAGGCTCGTAAACACTTCCAATGCATAAGCATTATTGAAGAGTGTGGTGTGAATGTCAATTGCCTCCATCGGTAAATTTCTTAGTACAACGTTGGATATACCATCGACACCTGCTGACTTTTTCGTCACTAACAAGGAACTTGGTTCCGTTCGCTCTGCGATTATGGCATTTGCCAAGGAATCACTGAACCAACTCATTATTCTGTAAAACAAAATTTATTTGAAGTCGATATCTCTATACTGGTTCTTGAGATATGGACAACGAAAAATGCTTTCGAACGTACGAACACGCACACAGAGACATCTCCTTAAAAAGCTATTATTAAAATTCTATGTAGCTTGAAACGTCGAGAAATGTGAAAAGTTTTAATTTGACAATGACTTCCTTTGAGAAGTTAAAAGAAAATGTACCGCATGTGATATTGGGTTTTCGCAAAAAGGTATAAATGTTTATTTTTTCTTAATCAAAATAGAATAAGAACTTTTAATAAATTGATGGTCTATTTCAATAATGACTGTTAAAAAACTGCGAAAAAATAATATCAGTGGTTATACACCGATATAATGTCATGCAAGCCATGAAACAGTTTATTTAAAACAAAAATCGTTTCGCGGTCCGCATTTTATACTGCTTTTAAAAATGTCTTTTGTGTTCTTGCTTTAAGAATTTATGTAAGCTCTTTTGACCAAAACTTGGAATTGACCTTTTAAACCTTATTATTATACCTTGTTTTCTAATAAATAGTTTTCTTTTATTTTTGTTACATTGGCTTTAGGTCAATTAACGTCAAACGTTCATAAAATCAAAAAGAAAAAGATGCAATCTATCATCGTTAATCGTTAACACTACAAGCTTTTTTTGCAGCTTATTTAGTATAACCAACCTTGTTTATCATGTTATCGTGAACACCACGTTATCCACAAAAGAATAAAATAAGAGAAAATTGTACAAAGCTTATCTGTTTGAATCCTTTTTGCGATAGAAAAAGCTTAGACTTAGACTTTTCGGATACATTTTTGCCACCATGGACGAGTATCTTTCGCACATATAAATTCAATAAGTATCTCTCTTCCTTTAGAAGTGTATCTCGTTGATTCCAATACCTCATTATAAAAGAAGAACAACTCTACGTTGTATCTTTCTGTATCCATGTATATTTGGAGTTGTAGTTAATTTTGTTATACTCATAAATAATATAAAAAAAATAAAAATTGTTTTACAAAATTAATTCACAAAAATAATAATTGTAATGGAAAAAAAAGTGTTTTATTATTTGTTTATTTGATTACTTTGCTTTAAAATTGAAAAAAAAAAATTGAAATTGAAATTGAAACAACCTCATCTCCTCAAACTTCTCTCTATTTACGCTTAAGAATAAAAAACGACGAAAACGAAACGAAAGTCAGTTATATTCAACAATCGATTTGGTGCGTTTCGGAGTTTTAATATTCATGTGAATTTATATGCCAAAGTATACAGACGCTTTCATTTCTATAAGTGAGTCCTTCAAGTGAAAAGAAAAAGTTAAAAGTGTAGTATCCTTAACAAGAAAAAACAAATTTGTTGTTTATTTTATGGACTAATGTCATGTATAACCGAACAACTTTTATTTGATTCGAAAAACTAAACCAATTAAACAAAATAAAAAACAAGAAAAGGGGATAAACATCTTTGTAACCATTATATAAGAACAAAAGGTAAGGGTGGTGCTGCTGATGGTGGTGAGTTTTATATACGCGATTAAAATACAAATACTTAAAGTTTAAATTAAAATTAAAATTAACATAGTGGAGATGTATTATTTTAAGAATAAGATATCAATTGCAGTCCTTATTATTCACTAATCTTAACTTAAGTTATTTTATTCAATCGAAGGACCTTTATAAAAAACCATATGATTAAGGAAAAAATAAAATGTTAATATTGTTTTGCGCACGGTTAGAAAAAAAGAGGGTGTGCAGAAGCAGATACATGAATTGGGTCCGATATGTGTATCTATTGGCAGAGTCCATTTGACCTTCCTTTGCCACGAAATGGCATTTTTTTTATTTCCACTCTTAGGAGAAATTAATTTGTTGTAAACCTTTTTTATGGTAGATAAATCTAATATCTTATTCTAATCATTTTTAAAAAACATATATATGTATAGTTATTAGGTATACATTACATAGATATATTTATATTATATGTTTACATATATATATATAGATATATTAATGCACATTTATATATCTAATAAATTTATGTTGTAAATGCAACCAAAATCGATTCTTATAAAACAAATCAATAAGTAAAACTATCATAATTTGCCTAATTTACTTTTTATTGAAGCAATACATTTTGGTTCATCAAAACAGAACATACATAGGTACAACTGAAACATTTTCAAATATGTATTTCAACACTAAATACTTCAATTTTGTATTTTCCAATCATTTTTTTTTCATTTATAGTAATTCGAATTTGATTTTTCGAGATAAAATAAAAATCCTTTTCTTGCAATCATCTTTGTATTAAATTTGAAAGTTCTATGTAAAGCTTAAAAACTAAGCAACCTGTAACATGCAAATGGAAGCTGTTTGAATTAGGGAGCGTAAATTTACCTTTAACTTATTTCTTATTTTATAGATATTAAAAAACTGAACTATATATTCATAAGTGTTTCTGCAAGGCCTAATTGTATAGGTAGAGTAAAAGTGTCCAAGAATTTGTGTTTTTGCTGTTAAGAAATTTAAATTCTTATTGTAAGTATTTTTAAATTTATTTATTTTAGTTTAATTTAAAGAATTATTTGCAAATATTATATACAAACTGACTAATTTAGAAGATCTATAATATTTCTTTATGAGTTAGAATACGTTATGAATAATTCTATCTTAAAAGAATAGTAGCTTTATAAGTATTCATGTCTTCAAGAGACAAGACTTCTGTGGGAAAAGTGGTAGTGAAATTAAGCTGTATTCGATTCTAGACCAGCGCGTCGTGTTAGCTCAAAAATTAACTAAAAAAACCTCCACAATTAAAAATTGGCCTTAGAAGTAAACATCAAGTTATCATATTAAAAAAAAAAGAACATTTGTTCCATTATCTGTCACTGGATCTTTTTAGTAACAATCGAACCTGTTAACTTTTGCATTCAAAACACCCCACCATCAAAGACAGCGACAAGCATCAAATCATCCAATTAACACGCTTTTTAATTACAGCAATAACATAATCCACACTAGAACAGCTGCATAAGTAAAAACAACCCAAGCGTCAATAATGGATACTTTTTTTAGGCTTTCATTAAAGTAATCCAACATAATTTGAAATATTGTTTTCATGCATTATTACGATTTTATAGATTTTCATTATTTTAAATGGAGATCAAAAATCAAAATAATGAAGACATTTGCGAGCTCTTAATGCGGTAAAATTATCGAATTTCAAATAAGGCGGCTCATTAAAAACCTATTAATCCAAGCTATAAAAATCAACATTTATGAGCTCTCAAAAGATTTATGAGTGATCATCAGTATCATTCTCATTGTTATGTTAATTTTTTTATTTGCACGATGTACTACTTGGAGAAATTGTGTATAACATGAAAATTATTTGAGTTATGAGCCCCATAAAAGTGTTCAAAAATACAGCCCTTTGCAAGAAAATTCATTCCAGCTGTGGTGTGTATGTGTATATTGTGTTTAAAGCTTGTACGATGCGCAGAGTTATGCAACAAGATATATCTATGCGTATATACGAGTATGAAATTAATATTTCAAAAAATTGCTATCTTACAAATTTATCGATTTAAAAGTGTTTTCATTGTAATAAAAATGTTTGATTGGTCTTACAAGTCGAGACTAGATAGGGACGAATTTTTTTTTCTTAACTTATAACTACGCTCTTAAGAAACTAAACTACCTAATAAGAAAATATGCAATATAGTAAATAAAATAAATAAAGTTTTCTTTAGAAGAACATAGACGACAACCCGGTTTATTTTAGACCTTCAGTTAAATTCATTTTGGAAGATTAAAATAGGAAAAATATATTCAAAAAAAAAAACTGAAAAGCAGCTGGCGACATGTTTGTTTCAATTAGTTGCGTCCATTTCTCGGCTTTCAGCTAAACATTGAAAAATGGCAAAATTTTAAAAAGTTTCTAAAATTTTAGAACGTTATATTAAAATATACATATGTATATCTATATGTATTGTACATATGTATGTACTTTAAACTATTAGATTTAACATAAGCACTTTAAGTGTGTAGCGCCTAAGCAGTCATTTTTTTGACTAATTTTATTAATCCATCTTAAATTCTAATCTTTTTCATTTTTAAAATAGGTTGCTTACATTCTTTGAATGAATTTGTAAAAATATTTCCTTGCTTAATTTTTGTGTTTTTAACTTTCATTTTAACATAAACAAAATCTATTTTCTTAAATAAAAGCATCTTTAGCTTACATTCATATTAGCTGTAAAAGTAATTATAAACTTACGATGTTTTAATTTAATTTAAAGCCAAATTCACCAGATTTTACAAATTTAAAGTTTAAATTTGTAAAATCAGATAACCCATCACGCCTTGAGAACACCTTCGAAGGCTGGCTACCTGACATCTTTTACAACGTTTCTCCCATATTTTTGAAAAACTAAGATGCATTTTTTGACTTTGTTTTATCTAAACCCCTTTTTACACCCCTCTCAAATTTTCTTTTTCCATGCTTCCAAAGTGTTTTAAAAAGACTCCTAAGCATTTTTGGATTTTGTACTATCTGAAGCCCTCTTTCTATTGGATTGAGATCAGACTTTAAGCTGGTAAAACAGGTAACTTTTCAAATGGTCGATCCATACGTCTTCTGTTGGCACTATATGGCCAACACCTTGCTAGAATTGCCTTCCCAATCAGTTGCATTTTTGCTCCACGCTTTAATATCTTCATTGTGTACCTGGGATTCAGCTCCTAGTCACATAACATTTGCTATCTGATCCAAAAATATTAATTTTAATTTTCCTCAAGGTTTTTCAAATTTCACGATTAAAATTAGTCTTGGTAAAACTCAAAATTTAGTAATTTGTTTCCCTTTTTGTCATTTAAAAAAAAACAATGTTGTACATGACATTTGCCATCTGATCCAAACATTTTAATTTCGACTTATACCTCCATAAATTTTTTAATGTTCTGCGCCAACTCCAAACAACAATTTCAACCTGAAAGGAATATTCCGAAGATAAAAACTTTTCCAAAGTAATTGAAAAATACCCGAATGATGTCTTCCAAAGCCATTTTCGGATGGATCGCTCAGCTTTCAATGATAGTTGACACGTTTTAAATTCACTGATCTATTTATATTATAACTTTTGATAAATTTGTATAATCTCTTATTTGGAAGGAACCTGGACCTGGTCAAATAGGATTTTCTTTCGAAAAATGTTTACTCAAGGAAGCTTTGCAATAGCATGGTTAGTTTTAGTGAACTTTCAAATGTTCCTAGGAGTTGGTATTGAGGAGAGGAAGTTCTAGACAAGAGGCTGAATTGAATGTTTGGTTATATACACTTCCAATCTATCGAAATGTTCCCTTATTTCTGTTTTTAATTCTTTTAATAGTATTAATAGTTTAATTTGTGCGCTAGTAAAATATTCCCTGAAATTCATCAAATAAATTAAATAATAAATAATTTAGAATTTGATTCAATACTTTTCATTGTTTTTTTCCGCCATTTTTGCGCATCAGTTTATCTAGCTTTGCAATAATCAGCAATTGATATTTTAAGTGATGCCAATTATTTGCGTTTATGAGCGTGATGCGTTTGACTGGTTTAGTGCCAATTTTTCCAAAAAGTTAATATGGACCAAATTTAGCAAAGAATAACAACAACTGCTTATTTGTAATGAATACAAAAATTTAAACACAACTAAGCAATTGCAGCTAAAGGAAAGTTAAATGAAATAAGCTTATTGTTGTACTATTTATTAGCTTTCACACACCAATGTGTAAGCCGCCAAAAATTTGGAGCGTAGGTACGCATTTTTATGTATACTGATGCAAAATGATAAATGATAATGATTATTATCTGATTTACTTGAAGGGCGTCTCAAATAAACTAATTAACTTAAATTTTATAAAAAAAAATTGCATTAAATTCTTTAAAGCTAGTGTGTTCGTTGCCATTATTTTGTATACCTTTGTTTATCTAAGTAAATTAAAATTTTATTTTCAAGTAAGAAAATAGGTGAACTATTTTTTTTACAAATAGGTAGGTACTTAACAGAAATTTTTTCTGGGATTCAATGAAATAAAAACCTTACCCACAAAATTAGCAGCCTAAACAAATATTGCCTGTTCTACGAAAAGAATATGATTTCTATATAAAGAATGAAAGATATAATAAGTTAAAATGTGTGTTAATAAAAGTTCTTAAAAAAAGTGACTAAGTACCTAATAAATTTTCTGTGAAACTAAAATAAAGATCAAATTCTTATAGATATTATTGTTAATACGTTTATCTATATTTTAATGTCAATTTTATAAAATCCTTTCTTAATAATTTCAAAAGAAGTAAGCTCTTAGATACTTATATTTTCTTCATAGGTTTGAACATGAAACCCTAAGTTCACCACGTTTCATATTTCTTTACTATTTAAATATTCATGTTCATTAATTTCAATAAGTGCTAGAGCTCATTTTATGTTTTTCTCGTTTTTGGTTTTTTTTTAGAGACATTGTTTTAAATGAAAATATATGTAAGATGCCACTTTAAAATTAGGCTTAATTGAACATTAACAAGCTCCTACTCTTTTTCGAAATCCTGCGTGCGTGTTGACCTTAATATGCTTTTTATTTTACAAGTCACTCTTTTTTGAATATGTTCTATGACCAATTAACCATAATGAAAAAAAAATCGGTTCAAATTCGTTCCGGCAAAAACATATTACCAAACCAATAAAATCCTTTAATTATATTTCAAATAAGTTAAAATCAGGTTCTTAGAAGAACTCTTAAGACTTTAGGCCTTAGAATGTAGGCATACTTTAACTCTATATTCGAATAAAAGTACATAGGTATGTAGGTACTATTAACGTTTAAATGAAAACAAAGACTCAATACCATAACCAAGTTTTCTTAAAGTCAAGTTTAATCAAATTCACAGGTTCCAGTTACATCAAACAAAAAAGGCTAAGTTAAGGTTTTGCAGTTTTTTTAAGCAAGAAAAAAAAGCTTAAAAAACTGCAAAACTTTTCCGAGCTAGTTAATTATTAATTTCTGATTTGTAAAAACTTTAAGTTAGCCTTTTTGTTTGTTATAATTGGAAATTGTGAATTTAATTAAACTTGACTTCAAAAAAGCTAGGTTATGGTATTGATTTTTGTTTTCATTTATATGTTAAAAGTACCTAAACTTAAAACAACTGTTTAGATTGTAAGACTACAGGACTCGTAAACTCTATGTTTAAACATTTTTTTAATGCAACATTTAAAAAAGTTTTTGAATACCTATATTAATGGCAACGCTGAAATTGCGGTGCTTTGAATTTGAGTTTATCACAGGAATACGAAGAATCACCGAGGTAATACGACCGCTCAAGTTTTCTCTCGGCCTCTTGTTATTGCTTTTGCGTTTGTCCATTTGTTACTGTTACTGCGACTGCCAGTGCCAGCCAAGAGCCAACTGCTTGCTGAGAAGCTTAAACAAAAAAGCTTCCTAGGAGTTTTCAGTTTTGACAACTGCGTAGTAGCCTGGTGATGTTTGCGACATGCGACTTCGTCTTTTAACAAAAAAAAAGACAAAAAAAACTGCATAAAAACCTAGACTTGCATTGACCGTGTCCGGATGGCAATTCTAACTCTGTGACTGTGACCAACCACTGTAGAAGTAGATGTGTTTTTTCTTTCGGCAGTGGCTGCTGCTGTTTCAATTTCAACTCAATCAAAAGTTTTCACCCTGCGTATATCAAAATGTATATGTACCATTAAATTTACCTTTTGTATCTAGCAATCACTTTCATTTTTAATCACTCTTCTCTTTCAACTGCAGCATAAACAAAAATCTTAGGAGTTTATTTTGTGCCTTTCTCCTGAGATCGAGAAGAGAGCTTGTCAGGGGCGGTGTTTGAGAAAAGTTGTTGTAGGTATACATAGAAATAAGCTTCGTAAGAAAAATCAAATAAAAAAGTTCGTTCAAGGAAAAATATAATAAAAGTGTCGCATGAAAAGAACCACCACCACAAGTCCCAGCTGGGTCTCGTGTAGTTGTTTTTCTTCTCAAAAACCTTTTATATTTCAAAAACCGCTATCATTTTTTAACCAAAATCTAAAATATAAAATAGACTAAAAAATAAATAATATAACACAGAAGCCACCCCTCACTCGTCCATTTCTTTTACTTTTCGTGTGTCGCCAGAAGCAGCAGCAAGCAGAAAGCAGCAGTCTTCCCCATTCTTCTCACAGCTCGCAGAGTACAAAAATCCATCGAAGAAGAGAATGGAAATCAATTTTGGTGGTGGTAAGTGGAACAGGGGATACCAAAAATAATACTAAGACACCAAGTGCCCTAGTGCCGTTTCAAGTTTTGTGCGGAGCGGTAGTGGATTTATTATTACTTTTTTGCCTATTATTATTTAAATTGGATTCATCTTCGGTTTCTTCAAAGAATCGTTGACAACGTCGACGGCGTCTTCAAGGTTCACTATCTCTGTCTTGTATGTTTAAAGTTTATTTCATTTAGGGAATAAATAAAATGTGGTTGCAAGCTTTATTGAAGAAAAAGCTTAATGAAAAATTAATTATGAAGAAAATTTTAATATGAAAAATAAATACCTTGTGTTTTTGTGATGCGGAATTAAAGAGAATTAAAAGCGGTGTTTTTTTAACTTCCTACTCTTGTTGCTACCGCTGGCACTGTTGCCAGTCAGAAATTATGTACGTTTATAAATCGGTGGCTCGCTCAGTCAGTTAATCGGTCGGCAGCTTTAAAAAAAAGTAAAATTCGAAGTTTTTTTCCCCAAAACCACCCCCTAACAAAAAAAAGTCTCCTCATCCAGCCCCATTTTCACCTCTTTCAATTTTACACGACACATTTTTCTCTTTTTTTGTTTACATTTAACTATGAAATTTCGATAAAAAGATTTTATGAATAAAAAGAGACCATAACTATGAAAATATAGGTCGGTTTGGTAATTAAAATTTCATAGAAAATTCCACAAAAATTCCCGTTTGTTAATCTAAAAAAGTCGCAACGAGAGAGGAGCAGCAGAATGAGAGAGAATAAATAAAAGTATAAATAAATGTGGCAAAGTTGAATTTGTAAAATCTGTCAAGTTTAAATTAAAAAAGAATTCAAATTTAACGGGCTACCAAAAAATAAAAATATTTATTCTTAATTAAAATAGGAATCAGATTTTTTTCATTTGTATACCTAGGATAAAATGCGGAATGATTCAAAATTTCTCACAATATAGGTATATAATATTTTTTAATATTAAATTAGAACATTTTATTTTTGGAGTGGCTAAAATGACAGTAATATATCAAATAACTGTGTCACAGGCAAAAATAATTGTTTTTGTTTTCATTTCGTTCGAAAAGTTTCTAGGGTATTGAATATCGAAAAACAGTTTTTTTTGGTTTGTGTCTATGAGCACATACAAATTCAACACAAAATTGAAATAAAATTAGTTTTGTATATTTTTAAATAAAAGATTTATGTTCCCTGTTTTTATTTATTTTTTAAACGTGTGTGAAGAAATCGCAACCTATATACCTATATTAAATATTTCCACACTATTACAAAATTATTATTTTTTTAAAGTACATATTCCAATCTCTCTTAAAAATTGGACTTTTCACGAAATAATCAAATTTTGTAGTGAAAGCATAAAATAAAAGACCAAAAGCACATGGTTGGAAAAATATTATAGCTAGGTATGTATTTTTTTTTAAATACGATATTAAACTAAAATATACATTTATTAATAAATACTAATTTTGTATTAGTCAAAATGAACTGGGCTAAATATAATTAAACAATAATAATCTTTAACAAAAATAAAATAAAATTATTGAGTGAATAACAACAAATACGATATGTGCAGTTGAAAACACAACGATTGAAATTAATTAATTCTTATGATAAAATAATAATTTACAGCACAAAAATTCCTTCCCCCACAGTTCGATGTCCAACTGGAAAGATCACACCATGGGTTTAAAATAAAAACACAATTTGTGATAAAAGAATTGAGTGCTATTTTTGTGCTCGGCGTCGCGGCGTTTAGAGGAAACAAATTTGTAGATTATGATAAAAACGAAGAGGTAGACCTTAAAGTTTTGAAGAGTTTATATGTAGAACCAACAAAATTAAAAAGAAACTAATATTAGATTTTAGTACCTACTACTTTGTGCTCTAGAGTAATTTCTCCAGTCCTTATTAAGGCAATTAACGAATGACAAAAATAGCACTGAATTCCTCCTTCATATAATTACTAGAGGTTTCTTCCTCGACGACGACGGAAGTCAGGCTGGGAATACCACAAGTTTTGAAGGAAGGAATTCCAGGCTTAGGGGCGAAAGGTATCATTGGTGTTCATTATTGAAACCATTCTTTGGAATTTTTTTGGCAGGTCGTTTATAGCTATCATTAAAAATTTCTGTCATTGAAAAAAAAATCTGTTCAAAGACAAATTTGTACTTACAAAAATCTGTCATTGGATATGTGTTAAATTGGAACATAATCAGATTCGCTTAACTTTTGAATGCAAAAGTATCAGCTGTTAAGGAAAATGATTTTCCATCCGGACATATATAAGTTGCCTTTGGTCTTAATTTTTCAGTTATATCTTTTGTTTGTTGTTGACTGCTCTGTAAACTACAAAAATTTAAATAACAAAAATATAAATTTAATTTACACAGAACAACATGATCAAAAAATGTTCACAGGAGTGGGCCAAGATTAAGATCTAGAAGTATGCAATCATTTTATTTTTTTTTTTCGTATCTCTGTGTTGTATTTATTATAAGCATTTCCATCATACATTATTTATGTTCTAGGATAATTGAAAAGTATTCAGACTAAAATATAAAATGGCCCAAAGCATTAAAGGTATGATTGTTTTAAAGTTGACTTGAGAGAAATATGCTCATAAGCAAAGTCTTTTATATTTTAGTATTAAACAAACTAACACGAACGAGCTATTTGGCTAAGAGCCATTCTGAACCAATTTGGCTCATTGGATTTATAATTTTCTTGACATTTTATGATCGAGATGGTTCAAACTATTTTTATTTTTAGAAATTCGAAATTCAAAAAGACTCCAGATAAACCCATATCGCACGCGGTTGAGAATATCTCCAATTTAAAGTATCTACGTGTATAAAACTTTAAACGGAGAATGCACAAAATTGAGAAACAAAACATACAAATTCAAACAAAATCCTTTAAAGTTCAAAAATTATGTAGACCCCCTTTTTATGGAAATTAAAATACCACATTAAGCTCGGCATAGTTTGATTCACGTTTTGCAAGAAAGTCTTATGATCCAAATCATGTTATTGAATTTTAAATACATATGTAGGTAAATGTAAGCATTTATTTTGATTTTTAAAACATTTTCGACAGGTTTTTAGTTATATTAGGAGTGCAGGCATTATCGTTACCTATTTTAACAAGAAAAACACTGACTATCAACAATAATTAAATAAAACTAAACAAATATTTATTTATTTCAAATGGAAAATGTTCGACGGTCGTTTATACTTACAAAGCATTTTCATTGTGAAATGCCTAACTTGAAGATTTTAACAATTCTGAAAAAGTAGTATTATAGTTCCGAAAGTTTGTGATTTTTCATACAGCGAAGATCTTGAAAACATTAGTGTGACATAAAGATACTTTTTAGTACCAATATTTAGCTTATTTTTTTGTCTTTGGTTTGATTTTAATTATAATCTCACTTCATGACTTTATACTTCATAGGTCTAAAAGACCATCTAAAAGATACCTATTAGATTAGAAAAATAACTGTAATGATTTGATTCAATTGATTTATAAAGAAGTATGGAAGTTTATTAAGTGTAAATATTTGTTTTTCCTGAATCTAAATATTCGAATCATGATTTTTAATTAGTTTTGTTGTTCCAAATTTTGTTGAGATCAAAATTAGTAAATCGATCCCAGCTTCCCACGCAAAGTTATGAAATATTTTAACCATTCGCACAGATTCATCCAAATTACAGAAACTATCACAAAGAAAGGTTCATCACGTTAGGTAGAAAGATAGGATCGTATGGACAAAAATTCGAAAGTGTATTACTAGATCACAAATTAGATTAGCTGGCACGATGGTGTTTTTGGTCCATCTTCAAGTTTAATTATCTTAAATCCTCCAATTTCATACAACTTTTCTAAAACCTCAAATTTCGTATTTACCTTTCATTGGGTGCCTTTGTCTTGGTCATGCACTCTCTTGACCCACGCCCTATATTTTGTGTGCAGTTTTATTTGATTGTTTACAAAAGTTGAGATGAGAAGTATATTTATCTATGCCGTCTCTATATGCATGCTCGCAGAAGACATTTAATTGGCAGCACAATTGTTTTGTTTTTAAATTTTCTTAGATGCACGCGCATAAAAATAAAAAATAAAAAATGTTAGCCAATAAAGATTTGTTAAAATACAAAGATGTGCATGTGTATGCATGTATCTAGTGTAAACATTGAGACATCTGAGAATTGATCGTTTCATTCGTTTTATTAAAAATATTTAAAGAATGTGTGTAACTATGGATATCTATATAGTACTCGTATGCAACGTTACTGTGTAGTGTTTTGGAAAGTTTTTGAGTTTTCTGTGCACATAATGCAGGCCTAGGCTACTTAAACAGGATGATTGGACATCATGTGATAAAGAGTAAGGGCCCTAAGCTAAGGAAAAAAGTTTTTTGAGTCAAATTTTCGAAGGCTGCATGTTTTAATATACTGATTTTATATTTCCCATAAACTATTTTGAAATTATTGCACTTGCATAACAGGTTCAACCTCATCTTCCATTCGATACAAAACTATCATCAAGTGAACACCCTTAGTCGGAAATGAATAATTCTTTTTATTCTTAAATTTAGTCACGTTTTGCGTTGCATTTAGTTAGCTGAAGGGGGGTTGCTAACTAACCCAATTAAAACATCTATATTACATCATATAGATCTATTATCCAAGGCTTCTAAAAAAATGATTTCTTTGCAGGTATTTCAGAAATATCGGTCTTATTCAAATAATTATATATATATATAATTATAATATTATTACGTTACTCTTTGTAACGTTTTTTTTAGTTTTTTTTTGAAAAAAAATCTGAATTTGATTTTTCTCAAAATTTTAGCTGGAGTCAAAATTGCATACAATTATTTTGGAGACCTTTTATTTTGATTTTATGGACCTTTAAATGTCAAAATTTGCAATTCCACAAATCGGACCGATTACAATAAATTTCTATGAAAAGTAAACAACAAAAACAGAATGTTTGCCCTTTGGCTAAAAGAAGAAAAAATGTCATGAGATGAGAGGTTATGGTCCCCGTGTTAGGCAAGTGGAGGGTAATAAGCCAAATCATCGTTTAAGGAACTTGAAAGAGTATGCAAAAAGTAATTGAAATCTTAACTGCTTTTTGTCGGGGTTTTTGGACGTTAAGCCAATTTAATGTTGTTCTTAGTACGATTTTATTTTTAAACTGCCGATTGATTTCAAAAATTTAATACCAATACTTTCAGTTTCTTTTACCAAAATTTTGTAGTTTTTTTCCAAAAAATGTTAACAAAAGTATTTTCTTTTAGGAAGAATAAGTTTTAAGTGAAAATCATTATTTGATCACGAGTTATTCAAGTCAAAAATCAATTTTTATGAATTTTAAAACAATATTTATTTGAAGTCAATATTATCTTCTTTACTATCTTGTATATCTTCTGTTTTTTGTACTCTTTTAGACAATCTAGATATGGCATTTGTAATTCCAAAAAAAGTTCTTTAAGTAAATGTAAATAATATAAAATAAGCATTTCATACGTTAAATCAAAAAAAGAATCATCTGTCCAATTACTAACAATTTAGACTTTAATGAATAAATTTTTTGTTGCCACAAAAAGTAAGTTTGTCAAATAAAAATATTGAAAACAAACAAGACACTAATTATGGCCTAAATAAGAAATTATGTGAAGTACAACTATTTAAAAATGTTTAAAGATAATATCAACTGTGAAAAAATATCTATGAATTATTTATTTTAATGCAAATATATAAAGCAACACTATTTCTAGCATACACTTTTCATGGCGAAGAGTTCAACAGGCTTGCTACAGGCGAGAATAATTGCTAGAGCCATGTATTCATAACTTTTTACTACACGTGTTTAGTGTAATTTCATTTTTATCAGTGCACAAAAACTTATTTATTTAGACTTTCTATTGAATATTTGCTCTGATTTATAAAATTTAAAATTTTGACATTTCCTGACTTTTTAAGGTCTTTCGAATATCTATTACCTAAGTTGTAAATTTTTCACTTGAATAAAAATGTAAATATATTAAGAAATTAGTTAATTTTGTATTTCATTTTTCTAAAAGTTATGTTTAACATTTCTTATTTTGCAATTTCAAGTTATTTAAATTGGACAAAAAGAAATTGGTTAAAAAAAGCAATTTCAATCATAGAAATTAAAACTTAAGCAATTTTTTAATAGAATGAAAAATGCACGAAATATTGCTTCCCTATTACATTTCAAAAGACATTCTTTACTGTGCTTCGGCTGATAGCATTACCAGAATCACTTCCAACTTATCATTGTAAAATGTGGGTTTGGTAAATGAAAGCAATCTGTAGCCAGCTGAAATACACATGAGCACAATAAAGAAAAAAACATTAATGTCTTATATAGGGTCCGCCATCTAACGTTTTTTTTCCAACTAGTGCTTATTTCGTGAACTCGCTAAAAATGGAACCGTCAAACCTATTTCACCTGAAAGGGAGAAGATAGGTACACCGATAGCTACATGTAAACTTATGCTAAAAGAAACAGCTTTTGCAATAGCAAATTCTAGGTGGCACAACTTACCAACATGCGCAGCCACAAAACTCATATGGCCTTCACTAGACCTTTCACTGGACCTAAAGCGCTCTAAAGACTTGTTATCTCAAAGCAGACTTCATATTAGCTCCCTAATAGGTGTCCTTACAGGACACTGTCTTATAGGCAGACACGCAATACGACTTGGCGTAGCCTCAAATGACTTCTGTAGGAGCTGCATGGACGAAGAAGAAGAGGAAACAATCTCTCATCTCTTATGCACCTGCCCTGCTCTTTCACTCAAACGCAAACTTCATCTGGGGGACTACTCTTTTGATAATCCCAGCGAACTAGCTAAAAAGGATATTAAATATCTTCTTCGCTTTATAAAAAGCTTAAAATGGTTCTACTAGTTAGAAGTAATTCTCTAGATTCATGTGGTATCACAATGGGCCTTTCTCTTGGCCTAAGTGTGTGGATTATAAATCCGCAGCCACGTTAACCTAACCTAACCTAACCTAACCTTATTTCGTGAATGATAACACCTAGCTCATGTCTGATTTGACAGTTTTATCCTTCAGCTGAACGAATATGGCTGTGTATACGCTTGAACAGCGCTTAGAGAAAATCATTTTTTCAAGCCAAATCCGAATGGCAAATTTGAGAAAGCACTTTTCATTACAAGAATTACTCTTGAAGAATTTGTCAATACCTCGCGAGAGGCAGTACCCGTGCAAAAAAAAACTTTTATTTGGCATAGGCAGGGATCGAACCCAAGATCTCTCTCATGACAGCCCATCGCACTTTTTTTTGAATTCATTTTTATTAATTCAATCTTAAACCTATCTTAAAGCTAGACAAAAATTCATTAAACTAGCCTAATTATCCATAACTTACAACTACACTAACCATCATGCCGCGGGTACCTATATATTATTTTAACGTTTTATTTACCTCGATAGAAAACATGTTTCAGGACATTTAACATTCAATTGTCTACTATGTACCTATGAAATCCTTCTAAACTTCTTATGGTAGTAAAAAAACACCCTATGTTTTATGTATATTAGCTTGTAATTCTAATTGTTTATTGATACAAATTAATACTAGTCATTTAAGCGAGTAGTTGGTGCACCAAATTGATTAAATTGTATACATTTCGTATACAAAGGAAACCACAGTAGCCACCATGCACCGGTACGGTTGGCAAGCGTGTCAAAGCTTCCGATTTTGTTTTTAAGCAATTTGATTATAAGAAAAAAACAGCCTTGAAAAACATTTTTAAAAATGTGTGTTCCGTTTTTTTTATTTTGAATTCCATGTTATTAGTTTTTTTAATAGAGTTTAATTAACAAACGTATGTTGTATATACACGTCAACAAAATACAAGAGAGCTGCAATTCATTGCTTCGTTTGGTTAGATATTCCAATATCCCAAGCCTCAACTCATCGTGTTAGGCTTGTACTACATATGCTATTAAAAAGTTCTAAATAACTATATTTTATTTTTATTTTTGAACTCAAGATACAAAATTGTATATACTAACTTTATAGGAACCTAATGTTGAAATACATTTTTGTCCACAACGAATTATTTTTAAACAACTTACGAGTAACTGCATATTCAGTGTATTGTTTACATTACAGTCGTAAATTATTCTGGTTTTGAAATAAATATTTAAACAAAACATAACTTTTTAACATATTTAAAATAATAGAATATAAACAAACGCGCCCTTTATTTCATTTCAGTTGAAAAACTGAATTTTGCAAGTAGAATCTTGGTCTTGGGTTCAATCCCTATATTTTTTTTTGCGGTTATTGCCTCTTTTGAGCAATGACTAATCCTCCAAGATTTTGTTATGAAAAGTGCTTTCTCAAATTAACCGTTCGAACTTTGCATAAACACCATAGGTCCCCTTTATACATGACATTTCTATTCTAGCATGGTTGAGAGTTGTAAGTCGCTAGAATCTGGTTCTCTACGATCTGTTGCGCCACCTAATTTATTTATTTATAGACAAAAAATAATTTTACTGTTTTTCTACTTTTTGATACAATTATTTCAAAGACTATATACCTACAATACATGTGTGGAGGAAATAGTTTTAATAGGGAATGACTCGGTTTTCCTGTATGGCGATTTCATTTACCATAAGTGGAGGAACGGAGTTGCAGAGAGCTGCACAGTTCACCACAAAGATAGTCTTCCAAACTTTTTCAAAAAGTTTTATACGAACTTTTCTCCATTAGTAAACAATCATAAATAAACGGTCTCTAGTGTTGGACATGAAAACATTTAAATAGCTACTACATCCAAAAAGTGTTCCAACTAAAAAAAAGCAACCCAAAACTAGCTAAGATCTATTTTAATGAT
Organism: Eupeodes corollae; assembly: GCF_945859685.1. NCBI lineage: Eukaryota > Metazoa > Arthropoda > Insecta > Diptera > Syrphidae > Eupeodes > Eupeodes corollae. The sequence goes on from NC_079150.1 coordinate 4,727,418, forward strand.
ATTTGGAACTAAAAAGGTATAAATTATATTTTTGTATCAAGCCTATACAATTTGAGAAAAAAACAAAAATTACGTTAAGAACAAAAAATAAAGAAAACAAAACATGTGAAAAACTACAAAAGTAAAAAGTATCGCGTCAATTCAGAAATCTTTGTAAATTTAAATTTTCAAAAAATGTGTGTATTTCTGCTATAGGAGTATATATTTTGTTTCATTTTTGTTTTGCTTTAAATTAAAATGTGGATTTTCTCTTTTAAATTTTTTTTAATATGTGTTTTCGACTGAAGTATTTTTAGTCACATTTATGCGATACAAGAAATGCGATATACATACATATGAACCAGTAATAATAAAATAAAAATAAAAAAAGTATTATGTCATTAATTTTACTTTGTACGTTTTATAAAAAAAAATTTGTTGAACGGTTCAAATGTACATACGGGTAGGAGAAATGCTGATGATGATAAACTAAAATATCATTCAAGTCAATTTCATTTTGCATTCAGATACATTCTAAATCTCCTCTATAAACAGAAAAACGAATTGCAATAAAATTACGTTCATTGCAACTTTTAGTTTTTAACCATGATTTTTGTTTAATATTTCGCGTATATAACAGGGGTTTTGACTTCCTTTAACATGTTTAAAGTTTAAACATTTAACGATTAATTAGCATATTCCGGTGCATATTGGTTTAAAGGCTTTAAATATTAAAATGGGAGAGGAAAACAAAAGAAATGCTCTATTTACTAGGGAGGCTTGCCCTAAAGATTGGTATAAAATGAAAGGCGATATGTAACTTGTAATATGAGTTGTAACATTTTTAAAATCGGTCATGAGAAGCTAAGATATTTGAACTTGAATTTATACGTTGTAAATGTATTGCGCAGATTTTGAAATATTTGGGGTTGAGTTCTTCAAACATGTATTTTTTGTACTGAATTTTGTAAGAAAATAACTTAAAAAAATCAGCGATGATAGAATATTTTTTTTAAAATAATATCAAAATTATTTTCTTACCTTTCATACCTTGAAAGATATACATAGGTCGCAATTTGCGATTGTCGATAACATTATTTATTATTATTATTTCTTTGTCGTTTTCACTGTGTCGTTGTCATTAGGTGCGTTTTTTTGGTATTTTATATATAAATAGTACAGTTAGAAATTGCCAACAAAACGATCCGCAGTACCTAGATTTTTGTATTTAAAAATTGGTACAAATGAAAGAAGATCTGCCAGAATAATAATAATAATAAACACGAATAGCAGAAAGTTTTTTGAAAAGCAAATGCTAAAATTAATTTAGCAAAAAAAAATAACTAAAAAAGGAGGGGGTTTGTTCGTACTACTACATTAACATGTGGTGTTGAAGCGAGCTTGAAGATCGCCTCAATTCCTTTTAGACCTGAATCACTTGGAAATGAGCTTGATTTCACTCGATTCCCGTCGGAGATCGGAGTTGAGTCAACATTTGAGAAGAAAAACCTGTGTGGAGGAGTTGGTTTAACAGATAATGCATTATGGTCTGTTTATTTGCATGTTTGTGTACAAAAAATATATTACAAAAAAAAAATGGACATAGAATAGGTAGCATATTTTTATATGGTGCTGAACTATTCAGTTTTCCATTGTTTAACACTAATTAAACTATCTCACTTGTACTTCATAAGAAACATCGAAACACCATTTGCATTTTAGAAAGTCCTGTCATACTTAATCATTTTTAAATCTTCTTGGGAAGTGGAAACACCAAAGGGATTTATTTAGTATGAACTGAGATAAACATTCGGTGGAAATATAGCAAAACTTAATTATCTTTTCTATTGTTTTCTCTTGCAAAATAAGCCCAGTTAGTCCATTTTCACAAACAAAACTAAACAATATCAACAGTAATAGATTGATTTTTAAAC